>NC_082683.1:19603851-19903851 GCF_949987515.2 Delphinus delphis
AAATTTACTAAGCACTTAGCGTGCTAGGCACTGTCCTAGGCACTTTACATGTATGAACTCAGTTAACTAGCCTGTGAGATGGGACTATTAGCCTTTACTACAACAGAGGAAGCTGAGGCACAGAAAGGTTAGGTGACTCGCCCAAGTTTATGGGGCTAGTAAGTAATAGAGCTGGGATTTCAACCCAGGAAGTCTGACTTGTGCACCTGGGTGTTGAACCACTTAACTTTAGTCCAGATAACTTCTAAGTCTTCTTCCACTTCTAAAAGTCTAGGAATGTAGGATTCTAAGGCTTCTGCTATCTCAACAGTAAATAAGGGAGTAGGTGCCCTGGTCTCTAGAGATTAGCCCTCATGGTCAGCCCTGGTTCTGATTTCTGGTCCTTTTCTGGCCATCAGCACTTCTGATGAGCTGGGTTTCCTTAAAGAGGGACTCCCCTGTGAGGGGTGAGGGGGATAAGTGAATGTGACCCCTGTTGGCATGGGTCCTGTACCAGCAGGTTGTAAACCAGGCAGCCCAGGGAAACCAAGTGTCAGGCAGATGAACACCAAAGGTTTCCAGCCGCTGCCAGCTCCTGCGCCTGGAGCCCCTGATGGTTGCGTTTACCAGCTAGCAAATTCAGTGATGATGGCAGCTGGTTCTCACAGAGGCATCCTAACCTGATCCTGCCTCAGTGAGGGACGGACCGCTTGACAAGAGGGCCAAGCTTCTCAGTGAACAGAAAGGCTTTTTTTATTAAAGGGAGGGGACCCCCACAGGTGGCCTCTCCCAGAAGACTGGTCAAAAGGGGAGTTTTCTGTCTTCCTCTCTAATTCTTGCAAAAGACCCCTGTTTTCTGATGACAGTTCCAGCTAGTGTGACTCCAAATCTTCAAGGCAGGGTCCCTAGTACAGAAAAGCACAGGCAATCTAGGCCAGAAATGTCATAAAGCAAATCAAATGTTAATTGTTGACTCTAGGTGGGAGGTGAATGGCTTTTCACTGAACATTTCTTTCAACTTTTTTGATATATGTTTGAAATTTTTCATAACAAAATGTTGGGGGGAAAATATTCTGTGTGCACCTGCCACTCCCTATGCCAAAAGCACCCCTCCACCCAGGTATCTGCATGCTCCTGCCCTCGCTGACCCAGATCCAAGCAACAGGAGACCAGGGACTTTTGACTCTTGTATCCTCAGCACCTGATGCTTAGTCCGTAGTAGGTGCTCAATAAATATCTGTTGACTGACTAACAACTGCCATTTCTGGAATGCCAAGCACCGGACCCAGCATTCTGCGTACATTATTTCATCTGCTCTTCCCCTCAAGCCTGTGAGTACAGGCATCACCGCTCCCATTTTACAGATGAGAAAACTACGGCTCAGAGAGGTGATGTGAGCGCCCAAAGTCACAAAGCTAATAAACAGCAGAGTCGGAACCCAACCCACATCCATCTGACGCCATGGCTTGTGCTGTTAACTTCTTTGCAATTCTGCCTTCCATTAACTAGACAACTCACAGTCTCAATTTCCTTATGAGTCAAATAAGATGAGCTGCTCTGCTTTCCTCCCAGAGTTATTATAAATGTGAGACTATGTAAGCATGCTTGGCAACCTGTGTTTCGGAAATGAAGGTGAGCAAGTGGTACCATGACTGTGGCCTCCTGTTCTGAGTGACCAGGCTTCCCCCGCGTGTGATGAATCAAGTCAGAGAGACTGCAGCTTTCACGTGTAATCATGCGTTTTCTGTAAAGCGGGACTCTATGAGAATACTCACCAGGCCCTCCTCACCTGAGCCAAGTCATGAGCAGCGACCAAGGAGGTAGGCAGGCCCTCCATCTCCTCTCTGGAAGCTTGTCCGCACCAAGGGTTTGATCCTGCTCTGGGCATGCCTGGTTAAAGTGTGGCTAAGTCAATAATTTATTCATTTAACAAACATGAGCTTTGGAGTCAGGCAACATGGGTTCAAATCCTAACTCTGCAAATTATTAGCTGTGTGACCTTCGGTAAGAGTACCAATATCTCTGAGTCTGTTTCTTTACCTGTAAAGTGGAGAAAATCAGGGTCGATCTCACAGGGTGGTTGTGAAGATTAAATGAGGTAATGCACATAAAGTGTCACATGTGTAGAAAACACTCCATAAATGTTAGCATTATTATTATGGCACAAGCTTGGCATGTTTACCATAGGAAACTTCAAAAATGCAAAGGTGCATAAGGCTTCCATAAAGCACCCACGATTTCATCATCTCCCCAAACCAGCTCTACTTCGTTGTGCATATATCCTTTCAGATTTTTTTCTATTCATGTGAATTTATGCCTTTTTTCTTCCCCTACGACAAAAGGGATTATATAGCAAATGTTTAGTAACTTGTTTTTTTCATGAACAGAATATCATAAGTGGTTTCCAAGCCAGGAAAAAAATCTTTCTATAACACTATCATGGTGGATAAGAGCCCAGGCTCTGCCACCAGACTGCCTAGGTTTGAATCCTAGCTCTATCACTTACTGTGTGACCTTAGGCAAATGACTTAATTTCTCTGTGCCACAGTTTTCTTTTCTTTTTTTTTCAAAATAAATTTATTTATTTATTTATTTTTGGCTGTGTTGGGTCTTCGTTGCTGTGCGTGGGCTTTCTCTAGTTGCGGCGAGCGGGGGCCACTCCTCGTTGCGGTGTGTGGGCTTCTCATTGTCGTGGCTTCTCTTGTTGCGGAGCACGGGCTCTAGGCGCACAGGCTTCAGTAGCTGTGGCACGTGGGCTCAGTAGTTGTGGCTTGCGGGCTCTAGAGCTCAGGCTCAGTAGTTGTGTGTGTCACAGTTTTCTTACCTGTAATGTGGCACCAGTAGTAATCTCTTTGTCATAGGACTGTTGTGAGGATTAGATCAAAATGCATATGATACTTAGAGGAGTGCCTGCACATAGTAAGTGCTGTGTGTCGTCATTCTCCATGGCACACCGATTTCCACAGTAAGGATGTGTGATCATTTGTTTGACCAGCTCCCTTTGTGGGATAGCTGGGCTATTTCTAAACTGTTTCTGTTCTAAACATACTATGAACATCATTCATTAACAGGGCTCTCTGGGGGATACAGACACACGTATAGGAGGTGGCCATCCAATGTCTGGATTTTTCTGTGACTCACGTGGGACAGGAACAAAGCTCAAGGGAGCTGGGCCAGCCGTGCCTGGCGGGTTTGAGGGGATCGAAGCTGCTGAAAGAGGTGGGTATGCAATTTCCTCATATGTGAAATAGGGTGTGATGATCTCTCTCCAGGCTATTCTGAGCTATTTTGAGCTCAGTTGAAGCTCACATGCCAATCCCAACCCCTTGGCCATCAGAAAGTCCCAGGAGAAGAGGAGGAACAGCCCTGAATTCCTGTCTGGCCCTTGGTCTTTTGAATGAGAGCAAATGATTTCCTCTTCCCTGTCTTACTCATCTGTAAAATGGCCACTGCTGATCTCCCCTGCTTCCTGATTGGTGGTGGCAGTGTGGGGAACTGGGGAGCTCTGTGTCAGGCCTCATCTCAGCCCAGTTCTGTGCCCTTAGGATCCCAAAGGGTCCTTTCAGGTTGCAGAGGTGAAAGGCTGGAACTTGGCTAGAGCCAGAGGGGCTTGGGCTATGGTCGGTCAGGAAAATACAGGGTCCAGCTGGGACAGGAGGTGTGAGAGGAAGGGAATGGAGAAGGGCAGACTTACTGTGGCCCGTCCTAGGGCTCTTGACAAGGAGGCCTTTCCCATCACCCCACTCCAGCCAATCATTAGATCAACAATCCTTACCATCAAGAGCCATGTACAGGCACCAGAGCATCAAGGCTTCATATTGCTCAAGCCAAATTCCTTTACCATACCAACTGCATGACCTAGTTTTCTCTGAGCTTCAGTTTTCTCATCCGTAAAATGGAGCTAACATGTTCTGCTTCTAAACATAGGGCTTGAAGTGTCTCCAGAGTTGACCTTGGCACAGGGTGGGCGGGTGACTCAACTCTGGACACCAGTGAGTTGACATTTGAATTGGGACTGGAACCCAGACCTCCAGATTGCATCATCTTGGGCCAACCCTGGGATTCTCTCTGCCCTTCTTCTGCTCTCAGATAGTCTGTTGCCCAATAGTAACTCCCAGCCACATACTCCAGTAACACCCAGCCACTCCACACTTCTCCACATGGAATGCCCTTGTCAGGAACCTATTTGATGGCAGGCTAGACAGTGAGCTCCAGAAAGCTGGCATGTGTCCCCAGTGCCTCTCTCATCTTTTCTCTGGATTATTCACCTACCCATTCCGCAGTGTGCCGTGGCACTGTCCTAGACGACAGGGACCCAGTGAGGAGTGGAAAAGACCACAGATACGGCCCCTAACCTCACAGAGTTGACTGTCTTAGTCCCTGGCCCAGGTAATCTGGAAACTTGCAGTCATGGAGAGGAGGGCTATTCAGGTTGACGAACCCCATGGAGTCTGGAGCCATGACCTCACCATGTACCTATGCCTTTCAGCCTCCAGTCATATTGATTTAGGTTCTGCCTGTATCCTTCTCCATGAACCAACCTGCCCTGGCAACTGAAGTCTTTTTCTGTAGTTCCAAGCAGAGCATTTCACAATGACGGACAGCCTTGGTGAAACTTTGAGCTCACAGAGTATGTTATCCTTGGCTGCCCGGTGACACTTTATCAACGTGCTGGAGTAGAGGTGAAGGAAGAAAACCAAGTATAGTGTTAACAGAAATGACTTGCTCTTACCTACTGCATGCCTGGCCCTGAGAGTTCATCATCTGGTAAGCCTTCAAACAAACCTGCGTGAAAACAGAGGCTCTGAGACATTCAGTAACTTGCCCAAGCTAGTAAGTGGCCAAGCTGCAATTTCAATCTTGGTCTGAAAAAGCAGGTATTCTTGCCATTTTTCTAAACTGCATCTGTACAGGGTATGAATCCCATCCCCAAGAAGCTTTTCATCTAGGTGGATGGACAAGCCTCACCCAAGAAACCACAAGTTAGGAACAATACTGACAGAGATGCTCTCTGTAGAAGTAAAGGCAGGAATGAGGGAAGATAAGGTTGTACTGGTGGGTTTGAGGACAGTGAATAGATAAGGCTTGCTTGCCTGAGGAGGCCTGGAAAATAGGGGTGGGTCCCCATTGTGACCATCTTTGGATGCCATAATAGAGAGAATGGGTTTTCTCTTTCAGGCACTGGGTGATCCTTGAAGATTTGCAACAGTATAAAAGAGCAGCAGTTGAGGATGATGCATTTGGTGTAAATTACAAGTTCCTTCTTGGGGCGGGTTTTTATTTCAGGGGATGATCACAGGGCAGGGAGAGGTCCACGCATCCCAGGACAAAACAAGACGGCATCTGCTTCCTGTAAGTATTTAAAATGTGCTGTAAGACCATCTAACTGTCCCACTGTTGGTGAGTGTTTAAGTTGGTACAGCCACTTGACAGGAGATTTTGCATTCATCAGAAATATTTAGGAAGGGTGCATTAATTATAGCATGTAAAAATGCTTATGTTAGCTAAAGAACAGAATACAAAATTGAATATTTAATATGATCACTATTCTGCTTAATAATAAAAGCAACAGTAATAGTAATAATATATCATCCATGGGGGAAAACTGGAAAGAAAGGGGAATATATAGAATGCTAACAGTAGTTGTGTTAAGGTGATGAGACCCATGGGTGTTCCCCCCAACCCAGCAACTGTGCTACATTTCCCCAGTTTTCTTTAATGACATGCATTCCTCTTTTCGACATACATTCACCTTTTTCTTTCTCTTAAAAAAATTTTTTGTTGTCTTTTCTAATTGCTATTTTGCCATACCTACGTTGCAGGGGTAAATGAACAAATAGATGCAGAGCACCTAGCACGGTTCTTGGCACAAAATCGGGGCTCTAGGAATGTTACGTGAGAACGGTCGCTGGCCCGGCATCCCCGCATCTCCAGACCTCTGCCCGGCGGCAGAGACGCTCCCGAAGCCGACGCTCGCCGGGTCCAGCAGGCGCGGTGCCCGCAAAACCCGCCGCCCAGCCCGCCCTGCGTACGTGGAGCCCGGGCCGCACCGCCCCACACACCCCCTGCAACCTCGCGCGACGTCGCGCTCACCCACGGCCCCGCCCCCTGTGACACCACCTCCAGGAGGCAGGACTGCAGCGGCCCCGCCCGCGCCTCCTCCGATAGGCCGCCGCGCTGTCACCACGTCGCGGGAAGCTGGCAGGGCGTGTGTGTGTGTGTCTGTGTGTGTCTGTGTGTGTGTGTGTGTCTGTGTGTGTGTGTGTGTGTGTGTGGTTTGCTTTGTCATTCGTACCCCCGTCGGTGGCAGGCGCGGCCGGCTTGGCCGGGCACTCCAGGCTCCGCAGAAAAGGCCCCCGGCGCGCTGTCCCCGGCGCCTCCGGGATGAGAAGGGTGCTGTGAGCCCCTTACATAATGATGCGACTGACTGGAGCACAGTTCAGCCCAGATACGCACGTGCCGCAAACCCAGGCCTCGCGATTTCATAGGGTGCTAGTGATAGCCTACAATGAAAACAGCACCGTATGCTCTAATGTGGATTATAATACAATGAAATGCAATCCAATAATAATGAAATGTATCTTCGCAACAGGGCATAATATAGGATGTTATATTTATAGGGCCTATTTATAAGCCTCTATTTAAGTCTTTTCTGATAGGCTCGGACTCGGGCCCAGACACCGTAATGATTGGGGCACACCTCTGTCCTTCAAAGAGGCGGGTTCTAGAGTCCGTTTTGCCACAGCGGGCCCTGGGATTGGCCGGCAGCGGCGCAGAGGCGCCTTCGATTGGTCCTGAGGGCCGTCCGTCGGAGCGGAGGAGGCGGGGCAGGCGGCTGGCTGGTGCTGGGGCGGGCGGGCCCCGGAATTGTCATTTCTTTGTTTCCGAAGGCGGAGGAAGCGCTGAGCCCACACCTCCTCGTCCCACCCCCTCCCCCCGGGTGCTGGCTCCATGTCTGTGTGACCGGCCCCAGGGGTAGAGTCCAGGCCCGACGCGGGGCGGGCCGGCGGCGGCGGCGGCTGAGGTGAGAGGCGGCGGCGGCGCGGGCACCCGGCCCCCCAGCGGGAGGATGAAGCGGCGGAACACCGAGTGCAGTAAGCTCCGCCGCCCCCTAAAGCGGAACCGGATCACCGAGGGCATCTACGGCAGGTGAGCGGCGGCGCCCCCGCCTCCGCCGGCGCGGGCCCTGCGGCCCCCGGCCGTCTCTGGAGGGGCCGAGCCCCGTTATGTAACCCCGACTAGGCCTCACGCCCTTGCCGGGGGCTCCCCGGAGGAGCGCTGCCCATGGGGCCCCGGGCGGCCCGCCGGGGTCCGCCCCGAGGGCGCGGGGCGTGGCGAGGGCCGACGGCCCGGCTGGGAGGGCGCGGCGGGCGCGAGCCGCCGTTGGGACTGTCCCCAACGGCGGTGACCCCCTCCCCATCCGCGCCGCCGGGCCCTCGGGGCTGCTCTAGGGGCTGAAGGGCCTCCGCTGGTCCCCCAGCCCGCTCCGGCCCGGGAGTCGCCGGCCTGAGTCGGGAGGCGCGTGGACCATATGCACTGGTGCGGGGGAAGGCTGACAAAGTTGGGAGCAGACAGTGGCCCCGCGGTCCCTCTGCGGACTGGGCAGGTGGCCACGTTGCCCCCTTTCGCCTTTTACTTCTTTTATGGAATCTCAAACTTGGCACCGAGGGCTGAAGCCGATACCCCCAAATCATGGCCTGTGGCCCCGCTCCAGACTCAGAAGGAGTGATGATCATTTTCTCAGCAGCATTATTTTGACAATTCCAAGCAGATAGTTTTATTCGACCCCTTTAAAAAGGATTTTCTTCAAACTCGCGTGGTTTGTTGTTGTTGTTTTTAGTTAGTTTTAATTCTCCAAAAACAAAGCAGTGTCCCTTTAAATAGAAATTGAATTCAGGACTGAGGGGTAGAAGGACAACAGGTTCATGGGGCAACTTAGTGAGAATCCCAGCTTCCCTAAGCAAAATTTGTGTAGGACTGTTATTTTCTGGTTCTCACAATGTTAATTCTGAATGGTACCTGCCTTGATAAAGAAATGATTTCAGAGGAGAAGTAATTAGTTTACAAAGGAGAATTCTCAGGATGTGCATATAAGCTTGATTGGTGTTTTACAGTTTAGCTCTTCTAGCTGTGGGACTTAGAGAAATATGTGAGGTAGCTGATAACACCCAAGTTGCCTTAGCATAGCTGTACACCTTGCACATGCTACTGTTTACACATTTAAAATGATTCCTTTCCACAAGCAGCTGACCGATGTAAACATTGGGTGTTTTTTTAAATTTCAAGCTTAAAAGGGTTAAGAAGTCAGTTGAAATAAAAAGTTTTTAGCTATATCCTTATGTAATGAGCCGCAGATCATAGGAAGAGTTCATTCATTAGACAAATACATGTACTATGTGCCAGGCCCTGTTCTAGCTAGTAAGGGTGCAGCAGTGAGTAAAACAGGCCAAAATCCATGCTGAATCAATCAAACCTGCCCATTTAAACTAAAACTGTAAAAGCAAAAACCATTTTTCCTACAGATTTAATGGGTGGGGGAAAGTTCTCTTCAAGTGACACAGACTATAATTCTTGAATAAAGGAAGGGTTTTCCCCCTGCCTATTGAAAAAGATTTGAACAATTTAATATTAATAGTGACACAAGAATAGAAAAAGCGTATTAAACAGAGTTGGTAAAGCAAGGACAACCGTGCCATTTGAATGGCTGCTATTTACAGTAACATATGATGATGTACTTCTGTTTATAGTGAGAAGACTGGGAATCCCATATTGTTTACATGTTTTCTGTTGTATTTCAACTTCTCTGGTATTTGAACAAATATGCCCAGTTTAGTACCTGCCCCATAGTAACCACTCAGTCAGTGTGCATCAATGTGAAGAAGTGAATTTATTGTCTAATTAAGGTCTATTATTTTACTGATGAACTTTTGGAATTTGAATTTTCTTACCCTAAAGGTTAATAGTAAATGCCCTATGCAAGTTATTCAGAGTTTCATCTGTAAAAGTTTAAAAAACCAACAGTACTTCAGCTCTCAAATATCCTTACTCTTCTCTATTTGGCATTCTTTAGGTTAAACGTTAATAAAAAACTTACATATATTTCTACTTTCTTTTCTCTTGGAGCATCATATATCAAATGAGTGTTTCAATTCACTTATCTGTTTCTTAGTGTATATTATGGAGTATTATATTATGGAATATTATTGTCTGAAGAACAAGACCATAGTGTTGGGGTTGTTTTTTTTTTTTTACAATTTTGTTTTTAAAAAGATTTAGAAAATTTCCAGTTATTTCTAAAGCAGACAGAATGAGTGGGCTACTTACAAATTAGGTGTTTGAGGATTTGTGAGTATCAAATTTCTGTTAATCATCACATTTAAGTCTACACTAAATTGTTTTTCACACCATTGCCCATTTTGTTTCTCAGTGTCTGGCCAATTTTTATCTCATTAAATAGAGAGCTTTGTTTTTTTCTCAGGCTCCGTTGACAGTTTTGATAACCACTATCTACTGTTTCACAGCATAACTTTTCATGGACTTATTATTTTCATGTTCTCAGTCTGCACAGCTCTCTGAGCTTGGCGTAGCAAGGAGGCAGCTGTGGTGAAGAGAGCACTAGACTGGGAGTGTCAGGAGACCTAGGTTCAGACTCAGTGTCCCAGCTCTGCTGTGTGGGATGGGCAGGGCATCCACCGCTTTGAGCCCCAGTTCTCTCACCTGTCAAGTGAGTTTTGAGGACTGAGAGGAAATAACGTACAGTTTGTGAAACTCTGTAAATTCTAGCATGCTTAATACAAACATTATTTAGCATGTAGTTGTTATCGCAGTTTACCATATTTGTTTTATTTTTAAGGGTGAGGAAAGACCATAAGGTTTGGTACAACTATCAAACAAAAGTTGAGTAGTCAAAACAAGGGGTCAGTTTCTGCTTGGTCTTGCTGGAAAAAAATCCTGTTGCTGAGATGCTTTTAATCATGGGCTCCAATCCAGCAACTGTGACTGAGGTGATTGTCAAATGATATCATTATTGTCATTATAATGGCTGTGGTAGAATTCTGTTTCAGGGGCAAGGTAGATGGAAAATGGATTTTAACATTATGTTAGTATTACCTACATTTATATATATGCCCATCATTTGAAAACTGAAATGTATAGAAATATGTTATTCCCGTCAAGTTAGTAATCAAAAATAAGAGAAAGGAAATAGGAATGGTGATTATTTTCTTTTATATTATTATGAGCTAAAATCAATGTCATTTTCAAAAAATCTGAGCCAGTATAGAGCCTGACAGAGAATAGGAATTCAGTCCTCAGTAAATGTTGAGCAAGTGAATTAGTAAATAAATGAATATAAACCAATCCATTCTATTCATTTAAGAACCTGCGTTGTTTTGGTAATTATGGAGGTTACAGGATAAGACATGGTTCCTTGTCTTCCAGGAGTTTACAGTCTAGGAGGCCGTAATAATGCCCTCTTAAATTTGTACAGTGGTTTTGAGGTTCCAAAGAACTTTGAGTTCTGTTCAAGTAAGAATATTTTAGTTGAATTAAATTTTCGCTTGCTGTTTTAGTGGTTCACCTGATGCATTAACAATTTTGCCCTGTACTATTTTATGATGCAGTACACAGTTGCCACTATGTGAGGGAATTATGTATTTTCTAACTCAAATGAAATAGATGTGAAAGTACTTTGGAAATTATGAAAAAAAAGTTATTAATAAGAGAAAGTAAAATGAATAACTCTACATAACTATAACATTTCAGAGGTCCTCGGGTTTTAGGGCAGTGACTCTCTCCCTGTGTCTGCCTTCACACATGGACCAGACGCTCCCAAAAGTAGTATCTAATTACTCCATGCAGTGATTCTCCAGGTGGAGTGGGGTTGGAGTGCTATGTAGATTTTAAAAGGCTTAAGGGAATTCCGGGTGGTTCATTCACCTTTCATCTTGCCAGGCTCCCTACTCCTCTCTGAGAATTAATGATTTTATAATAGGAAGATGAGGAGATAAGGTGTGGTGAGTAGAAGACAGAGGCAGAAACATTTCTGTTTAAAGTCTCTGCAGTTAAAATTGTTCCTTACCCAAGTAAGTAATATAAGAATTTTAAGTAAGGCAGGTGTTTTAAGCTTCAGGAAATGATTTTATAGCTTTGTTACTGGTGGTTGAAGGAAGCATTCCTTCACTGGTGGATTTCTGGATACTTCCTGTCATGGTGTGCTGGGTTCTCCTTGTAGTATGTTGCCTGAAGCTTAAGCAGTGTAGTACTGTACCTGACTTTTACATTTTAGGACTCGAGACTTCCCTGGTCTATACAGTACCTTTTCCCATCCTTACTTCAGAGAAGAGTTTTCTGGCCTTTGACTTTCTAAATGGTCAAAGTTTACATACTTCTCAGCTTCCTAATTTCCTTTTTCAGACCCTCGTCTAAATAATCTGATCTCCAGAGATTTCACTTCTCTGCTTTTCCTGCCCACCTTAATGATGTTTCCTAAGCCTGGTTTTAGACTCCTTTGGGCTGTGCTTACTAAAGCCACGGGAGGCTGGCATGACCCTTGGCTGCCTTGAGTGTACATGTGTTCTGCAACTGAAACCCCAGATACCAGTGTTGCAACCTCACAGCCTAAAAGCATTTTGGTAATCTTGGTAGGCCTTAACTTCAGCTATGCTGGACTTGACATAAAAGTGATAAATGCGGTATTGTTTTAGAGGGGTATTGGGTAGGGGGGTAAGTACAATAGAGAAATTAGAAATTGAAATGTTTTCACCCACCTCTAGTGAGGTGTTGAGCTAAACCCTTGTATTTGCAGTTTCTGTGAAATACATTGAAACAAATCTGCCACACTGAATTTTGTACTTAATTTTTGCTAGTAGTATACTACCTTAAAAAAAAAGTACTTTCCTCCAGTTTTCATTTATGATTCTTCTCGTCTGAGCATTCTTGGCAGTTTCATTTCATTAGACATTTTGAAAATCCCTTTAAGTTGCTGCTATGTATTGAGGCAGGGAAAGGAGGGAATGTGATCTATTCCAGATTATTGGCTTAAAAGCTTCCTGTTTTGTTAATGATACTCTTCCTTTTTCTTCACATTGATACCTCGTGGCTTTTCTTGAACCTCACTAGATTTGGAGACTGATTTTAATGGTAGACTTAATAGCTTATTATTTTCACTTTCTTGTTATATACCTATATATTGTGGACCCAATCCATGTTCTATAAGCACTTTTATTTCCAGAGTCTTTTTCTTTGGCCATTTCTCCCAGATTTCCTCCATATTAACCCTTTGGGGTTTTATGTGTATGTATGTGTGTTTTGTTTTGTCATTTTCTAGGCTACCATCTAGGTGATATACTTAGGGGGCTATAACGAGATATAACATGTATCTTGTGGAGTCTGGAGGGTCAGATAGAAATTTTATAAACTTAGTTGAGATCAAAGTGAAATACTATAATTGGATTACTTTTCTTCGTTAAATTTAGTGTGCTCTTCAAATATAGTTTTTACTTTATTCTCTAGGCTTCCCAGATTTGGGTGTAATTATTTTACTTGGATAGTTTTCAAGAAATAGGTCCAGAAGAAAAACAAGTTCTCTGCTCAACAAGCTGCATGAGTAGAACGGTGCTTACCAACGGTAGAAACACATAGCCTCTGCGGGACTTTTTTTTTCCCCATCGTGGATTTCTTCAAATACCTGAGGAGTGACTACTTCCTCAAGATCTCTCACCTTCAGGCAAATGCACTCTGGTAATGGAAACTTTAAAAAATGTAATCAGCTGTTAAAGTATATTCTTTGAGGCTTTTTATCTTTATTTTGGCATTTAATTTAACTGACATCAAATTGGCCTCAGCTCATCAACCTTCTAAGATGCCTGTCACCCCCAGACTTTGAAGCCCCTTCATAGCACTGGCTTTCATTCCTTTGTATTTTTCCCTCTGCTGCCCTTAAGGATGATATGCTCACATTGACTCATGGGGTTATAACATCAGAAGTAATTTATCCCTCGCCCCATCTCCTCTGTTGCCATTTCTGTTTTAGAGGTTTTGCATTAGTGGATTGAAATGGTGCATCTAGTCCACTTCAGGTGTATCCATAGAGATCACTGACTTATTAAGGCTGTTTGGGATCTGTTTCCTACCCAGCACAGGGGAGGTGACTAGAAATAATCTCGTTCTGTTTTTAAATTATATTATTACTTTGCTCATCTTAAAAACACTTTTAAAAACCAAATAAGCTGCTCAGTACTAAAGTCAGTACTTTGCCATCTTGTAGTAAGGTCAGGAGCTCTGGAGAAAATGGGGGCCATGTTCATGGTCAAACAAAAACTCCTGTCTCAGATGAGAGAGATACTAAGGCTGGAGTCTTCTGTCTCAGATGTAATAAGTATTATTTTCTTGTCTTTTTCTAGACTTGACAAACTATACCTCATGGTTCATTGTGTTTCTGGCTTTTTAAAAAATGAGTTGTCTTTTTATTTTTAAATTACATGTTTCTCTTTTACAATGACCATTCTATGAGTGTGAATATTGTTGGAAAGCAGTCTTGAATTGTCCCATCTTTTGTGCCATAGCTATTTCTGTAAAGAGCATTTGACTTTAACATCTTTTTCTGCAGAGCTTCATAGTGTGTTTACAAATTCATAGTTTATGAATTAAGGTACTGAGTGTTTATTCTTTCATAAAGCACATCTGCTCATTTTTTTAAAACTTGGTTGTCTTGGAGAATTAAAGAATTATGTAACTTGGGGACTTCCCTGGTGGTGCAGTGGTTAAGAATCCGCCTGCCAATGCAGGGGACACGGGTTCGATCCCTGGTCCGGGAAGATCCCACATCCCGCGGAGCAACTAAGCCCGAGCACCACAACTACTGAGCCTGTGCTCTAGAGCCCGCGTGCCCCAACTACTGAAGCCCACACGCCTAGAGCACGTGCTCCACAGCAAGAGAAGCCACTGCAGTGAGAAGCACACGCACCGCAATGAAGAGTAGCCCCCGCTCGCTGCAACTAGAGAAAGCCCGCGCGCAGCAACAAGGACCCAACGCAGCCAAAAATAAATAAATAAATAAATTTAGTTAAAAAAAAGAATTATGTAACTTGAATATGTATACACAAAGGGATATAAAGAAGGGAAATAATATTTATCAAACATTTAGTAAGAGATGAGAAAGTCCAATGTGATGGATAAGCATATGGGCTTTAACATCATATGAACTTGTGTTCGATTAATGTCCCCGACACTAGTTATTTGATCTTGAACAAGTCATCTACCTGCTTTAACCCTCAGTTTTCTCATCTGTAAAATGAAGATAGTAAATAATATTACCTACTTTATAGGATTGTTATAAGGATCATTGAGATAAGTCACGTAAAATACTTAACAGAGTGCCTGACACAGACAGGGCTGCTCAAAAAGTTGTTTGCTGTTACTACTATAATTTTATCTTCATTCTGTTATTTAGTTCCAGTAAGGATATTAGCTTCAGTTTCACAGGTGAGGAAACTGAGATTACAGGAGGTTTCACCACTTGATAGAGACCTCTATCTGCCTTACCCCAAAGTCTGTCCTCTTTTTGTTTTACTTTTTGTGCTACTTCACCCTTTCTGAATGGTGTTTATGTGTAATAACTCTTATGGTGCTCTCAAACTCTCTACTACATGAAGGACAGGTGTCGTTATCTTCATTTTTCAGGTGAAGCAACAGGTACCAGGAGTGTCTTGTGCAAGGCCATTAATCTTTTTTCCTTCTCAAAATGAGAATCTCTTTTCCATTAAATAATCCAATATAGATGTGACAACAATGCAAAATGTGATCCTGGACTGGGATTGATTGATCAATGGGTCTATCTATCTATCTGTTGCTATAAAGGACATTAGTGAGTTCATTACTGAAATTTGAATAACTTCTGTAGATCAGATAATAGTACTGTATCAGTGTTAATTTCCTGATTTTGATAATTGTGTTGTGGTTATATAAGAAAATTTTCTTGTTTTCAAGAATTTCAGGAGTAAGGGAACATTATGTCTGCAAATTATTTTCAAATAGTTCAGGAAAAAACTACGTATACATATATAGGGGGAGAATGATAGAAACTTGATAAAATGTTTTACCTTTTGTGAAATCTGGGTGGAAAGATATAAGGGAGTTCTTTGTATTACTTTGGCAGCTTTTCTGTAAGTCTAAAACGATTTCAAAATGAAGAGTTAAGAAAATAAAAGCAATACATGCTTGTTATAAAAAATTAAAGCAGTATGACAATGTGTAAGTGTAACAGAAAAGAGCTTAGTCCTCTTTCCCTGGAATGAGCACTGTTATATAATTCATAAGTATGGTTTCTTCCTTGATCCATATAAACAAACATATATAGTTCTTTCTTAACAAAAATAGAATTCTGTTTTACACAAAAGTTTCTTGGTTTTTCTTCTTATTTAATCATGTCCATTTCTTTACATAGAAATTTATTTATAATTTTTTAGCAGCAACACAGCAGTGCATGTAGAATTCACTCTGATCTCTGCGGTCTCCTGACTCCCATTCCTGTGCTCTTTCAACAGTGTCCTGCAGCTTATTAGTTCCCTGTTCCTCAGTTTTCTTTCCTATAAAATGATAATAACTGCCTTGCTTATGTCATAGTTGTAAGGATAAAATGAGATAATATGAAAGCTTTTGGAAGAGTTACACAAGTGCGATATAAACATAAGGTATGATTAGGTAGATGATTATTACTATTAAAGATATGAAGCATAATACTTGATTCGTTTATAAAATGAATTTCTAATGTTTGTACAATGTTAACACAATTTTTTAGGGCCTGTGGGTTGTCTTCTTTCTCCTGTTGTCTTCTTTACCTCTTTTAATCCCAAACCCCATAGAGTCCACACTATTAAAAGTGTTTTTGAAGCAGAAATTCTAAAACTCTAAACTTTCCAGTTACATTAGGTTACAGTACTTGTTCCTGATATCTTAATAGTCATATAGTACTTTAGAAAAATACTATACAACACAATTCTTAAAAGCTTTTTTAGTGATTTCCATTCTAGGGTTTTTTTCTTTTTAAATTGGACATATTTCACACTGTTAGATTTGTCATTCCAGTGGCTGTGTATGTGTATAAGCATGAGAGTGTGTGTGTGTGTGTGTGTGTGTGTGTGTGTGTGTGTGTGTGTGTGTGTGATTGACTCTAGAATGGTTTTCTTTGCAGTCTGCAGGAGGCCCAGAATAGAAAAGAAAAATACAGAACAGCTTAGGTCTTCTCAGCCTGCTCCCCTTTTCTGGATTTTACACAAGGATGTGGTTGCAGAACGTAGCAGTGGTTCTTGTCTTGAGGCTCATGCACAACTTTCTGTAGACCACCATTCCTCAGATTTTTTGTCTTGGAACCTCTTTATACTCTTAAAAGTGATTGAGAATCCCAAAGAGCTTTGGTTTGTATGGATTATATCTAAAAATTTTACTGGATTAGAAATTAAGAGAAAAATTTTAAATAATTACTAGTTCATATAACAATAATAAATGCATGAGAAGAGTGGTGTGGTTTTACATTTTTGCAGATTTCTTTAATGTTAGGCTTAATAGAAGATACTTTGAGGACCCCCACAGTAGTCAGAACCAGTGGCAGGTAGGCTAAATGGAGTGATAGTCTGGCATCCAGAGCAAGGCTGATAAGATTTCTTTCTTCCTAGTGGAAAAATAGTGAGAACAGATTGGGAGCAGGTGCATGGTAATCCTTCAGGCAGCAACTGTATTTGTTATCTTCGTTGGTGTTGCTTTGTTCAGACACCCTTCTTAGTCACCTGTGCATTATCTTTCCCTCTACCTTCACTTTGTAAGTGTGTGCTTTGATAAAAGCCCTACTGTTGGTCCTAAACATTCTTATGCATGGCAGGTCATTCATTCAACAACTATTTGTTAAGTTTCTCTGGTGTGCAAGGTTCTGTGCTGGGCATTGAGAATAAAGCAGGGAACAAAATGGGCAGCTCCTCTGTTCTTCTTGTGGACTTTACATTTAAACAATTAGTTATACAAAATGTTATTTAATTATAACATGATTCTTGTGGTATAGGATGCTATATGAACATATAATGGGGTAACTAACAGTCTTTACTGTGGGGTCAGGGAGGCCTTTTTTGAAGAAATGATGTTCATGCTGCGTGCTGAAGGATAAGTAGTAATGGAAGTGCTTCATTTAGTTAAAGTTGTATTTAGGTAAGGATCTTGTCTGTGACTCAGAAAGAAATGTAGAAAAGTGGAAGAATTAACCCTGGACAGTTTGAATGTTCCCAGTTGAGGGATGGATAGCTAACAGTTTGGAGATAAGTACTGATGATCTGAGTAGATCGTTGTCTTCTTTTTGAGAAATTGTGGAATTCAGTGGAAGTTCTATGAGTATGAGAAGTTTATACAATAAACCAATACTTCTCAAATTTTAATGTATGCACAAAGGGTCTAGGGATCTGGTTAATACACAGCCTTGGATTAAATAGGCCTGGGGTGGTCCCTGAAATACTGCTTTCCTAAAAAGTTCATACATGATGCTGATGCTGCTGGTCCATGGACCATACTTTGAGTAGCAAAACTGTAATTACATATAATAAGACTTTAGCAGGATACCAGCTGGACAAGAGGCTGGGCAAACATTCTGGAAGTGATGTCCAATAGGGAGAAGTATTCAATAACAGTAGAGACAAAGCAGTTTGTTTCAAGAGGTATCATGCTACATACTGAAAAGTAAAAGGGATTCACAGTTGCTGTTACGGAGAGGACAGGAAAGCTTGGGATTGTGATAGATGACTACTAGCACAGCCAGTGAAATATTCCACAGACTCATTTCTGTGGTGAGGCCCAAGTGAACTAAATGACCATTAGTCTGCCTAGGGAAAAGGTCAGGTACTGAGGATTGATAGCCACCCTGTGGTAATTATATGAGCTCCAGAAAATGATCTAAGTGACAAGCAGCTAGAGATACTAGAGAGAAGGTGCACTTTACATGGAAAAAGAAGAATGTTCAATACTACTTCTCATTAATCATAGGTGATTAATCCATAGATGGAGGGTATTGCTAAATAGATTCAATTTTAAAAAATGGTTGTAAATGGCAAGGGTAGGAATAGAATGGGGAATTCTATTGGGAATGGAATGGGAAAAAAGAATCTTATAGTTAATATTCACTGTGAAAGAGTCACCACCATTAAGCCTAATGTTTGCATATCTCTTCTGTATTTCACTGGCACCCAGAGTAGAAGCTAATCAGACCATCAGAAGACAATATTGGTCTGCCCTTGTTTCAATATACTATTATGGAAAGTATCTTTTTGTTGCAATTCTGCTTTAAATTTTTGTTCAAGATATTTTATAGTAATTAGTAAACTTATTTGGATCAGAGAATTAAAGTAACAGCAAGTTAGCCATAAGTCATATTATGAACTATATATATAAAAATATTTTATACTTAATCATATTCTTTTCATGGTTTAAAAGAAATATTTTGGAATGTTAAGGGTTTAAAACCCTGTCTAGGGGCTTCACTGGTGGCACAGTGGTTAAGAATCCACCTGCCAACGCAGGGGACATGGGTTCAAGCCCTGGTCTGGGAAGATCCCACATGCCGTGGAGCAACTAAGCCCATGCGCCACAACTACTGAGCCTGCGCTCTAGAGCCCGCGAGCCACAACTACTGAAGCCTGCATGCCACAACTACTGAAGCCTGTGTGTCTAGAGCCCGTGCTCCACAACAAGAGAATCCACCACGATGATAAGCCCGCGCACTGCAATGAAGAGTAGCCCCCGCTCGCCGCAAGTAGAGAAAGCCCACGTGCAGCAACGAGGACCCAATGCAGCCAAAAATAAAATAAATAAATTTATATTAAAAAAAAACCTGCCTAAAATTTTCTCCCCCTTTAGAATGTCATCTCTTTGGATTTGGCAAAATCTTATGACCTTCAGAGTATGGAAGGAAAGGAATTAGTCAGGTTTTCTACACTGATGAGCAGTCATTTTAGTTTACTTGTCTTTTAAATTTTGTACATGTACCTATAGAAGGATGATAGGCATAATTTACTGATATAGAAGACTCAGTGAATCAGGCAACTGTCTTAAACTTTCTAAAACTCTTATTAGATTGGAATGAATCTATAAAGTTTAAAACTAGTCCTAGAGTAGAATCAACTGTTAATTAAGATTGCCTCTTGATTTTAGAGGCAGGCCCACCTAGAAGGGGAGCCTGAGGAAAGCTGAGGGTATAGCACATGTTTGTGAAAGATCAAGTTTCCTTAGATATCTGTACTTCCAAACTGTGACTCCATAAGAACTGGGTGTCCAGGAACATCAGAGGTATGAAAGCAGCTGTTTGAAAAGAAATTAAATATATAAAAAGGAACCCCCTTGAAGTTACAGAATTGAAAATGAGTAGTCACTGTAACAAAGATGATCGTTTTTGTAATGCCTTATGTTTAAATGATTGAGTTATTAAAAAGTATTCAACAGGCTGCCATTCTTAGGATAATGCTTTCTATACAGTGAAATGGTTTGTTGCCAACTAGACTAGGATCCTGCCATGCCTGGGAGCACTTGGGGCAGAGAGCAGTCGGTAGAACTCTGTCTTCTCCACTTGGGGAATAGTGACAACTAGACATGATGAGGCACCCACCATGTCTTATTCGGCTACATTCCACACACAGCCCCATGGGAAAAGGATTCATCAGAGAAGTAAATACATTTCCATGACATTTCTTAAATGCCTTAGGAATATGGATGAAAGGCTATTATTTCTTCTTTAAAACCTAGAAACAATTCTAGAAACAAGGAAAAAACCTTTTACTTTTATTTATTTATTTATTGCTGTACGCGGGCCTCTTACTGTTGTGGCCTCTCCCGTTGCGGAGCACAGGCTCCGGGTACACAGGCTCAGCGGCCATGGCTCACGGGCCCAGCCGCTCCACGGCATGTGGGATCCTCCCGGACCGGGGCACCAACCCATGTCCCCTGCATCGGCAGGCGGACTCTCAACCACTGCGCCACCAGGGAAGCCCCAAAACCTTTTACTTTTAAAGCCAAGCTTGGAAATCTAGTTTCAAACTAGATTTGTGCTCCTGAATGCCTGCGTGTCTCAGTTGTTCTTTCTAACAAACTATGCCTTACTCTCCACTGGATCAGTGATGGATTTAATGAATGAGGATGAGAGCTCTGTCCTCATCTGGCTAACATGACTCTAATGAAACTAAAAGGTGGGACTTAAGATTCAAGCTTGTGGACTTCCCTGGTGGCTCAGTGGTTAAGAATCCGCCTGCCAATGCAGGGGACACGGGTTCAAGCCCTGGTCCGGGAAGATCCCACATGGCCACGGAGCAACTAAGCCTGTGCGCCACAACTACTGAGCCTGCGCTCTAGAGCCTGCGAGCCACAATTACTGAGCCCACGTGCCACAACTACTGAAGCCCACACGCCTAGAATCCGTGCTTCGCAACAAGAGAAGCCACTGCAGTGAGAAGCCCGTGCACTGCAACAAAGAGTAGCCCCCGCTCGCTGCAGCTAGCGAAAGCCCGCGCGCATCAATGAAGATCAAATGCAGCCTCTAAATAAATAAATAAATATATGGGGGAAAAAAAAGATTCAAGCTTGTGTTGTGGTTTGCCTTGGGTTCCTTGATTCTACAGCAAACCTCTTAATCAAAACTTACTGTTGTGCCCAAAGAAGTTCTACCAAGAATTAGTATTAGAAATTGACCCTAGTTGCAAATTATGTATCATTATGATACTGTAACATTAAGGGTCATATGTGTCTGTTCTTGACATCTTTTACCTGTGTGGCTTTATAGGGCATAGAAAGAGGCCTCAGTGCTGGATCCTGCTTTTGTTAATTTTACCCCAAGAATATAAGTCTTTTCGTACCTTATTTTAACATATTTCAAAATTATTTATTAAAAGTTTTGATTTTATTGTTCATGTTGTATATTCAGACAGCTAATTTAATCAGCAATATTGGAATGTTTGTATTGCAAAACACCATGCAAGGCTGTTGCCCAAGTCAAAGTGAATTTTAGGTACTTCCCATCTGTATATCTTAGAAAACCTTTAAAAAAAAATACCTAAATTGAACCTGCTCCAGAAATGACCAGATTAAAGACCTAGAATTAGGGGCTTATTAATAGGTAGAGTCTGAAAGCTTCTGTTATCTATGATACAACTAATGAATTGGAAGAATGGGCTTTTAGATTATATGAAAAATATATTTTTTAATCCAGGTCCTTACCTTGCTTTCAGATATCACAGTGGTTAGATATGTGTTCTGACTGGCTTATCAAGGTGTGTTTCTATTTAACGTAAGTCCAGAGGGAAGTGGGAGCACACATTAACATCTCAGCTAGAGCAAGGCTGGGATCTTTCAGGGTTTTTTTCTTTAATGTACATTTTGGTACCCTCACAGCCCTTGGAAGTGATTGGCATCTGCTCCCTAAGTTAATTTCTGTCTGTTTTGGGAAGTCATTTGGTTGTTGTTCGGTTAATTCACATGAATACTATAGAGAGAGGCAAGAGGAGAAACGGGGGGAAAAAGACAGAATTCTTCAAGCGTGTAGGGATGTGCATCAAGAATTTCAAAGACTCTTCAAACAGATGTTGAGGGGTGGGGAAACAGCAAATTTCAAGCCACTCAACCATGACATTTCTTCTAATGAAGAACAGCTTGAAAGCTGTAATTTTGAGAGTGTTGCAGTATTGTGAAGTCATATACTTAGCACATTTTAAAATAGTGGTGAGATTTAAGTGGGCCTTTTCCATCTTAAATGGAATTAAGCATTTTGGGTCATCATCTTATTTTGGTAGTTGTGGGTCTCAGAATGAACACCAGAGCTTTTAAAATTTAGGTGGGCCATGGCAGCATCTCTTTTTGTCCTTTATCTCCACTATTTTCATAGTATAGGAAGATATTTTTTGTCTCTTTAAATAAAGCAGTGAATTTTCTTTTTCTAGCTCTTCACAAATGACCTTGAATTCTTTTATATTTTGCAGTACGTTTTTATACCTGAAATTCCTAGTAGTGTGGGCACTTGTCCTCCTGGCAGATTTTGTCCTGGAGTTCAGATTTGAATACCTGTGGCCATTTTGGCTTTTCATCAGAAGCGTCTATGATTCCTTCAGATACCAGGGACTGGTAAGTTTATTAATATATATATTTTTCAAGTGTAAAAGATTTATTTACCCTTCTAAGAAGGTCTTCAATAACTGATAGTGAAACTGTTTAAAGTAGATTTTATTAGGAATACTTAGGTGACTGTACTGAGTAACAGGGTCTATGGACTGAAACTAGCCTTTGAGGCTATTTTGTCCAAACCCACTGATCAAATCATTTTACTCCCTCCTCTACCATTCCAGTGAAAAGAAGGGGAGGGAGGGAGGATTTCAGGAGGAAGACAGAGTAGTGGATAAAGCAGTAATTGCCCAGTTCTACTCTGAAGTACCTCTGGAGCCCCTATCACTGGCTTTGTGACTGGGTTCGAGTTAGAGCAGTGGTTCTCAGACTTTTTGGTCTCCAGATCCTTTACACTCTTAACAACTATTGAGGACTCCAAAAAGCTTTTATTTATGTAGGTTACATCTATCTATTTTTACTATATTAGAAATTAAAACTGGAAAAAATTTTAATACTTTTTAATTTAAATAAAAATAAAAAATTAAATTTTTATTTAAAATAAAATAAAATTTAAAATAAAAATTGAATACTTAATTCACTTAAAAAAAGCAATAATAAACCCATTACATGTTAATACACATTACATTTTAAAATGAAAAATAACTGTATTTTCCAAAACAAAATAATTAGAAGATTGACTACATTTTTGAAAATCTCTCTAATGTCTGGCTTAATAGAAGACAGCTGGATTTCCATATCTGCTTGTGAACTCAGGTGATTACAATATCACTTACCGTGTAACTTCTAGAAGACACCACCATACTCCTGAGTAAATGAGCATGAAAGAGGCAGATAACGCCTTAGTATTATTATGAAATTATTTTACCTGGGAGACTCCCTGGAAGGATCTCAGAGATCCCCAGGGATCCCCAGATCATGTTTTGAGAACTACTGGATTAGAGCAAGGGCATAGGCCTGGGCTTGCTCCCTTGGTTGACCTGTAGTTCTGTTGTGTTCCAGAGCCACATCTTAAACCTGTACCTCTTCTACCCAGGCCTGGTGCTTTGGTCAGAGCAAATCCATGCCTTGAAAAGATGGTTTTGAGCTCATGTCCTGTTAGTAATCAATAATGATGTGTCCAGAGGAAGCTGCATTGTTAAAATTATGAACATCAGTGTAATTCTTGCCACAACAGCCTCCAACAGCCTATCCTTTAAGAATGAGTCTCTTTAGTAATATTTTGTGAGGAGAGAGGAGGCTTTTCTGTGTTAAAATTCTGTTTCTTTTAGGTAACCCACCTGTGGAGTCCAAGTAAACTCACTGTGAATCAACCTGTTTGTTCTGGTCCAGTTCTTCATGATTTGAGGCCATAAATAGGATTACTCTTTAATGCTAAATTAACGACTACTTTTTATATGGGTGATTTTAACTATTTAAAATTTCCTGTTGTAACTTGTTCTGTAGTTATTGCATAGCAGTTTCAGAGATTTTGTCCAACGTGCTTTTAATAATCTGTTTGAAATTAACATGTTCTAAGATATGTTTTTTATTTTGTTTTTCCCTTTAGGCCTTCTCAGTATTTTTTGTTTGTGTAGCATTCACGTCAAATATAATATGTCTGCTGTTCATCCCCATACAATGGCTTTTTTTTGCTGCTAGTACATATGTGTGGGTTCAGTACGTATGGCACACAGGTAAGTTTTAATGGTTTCTTAGATAGATAGAAATCTTAGATTCAAACTTTTTAAATGTGATTTCCTTGAATAAATTATTTAGAGTTGAGTTTAATGTGAACATTTTTTTAATCCTTCAAATTTTTTTAACATCTTTATTGGAGTATAATTGCTTTACAGTGTTGTGTTAGTTTCTGCTGTATAACAAAGTGAATCAGCGATATGTATACGTATATCCCCATATCCCCTCCCTCTTGCATCTCCCTCCCACCCTCCCTATCCCACCCCTCTAGGTGGTCACAAAGCATCAAGCTGATCTCCCTGTGCTGTGCTGCTGCTTCCCACTTGCTATCTGTTTTACATTTGGTAGTGTATAAATGTGGACATTTTAAAGATCCCTTTTCATAATAGATTATAATATACCTTTAAAATTTATTTTTTTATTATTGAATCAAAACTTTAAGCCTTTATGATTTGATATTTTGATTGTAGACATTTCAGTTACCAACTCTCATTATGAAGATATCCGATATCCATTTTTTAAAAAAAAGTTGAAGCAGGTTTTATTTAGGTGGACTTGAAGACAGCCATGTGCCAAATAGGAAAGATGTTCCTTCAGCTTCAGTATTGAAAGGAATGTCAGAAGTCATTTAGTTGAACCCTTATTTGGCATAAGAGTCCCCACAGCATCCCTGGCACATGGTGGTTTAATCTCTGATTGAAAATCTAGTGACAAGGAACTTACTACTGTTGTTTTGGGGCAACTGGAATAGAAAATTCTTCCTCCTACTGAGCCAGAATTTTCCTCCTTACACTTTTGACCCAGCATGTCTTGACTGTCTTGGGACTCACTGATCACTTAGGGGATATAAAGGGCTTTCCCCAGAAAAACACATGGGAATATACAGAAAAAATTTTTTTTTAATTTTAAAGGGCTTACAGACCACCCCTCTAGTCCAAACATGGGACCCCTGCATTAGAGCCACACTGAATGAGCATAATCTTCCATCCATGTTAACATTTCTTTAGAGCCTTAAAGACACTGTCATATCCTCTCATCTTCTTTTCTGTAGACCAAAGCATTTCCGATTTCATCAGCTTTTCCTTGGATGTTATTTTAAGCACTTACACCATTCTGATCTCCCTAGTTCTTAGTGGCTCTCTAAACCAAAATGTACTATTTCAGGTATGTTCTGACTTGAGTGGAGCTACGTAGCCACCTCCCTTCTTCTTAGAGCTATTCTTTTGCTATTACAAACTAAGATGACCTGAGATGTTTTGATAGCTCCAGTCCACTATGAAGCCTGCACAAGGGATGCATGGGGATATGATGATTGGCTCTCAGATCATCACATTTCTCTGCAAAGCTGCATGAAACTTGATTCCTAGGCCCAGCTGCAACCTGTAGAATTTTGACTGCTGTTGGAGCACCAACTAATAAAAGCTGTCTGGAGCAACAGTCATTCTCTTCTCTAAATGCTATAAGGATGATGTTGTCCCATGGTAGAAGACACAGTTCAGCTCTTATTTAAAGTATCCACTTTGAGCATTGTTTTCTCCATCTTTAGCGCTCTCTCATATCTGACTGAATTTATAAGCTAGCATGCTGGTTCCTTAGTCTGCTTTCCTCTAGTTAAAGTGATTTTCCTATATACCAGTTTTTACTTCTATTTCCTTGTCCTGGCCCTCAGTTTCGAGTGAGTTGCCATTTATACTTGTCATTCTCTCTGGGTCTTAGCTTCTTCTCTGTCATGTGAGGGGTAGAGTAATCTAGATAGTGTTTAAGGGAGCCTTCGAGCTCAGATAATCTCTGACTCTGATGAACTACAATGATTCCCTAAATTACTTTAATAATGTCTTAATAGTTGAGAAAAAACTACTCATATAACTGTTAATAGAACCTATTGGAGTTCAGTGGGTGACCCACAGGGCAGCAATGAAGCTAATGTTATAAATGTTATTGGCCTCTCTTTAGCTCTAGGCTCAGAAATGCATGTTGGATACCTACGTTATGAAGTATGTTTTAATTTGGAATGATTAGTGAACAAACAAAACTAACTTTGTGTTCTTATTAGGCCCAATAAATGAGTGCAATTTTTATAGCTTGGGATTAATTTCTCTTTCAGTTGTTAAAATTTTAAATTTTTCTTAAGAATGTTACGAATGGTTGATGAAATTATATATTGCCACAAAAGGATGAAAATATTATATCATTAATTTTTCTCCTTGCTATTAAGAGGGAGAAAACAGGATATAAAACTGTATGTACGGGACTACCCTGGAGGTCCAGTGGTTAAGACTCCACGCTTCCACTGCAGAGGACACGGGTTCGATCCCTGGTTGGGGAACTAAGAGCCCACATGCCGCACAGCATGGCCTAAATACATACATACATACATACATACATAACAGAAGCCAAAAGAATACCTAAAAACCACCTGTATATACAACATGACTATTATACTAGTTCAAAAATATTTTCAACGTGGTTTGATTTTATTTATTTTATAGGTGTAGAAATATGGGTAGTTTATCCAAATTTTTCTATTTTTTCTGTAATGTGCTTATTTTGTTTATGATAACTTTAGAAATTAATATAGGGAGTACAGAATATAAATTTTTTTAAATGCATTTTGAAATGAAATTGAAAATGCATTATCGTAAGGGTTGCTGTTTGTCTTCCTGCATTGTGAAAATACCCTTTTTCCAGTACATTAAATCTGTAAGAATGGTTGAGACCATTAGCTGTCTTCACGGAGCTTCGAGTGTCTTCTTACCTTATGGACTAGGTCTATGGGGATTTAGGTTCTCCTTAGAAGCAGATTCATTGTTATCTCTGTGATTTGGACCCAATTTGTATAAACTCTGGGCCTCACTTTACTCTTCCATAAAATGAAAGTTGGACTAAGTGATCATCTTTCTAGTACCAAGATGCTATAATTTTTCTTGTGTTTCATCCTAAAGAGTCTTAGAAAAAAGCCATTTAGTTCTTCAGGTCACTGAGTTTTCCCTCCAGTTCTGTCTTCTGTAACTTGCTAGCTTTATATGGTCTCAAAGGAGATCTTTCCAGAGTTAGTGGATCTCATGCCTTTGTGGTCTATCTTCCATGAAATATCCCATTATTAGTCATGTCCTGACATAGATGGACATAGCCTACAGACTTTGATTCTAAAGCCCAGTGAAAATAATCTCATTATTTGAGTTTTATTTATTCTATTGCAAGTTGCTTTTTCCTACATTGAAAATTCTTTTTAATTACAAAAGGAATATGAGCTTGTAGTTAAGAAAAAAAAATTTTTGAGTAATACTTAAATGTCAGAAACATTTCTTAGTGCTGTGTAACTCATTCTTACCTAAGAATTTGTGTTTTTAACATATTTTGTGCTAGTACAGATCTTCATCCTTTTGAAAAGCTGCATCATATTTCATTATATAGATTTATCATAATTAAACATTTCCTGTTGATAGGCATTTAAGTTCATTCTAAGTCCTAATTTTTGCTATTGCAAATAATACATTGAATATTCTTATATATTTTTCCCAGGGCTCTTTTGTATTTCTGTAGGGTAAATTCCTGGAATTGGAATTTCTGGGTCAAAGGTATAAGTATTTTTAACTATACTGCCAAATTGCCTTCTAAGAAAGTTGCCCCAGTTTATATTATTGCTGAGTATGAGAAGGAAGTGTTTCACATATCTTCCCTATACTATTACCCATCTTTAAAATTTTTGCTTTATCTGATAGGCTAAAATAATAGAATCTCATTTAAAAAATTTTTATCTCCCTAATCAGTAATGAAGTTGGCATCTTTTCACATGTTTTTTAGCCGTCTATATTTTTTCTTTTATGACTTTCAAATTTTTTTCTTCAGTTGACTTTCTATTGATTTGTAGGAGCTCTTTGTATGCTACGGCTATGACTTCTTTGTTTTACATATATTGTAAATATTTTCTGCCAGAATGCTTGTTTTTATTTTTGTCTATGATTCCAGGCATCTTTTGTCATATAAAAGCTTTCGGTTTGGATCATATTGCTTTTTAATTAGTTTGGAAGTCTTTTTTTTAAATTTATTTCTTTGCTTGTGCTGGGTCTTAGTTGCAGCAGGTGGGCTCTTTAGTTGTGGCTCACGGGCTCCTTAGTTGTGGCATGCGAACTCTTAGTTGCAGCATGCATGTGGGATCTAGTTCCCTGACCAGGGATCAAACGCAGGCCCCCTGCATCGGGAGCGCGGGGTCTTAATCACTGTGCCACCAGGGAAGTCGCGAGTTTGAAAGTCTTAAAGTTACTGTAGTTGAACCAGTCTCCCAAACAACCCATCTGTTATATTAGTTAATGTTTCATTGATGCTTGTCTCTCTGCTGCTTTCCCACAGAAAGGGGAGTGTGTTTGCCCACAGTATCCCTCTGGATACTCTTTGTTTATATTGAAGCAGCAATTAGATTTAAAGATCTCAAAAATTTTCATGTAGACCTTTGTCGTCCATTTGCTGCTCACTGGTGAGTATTATGTGTATTCTTAATCTGTAATCTAATTCAGTGTTTTCAATGTAGAATGGTAATTTCAATTGTAAATTTTTTCTCAGAGATATTACATGAATCCAAAAGATAACATAACATGGTGTGGTAAAGAACATGAGCCCTGTAGTCAGGCAGATGGGTGTTTGAATCCCAACTCTGCCCCCTAACAGCTTTGTTGCCTCGGACACATCACCCTCTCTAAGCCTGAGTTCTCTTACCTATATGTTGGGAATCTGTCTCATGGGGTGTCATGGGAAAGATGAAATAAGGTGATATATGTAAAGTGTTTAACTTAATGCCAAGCACATAGGTGTCTGATATACGTTATCTATTTTTATTGTAATCAGATAATGATTCCAAAAAGTCTTAGTGAAATATATGGCTATTTCATGGAGCTTAAATGAACTTACAATTTCCTTTGCCTATTTACAAAAGTAAGAGAATATTATTAATAACTTTTTTTTTTTTTTTTTTTTTTTTTTTTGGCTGCACGCGGGCCCCTCACTGCTGTGGCCTCTCCCATTGCGGAGCACAGGCTCCGGACGCACAGGCTCAGCGGCCATGGCTCACGGGCCCAGCCGCTCCGCGGCATGTGGGATCCTCCCAGACCGGGGCACGAACCCACGTCCCCTGCATCGGCAGGCGGACTCTCAACCACTGCGCCACCAGGGAAGCCCTATTAATAATTTTTTAAGGAATATTATTTTTAACCTTAAACCATGAAACATGTTTTAAAATGAGCTTGATTCTTGTTTATATCTATTGCGGAAATAACCACATAATGTATATTTCTTTTAAATAAACCAATTTTTGCTAATATTTATGGCAGAAACCAAAACAAATAGGAATCAACAACAAAAAAATAGTTTCCAATATGTTTAAAGTCTTTTCACAAACGAGTGAATTAAATAAACCTGGTCAGTAAAACTTGTCACTTTAAATTTGTGGTGTGATCACGTTTAGACTAATTATAATTGTTGTTTTCATGTTAATGAAGCTTAATATGAGTTTCAACAGTGTTTTCAGAGACTTTGAAATGATATTAGACAGACTGATGAGTTGAATGAAAATATTTCAACTTTTTATCCCAGAGATTAGAGTTGTAAGTACAGGTGGTTTAATTTGTTGGTGCAAACCAATTGTTGGCACTGTTAACATCAGATACTTAGTTAAATGATTCTTGAATTTATGTTTGATAGAGTGTTTATGTATGAACTAATTTTCCAGGAATAACTGGTGACAGTACCCCTCAGGCAGCAAGAAGATTAGTCACCTGAATTTGACCCTGCCTTCTAGTATTAAAAACCAAATGATGTCCTTTTGATTTTTTTAACACTTGTAATGTTCACTTATGACCACTCATAAAATCTCTACCCTGTTAGTTCTTAAAAGCATACAGATGCCTAAGTTCTAATCATGCATAAGGCAGTTCAATGTTAATCAAAGACATTAGCCACTGTATCCAACAGTCCCTACGGTAACTCCTTGAGTTCATTTGAAGAATGCCAAAGTCTGATGGGCAGCCTTTTATGGTCCAGCAGTCCTGCTGTTCCCTGGGGGTTTGTTCTATGTGCCAGCTGCCTCTGATTTCCACAGCATGCATTACACACTACGTGTGTGTTTACTGAATGCTCAACTATCATCATCATCTAGAATTTCTTAATTTCAGTCATAGGTGTCCTCATGTACTTGATGCACATGTTGTTTGTTTTTAACTTACAATTACTGGCGGGATTGTCTTCTTTCTAGTATTGGGTACCCTGTGGTGACTTTGGGCTTTGGCTTCAAAAGTTATGTAAGCTACAAAATGCGGTTGAGGAAGCAGAAGGAAGTGCAAAAAGAGAACGAATTTTACATGCAGCTTCTTCAACAAGCCCTCCCCGCAGAGCAACAAATGCTACAAAAGCAAGAAAAAGAGGCTGAGGAAGGTAGGTCTTTACTCTAAAGCTATTGACTCAATAGGTTAGTCATTATTTTGTCTGTCAGTTGTTTTTGTTTTTTTTTTTTTTTCAGAAAAGTTGCTAGGGCTCTGGAAAATTACCAAGGCTTTTCCTGTCTTCTGGTGTGCCTCTTCAGGGCTGTTGCTTTGTTTGGTCATGAAATACAGAATGTGCGTGATGTTTTCTACCTAGTGTCTGAAGGCCATGTGCTTTTAAATACGTTTATTTTATTATTTTTATATATTTCATTTTTATAGCTCATTTTCTATTTTAATATTTTATTTGTTATAAATATTTTAAAATATTTATTCTCAGTAACAAAATAGTGTATATAACTATGTGCATTTGTAATTGAAGCAAACCAAGAACCAAAGTATAAGCAAGATAGAGATGTAAACATATAGAATTGTTTTATAAGTCAGAATTCTTCTGAATAGAGCAAAGATGGCTAGGTCTCACTTTAAATGGTTTGTATAATGCAACATGGATCTCAGATTGACCTTTTTCTAATACAACCTCTCTCATGAATATATAACCAATTCAACAGATGAATTGATAGCAATACCAGTTTTCTTTGGTTTAAGAGGGTCATGTTTTTAGTTGATACATGACAAAATCTTATTATCTGGTGTGGTGCAAAATTATCTCTTCAAGTAGACTTTGACAAGTTGGAATATGTAGACCTGATACAGAAAATTCTTTGTAAGTGGCCTAGTAAATGATAATAGACTTCTTATTACTTTAATGATAAAGTCCAGACAGAGGATAGATGCCCTGTATCCTAACATCACACCTTTTTGTTTCATTTAATCTCTTTCTTTGCAGTAAAATTATTAAGTTTGTTTAATCTAAGCATCTTTTAAAATGTGACCTTTTAAGAGTATGATGTGCCTGTGCCCTATCACCCCCGTGATAGACAAGTTTGATTTGACTGATAAGTGAAGTATGACTTAATTGTAAAATCCTCATATTATTTTCAAGGCCAAAACTTTAATGGCTTGGTGTTCATAAGTGATGGCGATTTTCTAAATGTGCAGCTTCTCAAATTTACTTGGATTTGCTTCTTGAAGTTAGCATAACGTGGTGTGGTTATTGCTTCTGAATGAGTTTGCAACTGAATATAGTGTGTTTCTAAGCGTAGATGATGCAGTTTATTGAATCAATCCATTGTGTTTTTTTACAACTAAATATTCCAGTGTGGGTTTTTTTTGCTTGTTGGTTTGTTTTTGGTATTGTAGCAGCCAAAGGATTACCTGATATGGATTCCTCAATCCTCATACACCACAACGGAGGTATCCCAGCCAATAAAAAACTCTCCACAACTTTGCCAGAGATAGAATACCGAGAAAAAGGGAAAGAAAAAGACAAAGATGCCAAAAAACACAACCTTGGAATAAATAACAACAATATTCTACAACCTGTAGACTCTAAAATACAAGAAATTGAGTATATGGAAAACCATATCAATAGTAAAAGATTAAATAATGATCTCGTGGGAAGTACAGAAAATCTCTTGAAAGAGGACTCATGCACTGCTTCCTCAAAAAACTACAAAAATGCCAGTGGAGTTGTGAACTCCTCACCTCGAAGTCACAGCGCCACAAATGGGAGCATTCCTTCCTCATCTAGTAAAAACGAGAAGAAGCAGAAATGCCCTAGCAAGAGCCCAAGTGCACACAAGGACTTAATGGAAAACTGTATTCCTAATAACCAGCTAAGCAAACCAGATGCACTGGTAAGGTAAGTGTGTGTGCTGTGACCTTACCAACGCTTTCCATAAACTTGACTTAGGTCTTGAAAAACACACTTCCAAGTATGCCTGTAGGAATTGTTTGTGATCAGATACTGTGACAACTAACTTTGTGGTGTTTGACATTCAGTGTTTATTTCACATGGGTTTGTTGGTCACCTGTGCCGTTGTCCAGAAGCATTGACTCCAGCTCTTTCCAGTGTTCTGAGTGAGTGGTGACAGTGATTACTTTCCACATTTGACAAATTTACATGTAACTTGATTCTTCTCATGGTTTTGAGAGGCATATATTTAGTCCTTGACCTCTTCTGTTTGCGTATCCAAAGTTCTTGTGGCATAGACACAAAAAGAAGAGTGTGTGTCCTGTTCATGCAAATCTTTGTCAGATAGATAGAAAAATGAGGGTGGGGGTGGAGAAAGTTGTCCTTTACCACTTTGGACTTGTTCTTGATTGTCCACTTAAAATATGAATTATCCCCCAAATAATTCTGGGAAAGTTAGGTTTGAAAAATAATCTCTTTCTAAAAATTCCATAAGTAAATACAGTTGATCCTTGAACAACGCGGGTTTGAACTGCATGGGGCCACTTATATGTGTTTATTTTTCAATAGTAAATACTACAGCACTACATAGTCCTTGGTTGGTTGAATTTGCAGATGTGGAAGAACCATGGATATGGAGGGCCAACTGTAAATTACACTGGGATTGACCCCATGTTGTTCAAGGCACAGTGTTAGACATGGATTTTAATCAGAAATGTTCCTTTCCCCATCTTTAAGTTAAAGAGTAACGTTGTATTACCTTGACTGGCTCAGACTTAATTTTGCTGTATTTTATGTATTTTATAAAATACACATATGTTCATTTTACTTCATATCTTTCCATTTGGAAACTGAGATCTGAATTGGAGCTTTTTTATTTTTTATTTTTTTCTCCTTATGTTTTAAAATTGAAGTATAGTTGATTTACAGTGTTGTGTTACTTTTTGGTGTACAGCAAAGTGATTTAGTTATATATATATATATATATTCTTTTTCATATTCTTATCCATTATGGTTTATTACAGGATATTGAATATAGTCCCCTGTGCTATACAGTAGGACCTTGTTGTTTATTTTATATATAGTAGTTTATATCTACTAATCCTAAACTCCTAATTTATCCCTCCCCACCCCCTTTCCCCTTTGGTAACCATAAGTTTGTTTTCTATGTCTGTGTGTCTCTTTCTGTTGTGTAAATAAGTTCATTTGTATCATATTTTCGATTCCACATATAAGTGATACCATACGGTATTTGTCTTTCTCTGGCTTACTTCACTTAGTAGAATAATCTCTAGGTCCATCCATGTTGCTGTAAATGTCATTATTTCAAGGAGCTTTTTAAAAATACATAACTCAAGAGTGCACTTGTAACTTCTTCCCTCCACTAAGTTATCTTTATTCCTCTTCCTTTGGCTTGCTTCAGAACAGACAATTTATGAGAGAAGGTTTTTCTAGTGTTATGAATTAGATTATTAATTTGTTTTAGTTTTCTTATTGGCAGCTAGATGAAGGGAAATATATGTGGGTTCTACTGCTGAAGTCGCTAGAGGTTTCAGAGCCCTCTGCCACTTCTGGAAGCATACATGCTGTTGCTGATGCCAGGCTGGCATCCACATCTGTTTGTTTTGACATTCTGCCCCATCATACTCTGCAGAGAAAACACTCAGCAGAGAACTCTCTTCCATTTGCCCATGGGAGAAAGACCAATTAGTTGACCTTCTATGTCAAAGGGAATATCCCACAAATTTACTATATGCTATAAATGAAACATCTGCCACCATCTTTTTAACATCCTTTCTCCTACACAATTTTAATAATAGCAGTCAAGTCAAAACAGTTTTCCTCTGTAGGGTGTTGCAGAGAGAGATCAGTCAAGGCTCAGTCTTGTGATACCACCTCACTTGGGCCCCACTTGTCATGTTGGTTGACTCTACTACCTGATCTGCCTTAGTAAAGAATTTCAAGGTCTCAGATGGCCCATTTTCCAGTCGTGGGTCCAGTGCTCCTGTGCCTGCTCCTGGGGTATATACCTCTTCCTGTGGTCTCTAATGTGTCCTCTGATGTGCCTTGATCTGAAGGGCCCCAGGATATTACTCTGCTTTAGGCAATACCTGCTGTCAAATACCTAAATATAAAACGTTATATTTAAATAATTTTATAAGCTTCCATAGGATTATTTTCAACTTTTAATATAATATTATAAAAAATAAAGAGATGATATAAATATCCAACAATAGGGGAGAAATTTAAATAATTATGGTCCATCTATTCCATAGATGTTTAATACAGAAATTACAAAATCATATTTTTGAGCCATATTAAATAATATAGGGAAGTGCTTATGACATAATATTTCATGAAGAAAGTAGAAAGCAATCTTATTAAAAACATTTTGTTTTTCTAATATACACAGAGAAGGGATTTGAAGGGAAAGGAACCAAAATGATAACAATAGTTAATTGCTCCATGATAGTATGGGGGCTTTTAATTTTTCTTCTCTCATGCATTTTCAAGTTTTTCTATGATGAACAACAATGAAAGTTTATAAAAGGAAAAGGACATCTATCCTAGCGAATTATCACACTGTCCCTCGCCCTTCTTGGCTATCTCTTGTTTCTTCTTCCTTGACTTCATGTATGTTTTGATGAATATTAGTAAGACTGTAACGGATCCAAACCTGACATGTTTGAGCTGTTAGTCACAGAGTGGATTTGTTATCTTCAGATGGAAAGGGCTGGGCTCAGTGGTCTCTAAGGCTGCTTCTGATGCAAACGTACATAGGCTGACAGTATGTACATGAGTCCTTTGCTCCTGCAGGTACACCCAAGGCTGTGTATAGTTCCAGGCTGGCTATAAGGATAAGACTGATCATCCCTTTTATAAAGCTTTTTCTAAAAATTGTTTGAAAACCAGTACTGTATTATTAATAGTAAATTAATTGCAGCACATTCTACATAGCTATGTCTGTCTCAGTATCATGGTTGAAAACTACTGTATTTGAGGAACCAGTTCATTGATTTTGGGGGAATATTCATTAGTACACCACCTTCAAAGAATTCTTGGAGATCGGTGTGGCTGTCAAAATAAGGTTCGATGGTCGTTCCCTGTGAAGGAGCAAGCAGTCCTTCAGGTCTTTTCACCGTCTCGCCAAGCTCCAAGGATGTTCTCTAGTGTGCCGTACACCACAGGCTGGCAGACCACTGCACACAGGCCAAACTTGGCCCACTGCCTGTTTTTGTAAAAAAAAGTTTTATTGGAACATAGCCACGCTCATTCATTTACATAGTGTCTATGGCTGCTTTATTGTGGCAGAGTTGAGTAACTGCGACAGAGACTCTATGGCCTGCAAAGCCAAAGATGTTTACTCCTAGCCCGTAACAGAAAAAGTATGCTGATATATGTGCCACATCTTCTTTATCCATTCATCTGTTGATGGACACTTAGATTGCTTCCATCTCCTGGCTATTGTAAATAGAGCTGCAATGAACATTTTGGTACATGACTCGTTTTGAATTATGGTTTTCTCAGGGTATATGCCCAGTAGTGGGATTGCTGGGTCATATGGTAGTTCTATTTGTAGTTTTGGAATATTACTCAGCCATAAAAGGAAACGAAATTGAGTTATTTGTAGTGAGGTGGATGGACCTAGAGTCTGTCATACAGAGTGAAGTAAGTCAGAAAGAGAAAAACAAATACCATACGCTAACACATATATATGGAATCTAAGAAAAAAAAAAAAGTCAATGAAGAACCTAGGGGTAAGACGGGAATAAAGACATAGACCTACTAGAGAATGGACTTGAAGCTGTGGGGGGGGGAGGGGTAAGCTGTGACAAAGTGAGAGAGTGGCATGGACATATATACACTACCAAACATAAAATAGATAGCTAGTGGGAAGCAGCCGCATAGCACAGGGAGATCAGCTCGGTGCTTTGTGACCACCTAGAGGGGTGGGATAGGGAGGGTGGGAAGGAGGGAGACGCAAGAGGGAAGAGATACGGGAACATATGTATATGTATAACTGATTCACTTTGTTATAAAGAAGAAGCTAACACACCATTGTAAAGTAATTATACTCCAATAAAGATGTTAAAAAAAAAAAAGTATGCTGATAGATCCACTAAGGTGGGGGAAGGTGGGGAACTTGGCAGTAAGTGTTGCCTGTAGGCTCCTTCCCAGGAAAAGTTTGGGAACTTGCTAAAGCCACTCCAAAGTCCTCTTTTGGTTTGAGAAATACATATCTTACAAAATGACCCAATTTCTGCCAGCTTGATTTCTGAATTCTTTACCCAAGTTATTTAGAAACAGACTTATAATATTGGTAGCGAAAAATATTTTTAATTCTGATGTGGAAAAAACTACTAGACATAAACAAAAAAGCAATGAGGAAGATCAGTTATTTTAAGTAAGTGCTGGGTTAGAAAGGAATCCTGTAAATTAGAGTGAGGTTTGCTCAATTTTTTTCTTCAGTGGTCAATTTTAAAATATTTTAAGTGTGAAAAAATTATAGAAAATTTAGGTGGAAAAAGGAGGAAATATATGACACAAATCACTGTTAAATTTTTGTTGTATTTCATCAACTAAATTTATATAGTTGTGGCCATAGTGTTTGTGTAGTTTTTTTTTTATTAATTTGTATTGGAGTATAGTTGCTTTACAGTGTTGTGTTAGTTTCTGCTGTACAGCAAAGTGAATCAGTTATATGTATACATATATCCCCTCTTTTAGATTGCCTTCCTATTTAGGTCATCACAGAGCATTGAGTAAGAGTTCCCTGTGCCGTACAGTAAGTTCTCATTCGTTGTCTTTTTTATACATAGTAGTGTATATATGTCAACCCCAATCTCCCAATTCATCCCCCCCCCTCCTTCCCCCATTGGTATCCATAAGTTTGTTCGCTGTGTTTGTGTAGTTTTTGTGTCCTGCTTTTTTCACCTAAATTATATTGAAATCATTTTCCCAATTTAGCCTAACACTGGTTTTCACTTGATGTGGAATATTCCATGGCAGGTCTGTGTGATCATTCAGTGGTCACTCTAAGATCCGGCAGGTCAGGGTGCGACACCTGAGCTGCTTTCCTGTAGTTTCAGGGCCTACAAGCAGAAGAGCCAACACTTTTGTTTGTACTTGGCACAAAGCTCCCTCTCAAATACAGCCCAAGACTGTGGGGTTTCTTGTTGGGGTTTGTTACTTGTTTCAATTTCCTGGTTAAGGGAGAGAATTTAAAACTTAGTACAAAATGTAAAGTGATCATATTCTGTAGAAATGTGGAAGCAAAAGTCTCTTCTTGGTTTATTTCCATCCCGCCTTTTCTTTCTTTGTTTTTTGTGTTCAAGACAGAAGATTAACCTTTCTTGTTTCTAGTGCTTATTCTTAATAAGATATCAACTCTTTAACATAGTTGAATAATGTTTGGTGTGAAGGGTCATGAAGGAAAAGTGTCCACAGTTTGCCTAGTAGAGATGCATTTTACAAAACTGAGTAGAATTTAGAATGATGCGTGTTTTTTTTGGAACTGCAGGAGTTCTAAGAGACAGTTAGACCAGCCTCCCCAACCCTGTCTTTTTAGCAGAGAAGTAAACAAGCCTTACAAGAGTAAATGGCTAGTCCAAGTAACCCAGCTAGAGTGGTAGTTACCAGGACCGGAACCGAAATTTCTTGACTTCTGCCTTTGCTGTTATACCATGCTGCTTAAAAAAAAAGTTTTATCAACCTGCTTTATTTCTCTGTTTTTTAAAAACATTTTGTGTTTTTGTGTTTTTGTTTTAAATGCACACACAGCTAAAGCTGACATAAGGATGGGCGCCAGAGCTAAGTTTTATGCTCTCGTGGCTAAAATCTACAGAAGAAGTGCTTAGGATTTCAGAACTCACTTAATTTTACATTTTTCTAGAGATATGCTCTTTTAAGTGTTTTAAAAATTCTTGCTCTTGCCAAAGACACAGGGGTGTACTTATTTCTGAACAGAAGGGGGCCATCCAGTCGTACCCTTGAAAGCTTACAGGGTCTCTGAGAATTCAGTTCTGGTTAGTGCTACGTGGGAGTTAGTCTGGTTCAGATAGCCTAGAGCCACCCAGCAGGAAATTTGCCCTTTAGCAATAAATCTGGGGTAGGCCTAGCTTGACAGCAGCAGAGCCAAGAGCCTTGAATTGGAAAATTTAGGATTGGGGATGTAACCATCAACTTACCCTGAGGAAGGGCCACCAGTGACTGCTTTGAAGTGCTGAGGTGCTGGGGTGTGGGCGTGGCCATGGTGGTAAGTTCTGAGGGTGAGGGTGGGGGTGGGTTTTCTTCAGGGGAAAGTGGAAATCTGGGATATGTTTTCATATATTGAAAAGTCACTCTTTTTTCCTCTCTGAATTCATTTGGTTATTTAAGCACACCAAAATGTTATTACTTATAAGTTAGTTTGTTCATACAGTTCTGCTTATTTGGAGACTTGAGAGCCTTGGGAGAAAAGGAGGATTTTTCCAGTAATCAGGATTTTTCCAGTAATCACTAAGCAAGTGTGATAGCCCTGACTCAGAGGGGAGGGAGGAGGAGAGGAGGGATAGAGAAGCACTTTAAGACATTTTAACTCATTCACTGACACTGAGGAGTGTTTAACTTACACTCATACCCAGGAACTAACTTATATTACTAGATCTGGGTCTTAGGGAAATATTTTGGGATCATATAGATTAATGACAACATACTTCATAAATAGTGTTCTGATCCATCCGTGAGTATATTGATTGTGTTTTTAGTAGCTGTGATATGAGTATTTGTGACTCATCTCTTTCTAGGTTAAGCTGGTAGGTGAGCAAAATGTCACTGGTCTTCATTCCACTTTCTAGCCCATATCAACTTTGTGTTTATGTTTTATGATTTTATGTTTTTCTTAAGGGGGACGAAGATAGCAAAAGCTAACAACAGCCAACTTTCTTCTTTGACAGGATTTGCTGATGCCACAGATTGCTCAGGTGGTTTGAATAGCAGTTCTCAGTCTTTGTACTTCTGCATTTAATCTTGTCTCCAGACACCAGCATTTGAGATTGTCATGTAACCTCTGCCTTATAGAAGGCTACTTAGTGTGGTCTTGCTGTTGGGAGAAAAACAACAGACAGTTTACACTACTTCCTATTTTTCATTTCCCACATTTTAAGGTGTCTACACACAATTAAAAATTATGTATCCATTGAAAGGAAATGGCCATATTTTTAGATACTGATTTTTAATAATCAGTGGGTTCAGTATGATTTTGGTGTGAATAGCTGTGCAAAAGAGCAGAGTAAAGATAATCCAAGAAGCCCCTGTTTTGTCATCTTAGAGATTGTAGGCACAAAGCGAGGGTAGAATCCAAAGTTGAGACCTGACTATGGGAAAGAAACAAGACAGAGCAGTCAATTCCAGAGGAAGAGCCCACGAGCATTCCCTGAGACAGATACTCCAGGGGGAGGTAGCCTTTTATGGACCTTTCCAGCCCTCTCCCAAGTCCCTAAAGAGTCCTACGTGGGAAATCACAGTAGTTTAAGTGGGGAAGGTTACAAAGGAGTCTCTTGAAAGGTGGAAACTCATCTTAAAAGAAGGTAATGGAAACACCCCAATATTGATTGTTAAAGGGGCGGAAATAGCAAAACAGATCATATGGTATGAACCATTAACAAAATATGGTTAGGTATCATTCTTATATACACAGAAAATTATTTGAAATAGTATACACCAAATGGTCAATTGCAGCTGATTATAGGAGATGTTTACTTTCTACATTGTCCATTTCTACATACTTTGAATTTTTACACGGGCTTATTATGCCCATAAAAGAATGTAAGCTCGACCAGGGCAGGGACCTCCTTTTTTCTTGTCTGCCACAGTACACAGTGATTGCCACAGGGTAGATGCTCAGTAAATACTTGTTGAATGAATATTACCTTTGTGCAGGGAAAATACTAGATGGGGGCAGGGGGAGGAAAGATGCAGTGCAGTGCAACTCAAAGGCTTTTGAAGGTGGAAAACCTAAATATTACATTAGACCAGGCCAAGGACCTGCCATCCAGTGTCAAACTATTTGTTGTTCTTGAGTAAGTTGTTACTGATTTTATTTCTAAAAAATAGAAGGACTTTCCACTCTAAGCCCTTTTCCTTGGTATTTCCCAGAAAGTTTTAAAATTAAGTACTCTGTCAGGACTTTTTTCCAGGCTGTGAGGAGGTTACAGGGCAAGGGGAGAAAACTCCTCCAAGGGACTTTTGAAAAAGCCATTTGCTCTGCCAGTGAGTTGGTTGTTCCTCAGGGCCAAGGAATCCAGGCACAAGCCACATGTCAGCCAAGAACTCGGAGGAAATCTCAGTTTGCCTTGTCTTATTCATCTTTCCTGGTGGGTCTTGCCTTCTCTCTTCCCCCTTAGCTCTAGCCATTCTCTTTGTCTTTGTGGTAGCTGGAGAGAGAGCTTGGATTCCATGTTTCCAAACTTCCCTCCAAGGAAATCCCCCTGGTTAGAAAATGCATTGACTGCTTGTATGTCATCTCTGGTGCCAAAGAGAAAATGGTGTATTTGTTTGTTTTCTTTTGCATTTGAATACATTTTGCTGTGTGTCAGGAATAGTTTGTGGAAGAAAATATGACCTTGGGAGACAGTGATTGGGGCTTTGGGGCTTTACCCTGGCTGCTTTCCCTACGTGTGCTACCTGTCACCTGCATTGACAACCTGTGCTGCATAGTGACTTGCCTGACACTCTCCTTGTGCGTGGTGGCTGCCAAAGTAGGCCTTTCCGCTTCCACAGGTGCATTTGACCATTTACTTGTAACAGTATCATTTCTAGCTGAGAGGTAAATTTAGTAAAAATACGTGACATTTCAGAAAGAATTAGATTAAATATGTTGGATATAGCTGCTACTAAATTTTTTGGAAATTATTAAGTGAAAATAAATTCTTTGGAAATTATTAAGTGAAAAAAAGTAGTAGAGACATATTTCTATTTATTAGTAAGTTCAGTGTCTCTGTGGAAACATGTTTTTGATTTATATTAGTCTAGCATTGTTTCTGAGCAGATATACATTGTTGGACCTGATTTATTTTCATTTTCTTCCATGCTCATAATATTTAAGGTACCTGTAGGTTTTATTTGGTTAGCTTTGTTTATTATATTAATTCATAATATAGTTTGAATTTATTTTAACCATTGCAGTGATTTAAAACTATAATATTCTGGGATATAAATGTGGTAATAGAAGCATGATAATTTTATACTTAAGCAGGCCTATTTTGTGACTTGAAAACCAAGCAGCACTTTAGGAGCTAGGCATTAATGAATTTAAGCCAGCAGTTTACTTAGTCTGCATATCCAGGTGATCAAAAAAGATCATTATCTATGTTGTATGGATAAATTATGAAATAACACAAATTATTTGGTGGGGGGAATCCACATTAGAAACATTTTTATGTTGAGTACTGAGAGTTTATTCTAAAACAGGGATTTCTGATTAGCCAGCTAGAAAGTTACCTCCCTAGAATTCAGAAGGAACTACTATAAAATGTTGTGTTAAATTCTGAGTCAGTACCCCTGCTGGCACATAACGAACTGAGATTTCCAGCTAAGGGAATTAGAGGTGGATTCCCTGAAGGGGCGGAGCTCCAAGGAAAAGGAACTGTATTCTTTAAATGTTACTCACACTACCATTTAGAAACTGGCTATTTGAGTACTTTGACCGCCAGTGTGGGTATACTTCAGTCTGTGCAAATCTCTCTGGGATCTCTTAGACCTCTTTTCTAGTCAGCTGGGACTCTCAGAATTAAAGCAAGTTTTAGTTTCTTTTTTATGGAAAGAATGACAACTCCTCTCTCTCGTAAGGTACGTTTCACCTTTCTTGGTAGAGTGTTGTAACAGATTTGAAACAGAAACAGTGTAATGAACTGGAAAGGACCACTGCCCTTACTGTCCCCCTGGCTCTAGAGAGGGTGTTGCGGACTCCGGCACGTACAGGAGCGAGGCAGGGCACAGGTGTGAGCAGGGGGCCGGGGTTGGCATCGTTCGTACTCAGTACTGCACCCGGCACGTGGGAGTTGGGAAGCACATGCCCTTCCAGACGGCCCAGCCAGGTGTTGCTGTGGGGTTGCAGGCCCAGTGTTGCTAAATCTTCTGATATTCAGAGGAGATGCCAAAATAGGTGTCTTTATGTGAAATCTCACAGTTCCACAACATTTATTTTTGCATCATGTGGAGGAGAGTGAAACAAACATGTTCATGGGCCGGATTGGCTCACCAGTCTGTAACCTCTGCACCTGACCCTTCTGTTACTCTTGTATTTTGTTCCATCCCCCACTGACCCCACCAGTCAAAAACTGGACTCCTGCAGGAAGGACTTGTAGTTAGGGGCAATCTGGTAATTCCCATGCACGGATCTGCCATGTATTGATGGGAACTTTTTGCCTTCTCCTGTCCTTGAGTTCCGTGTGCTCCTGGAAAACATGCACCTGTTGACAGTGCCCCTCCAGAGTCAAAGACTGCCATCTTTTTTGTTGCATCCTCACACCTGACCGTGAGGCCTTCAGACCACTTAGAAGGAGAGGGGACAGCCTTATGGTAAGAAGGGTAGTTTGGGTCTCTGGTGTTCCTCAAACCATACGGTATAGAGGCCTCCTGTGTCTAAGGCAGGTGACTTACTCCACACCAAGGTGTTTTTCTGCCGTGTTCTTGGAGCATAAAATACACCGAAACAGGGGACATGGACAGTGGTTATTTGCAGATTTCACAGACCAGCCAGTTTAGAATCTGTACCTCCCAGCACCATCCCCTGTAACGTGTGTATACTGTCAAGGCTGATGTCAGAGCGATGCCTGCTCTCTTCTTTTACAGGGAGCCCGGGCAGGGCCATAAACTGCAGCTCTAGAATCTAGATTTAGACAAACTGTTGCTTTGATGGGAACTGATGAATGGGAAGTACAGGTAGTTGATGTAGATTTAGGAACTGAGGTGTCTTCTACTTCAGAAAATTAAGTTCGCCTTCCTTGGAGTGACCTAAAAAGTTTAGGAAGTAAAAGAGTTGGGTTTTCCCTAAGGCTTTCAGATTATTTCTGAAACTGGCCTGTGACATGGGCAAATCTAAGAGTAACAGTGAATGTTGAAAAGCCATGGAAAGCAAATTAACAGCTTCCTATTTTGAAATAACTTTTCTCCCAATCATAAAATGATAATTAAAATGTTAAAAATAAGCTGTTGATTACTTCCAATTTTGAAAGTAAAGAAGAGGTGGCCACTATCTTTTTTTTTTTTTTTTTTTGCGGTATGTAGGCCTCTCACTGCTGTGGCCTCTCCCGCTGTGGAGCACAGGCTCCGGACGCACAGGCTCAGCGGCCATGGCTCACAGGCCCAGCCGCTCCGCGGCATGTGGGATCCTCCCGGACTGGGGCACAAACCCGTGTCCCCTGCATCAGCAGATGGACTCTCAACCACTGCGCCACCAGGGAAGCCCCACTATCTTAATGTATATCCTCTCAGTCTTTTTTTCTCTTGCATACATACATATTTTCACAAAACGAAGCTCATACTACGTATAATGTTTTGTAATTGTCTTTTTCACTGACTATATCATGAGCATTCTCCCATGTCATTGAATATTCTTCCTCAGTGGTTTTTTTAAAAATTAATTTGTTTATTATTTTTTTGGCTGTGTTGAGTTTGTTGCTGCATGTGGGCTTTCTCTAGTTGCAGCGAGCGGGGGCTACTCTTCGTTACGGTGCACGGGCTTCTCATCGCAGTGGCTTCTCTTGTTGCAGAGCGTGGGCTCTAGGCGCGTGGGCTTCAGTAGTTGTGGCACGTGGGCTCAGTAGTTGTGGCTCGCAGGCTCAGTAATTGTGGCACACGGGCTTAGTGCTCCGCACCATGTAGGATCTTCCCAGGCCAGGGCTTGAACCCATGTCCCCTGCATTGGCAGGCGGATTCTTAACCACTGTGCCACCAGGGAAGACCCCAATGGTTTTTTAATGGTGGCATGTCAGTCAGACACATGAATATACAATTTATTTAGCCACTCTTCTGTTGAATATTTGTGTTCCTGCTTTTTTTTTTCTTATTATAAATAATGCTGCAACAAACACACTTTTACACAAATCTTTGTGTGTATCTCCAGTGTGGGAGAGGGATGATGTATTAACAGATATGAACATTTTAAATACTTTTTTGATACAAAGTATCATATCTGACCACATCTTTTAAGGACCTTATTAAAAATACTAGTTCATGGCACCCATAGCTTTATTCTTAAAGGGCTTCAAGAAGTCAGTTTTCTATTCCGTGAATGGCCAGTGAAATCCTCTAGATTTCCTTTCCTCCTCTGTGTTCCTTAATGAAAATGAATGTGTTTGACAGATTAGGGAGCAGAGACATAAGGTACTTTGTATTATGGTTTCACCTAGCAATCAGGTAATCAGGCTGTTGCTTATTTTTGGATACATGTGCCTGGTAAGCAATTGTAGTAACCACAGTGAGACCTGAGGCAGCTTCATTTCCTTATTTCCAAAGCTGTGGTTTATAGGATATACTAGAGCAGCTTCAAGTCAGTGTAGGCCTCACTTAAGACGAAATACATTCATGTTTTTATGTGAATGACCCATGCTACCCAGCCTGTCAGGGTGAATGACCTGGAAAGGGGGGAAGGGAAGGAGTTGGTGGAGAAGGTGAACAGTATTTCTTCTGGGGACAGAGCTTTGATTTATGAGCTCAGTTTCCTGCATAGACAGCTGTGTGGTCCCTAAACAAGTTTTGTCTTGTATGATTAACGTATGCCAGGGGATCTCCTAATGGAATTAGGTACGTAGCAAGATAAAGCAGTTGCTCTTCGTTCAGTCTTTTTTTTTTTTAAACATCTTTATTGGAGTATAATTGCTTTACAATGGTGTGTTAGTTTCTGCTTTATAACAAAGTGAATCAGTTATACATACACATATATTCCCACATCTCTTCCCTCTTGCATCTCCCTCCCTCCCACCCTCCCTATCCCACCCCTCTAGGTGGTCACAAACCACCTAGCTGATCTCCCTGTGCCATGCAGCTGCTTCCCACTAGCTATCTATTTTACGTTTGGTAGTGTATATATGTCCATGCCACTCTCTCACTTTGTCCCAGCTTACCCTTCCCCCTCCCCATATCCTCAAGTCCATGCTCTAGTAGGTCTGTGTCTTTATTCCCGTCTTCATTCAGTCTTTTCATGTGCACCTGCCTTCCTGATAAGCAAATGCCCCTTTACCCCTGTCTCCTTCAGCCACTACTGAAACTAAAAATCTGGCGGCCTGCTGTAGATAGGTTGTTTCCAGAGCCTCATATATCATAACGCTAACCCTGTTCTAATCTAAGCACTGAGGAAATGGACACAGAGCGAGGGTTAGAGACATGGTCTTGGAAGGGTTGGAAGAAACTTTAGAAATACACTTCCAGCTTCTAATTTTAGAGCACCGCCAGTCCCTGGCTTCAGAGAACTTTTAGGCTCTTTAGAAATAAGATATATACACAGGAAAATATTAAAAACCAAAACAAATGTAAAAACAGCACAGGGAAATGGTTTAGTGCCAAACCAGAAACACCAACAGTAAGGGCTTTCAGATTTCAGAAGGAGAGGGAAATCAGCACCTCATGGTGGAGAGTTTGGTTTTTGTTTTTATTTTTTAAGTGGGTCTCGAATGAGTGAGACTTGAAAATTGGAGGCCATTCCTCCAGGAGGGAGGGGTGGTATAATTAAAGGCAGAAGATGTCTGGAAACAAGGAGTGGGTCATTTTGGCTGGTATGATGGGTTTGTGAAAAAAACTAATCTTTCAGTCACTTGGCTGTATCGTTTGAAGGTGACCTTCTGAAGCCCCTTTTCTTACGTGGTAAGCAGCACTCTTAAGTTCTGTGTTGTCATGCAAGGCCTACAGCATCTCTGTCACAGCTTCTTAGAGCTCAGAGATAACCAGCAGAGCCGAGGCTCCTTATCTTCCTGAGGGCCTCATGGGATCAAGCTGGCAACCCATAGAAATATACACTTAGGTCGTCTTCTGGAATGGGTATGGAGTCATCCGTAGGTGAAGTCCTGGCTGAGAAAAGGTCTCCCTCTTTTTCGCAGGACTTGCTTCCTGGGGCAGTTTCCTGCCCCGAAGTCTTAAAGTTCTTCTGTGTTCTCAGTCAGGCCTCATAAAGCCTCAGGCTTTATAAAAACATGAAGGTACTGGCTCTACCCATTGGAGACTTTTAAACTTTCAATGAAGTCATAGCACTGTGGCTGTAATTCAAGTAATTCACAAAGATAAGGATTACAAACACTTAGACATAAATATCTCCCTACCTTTTCAGATGCTTAACAATACCTCTTTCAACTAAAAGCTGACACTTGAATACTGTACTTTGTTTTACTACCAGGTGTGCTTCAAGATGCTCGAAGATATTTTTCTTACTTAGCCTGCCTTGAAAGACGCAGGTCTGAGCTTCATTCTTTTGGTCAGCTAGGAAATTACCCCTTATTAACATGTAACTTTTTCCCTTAAAATTAAATAATTAGCAACCGTTTACATTATAGCGTACCTTAGCTGGGTGGAATGAGGGAGGAGATGAGGTAGAGTTGAGGTTTGGAGTGGGTGAGAGCGTTCCTCAGCTTGGCAGTTTTGCTCTGAAGTCAGCTGGGCCGGCGAGTGGAGCCCTGAGGAAGGGCTGCTCCAGGGGCCCCACCTCTTGCTTGTGAGTTAGGTGCTCTGCTGGAGTTTAGAGGTAGCTTACAAGTTTAGAAGTTGATTTAAAATTTTATCAGTAAAGTGGAGTAAAGTGGCTCGGAAAGGTGCCTGGACCTAACAGGTAACATTCTGAGTTGATTAGACCCCTGGTTTGTCTGATTGGGCCCAGATAGACATATTTATTGGACACATAGACTCCAGCTTTGCTGTGGGCCCTGTCTGTATCCCAAGTGGCAGCGCTACTGGACAGCCTTCGTAAGGGTGACTAGCGCCACGGGAGTTGGGCAAGGAGGGAGTATGTTTATTTCCTGCCAAAGCCTTGGTTCGGTTTGGTTAAGATCTGTCTGACCCATTATTTCTCTTTTTTGGATGAGTTTATAGTTCTGCTGGAGGAAAGTTCTCTTTTATCCCTTAATCTTCTATTGTGTAGGGAGGAGAATAGGATTTAGCTCTGATAAATGGATTTGAGCTTGGAGATGAAATTTTTTCCTGCTTTCTTTTGATTCCTATTTACTGAAATTAGTTTTAAGGGTTATAAACTATTACTTCTGCCTCATTTTCTCCCTGGCCACGTGCTTCAAATTTAGGTTGCAGCTATCGACATTTTAGTAAAATCCCATGAATACATTTGAAGATTTTGCATTAACCTCTTAACACCATTTAATCAGTACTTCTTGGTGTTTCACAGCAGTAAATTATATATCTGCATTTTACCTAGTAAGTATTGACCTTCAGCACAAAAGGGTTAAGTTTACCATTATGACAAGTAGTAGTTATCTGTCTAATAAATGCCCCTGGCACTTGACTGGCTCGATTCAGTTCGACTTACTAATTCATGTAATTCTTTAAAAACTCATGTATACATTTTTTTATTGAGCATATGCAGAGATTGGTAGTACAGTACATCTGTGCAGTGTAATATTATGCAGCAATTAAGTTGTTTGTGAAAAGTTTCTAATAGTGTGGAAAGGTGCTTAAGATATGTAAACTATACATGTGATACCCTCTCAGCAATATGAAAAATGTTTACATGTGTTAAGAAAGAGAAAGAAAAAGACATACAGAAATGAAGTAAACCAAATGCAAATAGTGGTTCTGTCTGGATGAAAGGATTATGAGTTATTTACATGTTTATTCTTTATACTTTTCTGTTGTATGCAGTTTTTTATTTTGACTGGGTATCACTTTTGCAATAAAAACATAAATCCAATAAGGGTTTGTAAATCATTTTACCACCTACCTCAGTTAAGATTTAAAATAGTGAACGTTCAACATTAAATTAATGCTTTCTGCAGAGAGACAATGAAAAGTTTCCCCTAATAAATTTTAAAAGTTACTGAGAATTTACCATTTAGCACATTGTTATCTTACATGTTGTTATGCAGTTTCCTATAGACCAGTGTTCCTTAAACTGAGGAATGCTGTGTTAACTAACAGGTTTGCTGCAACCGTTTGGAAAACAGTCATTCAGAGTTTTACAGAACCAATGGCAACAGTTATGAAAATCCTGAAGCATTTTAATTCTGTGCCTTGTGAACTTAAGTTATTTAATTTTTGAAAATAAGCTTTTTATTGAAGTATAACACACATCCACAAAAGTGCTCAAATCTTAAGTGTACAACTTATGAATTTTCAAAAAGTGAACACACCCTTGTAACCACGTCACTTTATTTTAACCACGTCACTTTATTTTTCTTGTATTGTGCTGCTATATGTCTTTGATAAAATTTTCATAGTTCTACACACAAAAAATATTGTTTAGTGTTCTGCGATCTCCAGAAGTTACACTCTAGATATTTTTGCACACTTTGCTCTCCTAACTGCACTAACTCCTTGGTTTTTTTACATTTTTCGAAGAACTCTAAAGTTTCATTCAGAAATTGTTATTCTTAGTTCATGGTAGGAAATTTGGCTTTTATAGGTTAAAAACTCTAAAAAAGTAATAACTTCAAAATTCTTGACATCTAGACTTCGCAGATTTAATTTTTCTTTCATTCCCAACTGCGGCACATGCTTTGCCCCAGTGGCTGGTTGTGTGGAACTTGATTCCTGGGCCTCTGCATATGATACAGCTTAGGTTGCTAATCTGAAGGAGCAGATCAACAGCCAGTGGTAAGTGTGTCAGGCCTAGAAATCCTAGACCAAGCTGGGAGGAACTTCAGAGATCGTTTGCCTCAGATGGGGAAACTGAGTCCTGAAAGGTTATATGCCTTGTCCAGGGTCGCAGAGCTGGCTCCAGAGCTGAGTCGAGAATCCTGATCCTATACCCCGTTTCTAAACCTTGCTAAGTCCCTAGTCTCTTCTTAAAGCTTATCCTTTTTACTAAAAAGGCAGCCCTCGGGCTGTGAAACCGACTTCTCAAAAAAGATAAATTACCTAACACATTTTTCAGCCAAACTTCTTAATGAGGATAACCTGACAGCATCGACCTGTTTTAGAAAATATCCCTTGGGTAACTTCGGGTGAATGAGTGACGGTGTGGGGATGGTATAAATGCCAGTCGGTAATTGTTTAGAGCAGTTCCGGGAGTACATTCAACTGGAATAACCCTGGCAATAGGGAAAGTGTGGCATGATGTCCATTTGTGACGCTTCCCTGGGGAGCGAGCTGTGTCAGGAGACCCGGCAGCTCTTCTGGAACAGAGTCTCTAGTCCGTGTTCCCAGGCACTGGACAGGGGGACTGGCTACTGGGCCTGGGAGCTAACCATTGATGTTTCATGACTTTTTGGTTTTGAGATTTTGCTTCAATTGGCTAAAGGTAAGACAGGTAAATAAAGCTGCTCTTTGGTTTTCTAAGGAATGCCAGGCAACCGATATATGTATTTAGGAAGTGTTGATCACTGTGATTGATGGGCCCTGGGGGTTTAGTGCTTCATAAAACATATCTGTAAGGGCCTAGTCTATGGACCTGGCAGTTCCAAGGAGAGATCACCATTGCCCTCCAGAATGCTTGGTTCTGTTGGTGTGTTGGATTAGTGAAATGCACAAGAGTCTCTTCAGAGCTAACTGACTTTTGCCTACTGTAAGTTTGTAGGAAAAGGTGTCTTCTGAGTCTCACCTGGCAGTCATCCTTGGCCTGAACTTGAGTGCCGTTCTCCTTGGTCTAATCTGCCAGGTCCCTTCTATCCTTTCTCATCCTTTCTCATTCCCAGAGTACAAGCCTTCCTCAGAGGCCAGACTGATTGCTCTGCCTCCAAATGCCTGTGGCTGTTGCTACCTTTGAGCTTTTGAGCATGTTTTCCCCTTGTTTGGAATGCCTTCTCCTCCCCTTCTACTTCTCCAAAGCCTGCCCAACTTTCGAGGCCCAACTCATTTCCCATCTTCTCTCCTCAGAACTCATGCGACACTTCTCCCCATGCCATGCTGTGGCTGATAGAGCCACAGTTTGGCCTGCTGGAGAAGAGAGTGGAGTCTAGAGCTAGGCTGCCTGTGTGACCTTGGGCTGGAACCTTTCCTGAATCTAAATTTCTTCATCTGTAAAAATGGGACTAATAATTGCCAAGGTTATTCAATTTAGCTCATAGTTGTACAGATTAAATGCGTTCATACCATTAAAACCTATGGAACAGTGCCTGGCATGTAAGTTCTCATTAAATATTAGTTACTCCCTTTAGCATGTTTTTAACCATGGCCTTCCTGTATTATGGTTTAATCATTTTAAATGTCTGTTTATTGGCCTCTAGTGAAATTGTAAAGTCCTCTCATGAAGAAGGGGGCTTAACTTTATATTCTTTGTTGACCCTTTTCAGTCCTACATGTGCGTATAATAGCTCCCCAATACATATCACTTAAAGTGAAACTATTACTGCATTAAGGAAAATAGATGGAACAGGAGTAAGGAATTGAAAAGATAAGCTTCATTTCACAGATTGAGTTTTCTTATGATTCATAGATCATGTAATTTGTACCTTTTTTCATTGTTGCTGAGTCTAGTGAGCTCTTCTGTCACAGTCACCACAAGTGTGAACATCATTTAGCAAGGATGCTAGCAGTTTCAGGAGGCTGCCTCAGACACTGTTTTCTTCTAGGCCCATGGTGGGAGGGAATCTCAGACAGTAGACTCTGATCTATCAGGATATCTCAAAGCATGTGGGTCCTGAGCTGGTTGTTATTAGCATATCTCCCTTGCTGAGGGGCATGGGGAATTCACCAGTGGAGAGGGGACCGTGCCCTTCAGGCACCCTCCCTCTGCCTTCCCCTCCTCCTTTATTAGCAGCTCAGATACTCACAAGCACCATCTTCACCTGTCAGTGTTCACAAATATTTGGGGGGAATCAAAAGTTACCCTCTGGTGGGAAGGGGGAGACCCAGGCAGAAGCACTGATTCAAAGGCTGATTGCAGACGGGAGTTGTGTTGATGTCAGGAGCTGCTGGCAGGGTGCTCCACCAGCCACCCAGCAGTCAGGGACTTCAGCCAGGGTCTGCCACAGAGCCCCCGGGTTGGCCTGTCAGTGATGAAGATGCTGTGTTTCTCCTTCTCCTAGGCTGGAACAAGACATTAAAAAGTTAAAGGCCGACCTGCAGGCCAGCAGGCAAGTGGAACAGGAGCTCCGCAGTCAGATCAGCTCCCTCTCGAACACCGAGCGAGGGATCCGCTCAGAAATGGGCCAGCTCCGGCAAGAGAATGAGCTGCTGCAGAACAAGTATGTGCGCCTTGTGGGCCTCTGGCCGTGAGTCAAGCAGCCTCGCATTGCTCTTGTTTCCAGGGATTGGAGCACAAGGCTCATGACGACAAAGGGATCTAGCAGAGGGTTTTTTTTTTTAAACAAAATGTTTAAAATATTTAATGTAGGACCAGATATTCAACATGTTATAAAATCTATAAAAACTTATTTCATTGCAGCCAAACAGTTTATTAATATTACTATTCTGTCTTCTCTCATTTAATAACTTCTTCTCTTAGTTTAAAATAGTTATTGAGCTTTTTGACAATATGAGTAAAATTGACAAGAAGTATTTCTGCCACAATTTGAAACTCTTGTTCCCTTGAGTGAACATTTCCAGAGGATTAGACTCTATCTCCTTGTTTTCTGGAACTAAAAGATGATGTTGAACTTGATTTTATTTGAAGAGGCAGACAAAAAGCTAGCTCTTCTGCATGAATTCTTTTATGCTTTCCATTAATTCATTCTGGAATTACTTCTTGACTCAATGTGGGTCTGTCTTTTTTTTTCATCTCTAAACAGTGTGTGTCTGGGGTAGTGATTACTGTTACAGGTGCTGAGCTTTCTGGGCTTTTCCTTGAAAGAGCAGTTCTTCATCATTTTCAGGGAATGTAGCTCAAAAGCTAGAGCATCATAGGCAAATAACCTCTCCATTGCTTCTGACTCACGTATGTATGTGATGGCTCTAGCATTATTACATAGAGAACATCTTACCTTACATTGATATATTGAGAGAAACTCACCTTATATTGATATGTAAAGTTGGGGGTGGTAGTAGCAGGGAAGGGAATGTGGCTGAAATTTTTATCTGAAATTAAGCATCCTGTGATTCTAACTACAAGATCTATTTTGGGATACTCTGAGAAAACATCTCCCAGCTGGAAAGGAAAGGCTGCAGTAGGCTGCAGCATATTGTATTCAGGCAGAGAAAGACCTTCCCCTCCTACCCTTTTCCTCAGTTTCAATGGATCTGGTTCAGCTCTTCCTTGGTCTCAGACTGAAGTTCTTTCAAGGTGCTTTGGGGCAGTAGAATTAGTTCTACAGTTATCTTTTCCTCTGATAGAAACTTGTTTTATCCTATTTTCTGGATTACCTTCTGTAGATCACTTACATTAATAAAGCAGAGGCTAGGTCCAATTCTGTATCTTGTAAGGCAGCTTGTTTATTGGCGTTTAGGAATTGTTAAATAATAATACAATGTATTTTCCTTGGACACTCCGGGAATTGACATTTATGATTTGCTGTTCAAATCTCCTGTTTGCTTTGGCCTCAAAATGATAAAGAGGAGCCATGTTTCTCCAGGGTTTATATTGGACGTTTCTAATTGTAAAACTTTGTATGACAATCATTTCCATATAGGTTACATAATGCTGTGCAAATGAAGCAGAAAGATAAGCAGAATATCAGCCAGTTGGAGAAAAAGCTAAAAGCTGAGCAGGAAGCCCGAAGTTTTGTAGAAAAGCAGTTAATGGAGGAAAAAAAAAGGAAGAAGTTAGAAGAAGCTACTGCTGCCCGGGCTGTTGCATTTGCTGCTGCGTCTAGGTATGTTGATGTCACCTGAGTGCTTAATCCAAGGTTGGCTTTCCTTGGACTGAGAATGGGAATTTGATGCCTTGGGCAGGACTGGAAATACAAAATCATGCATGGATGGATTGCTTTTAAGTACTGTTTTATTAGCTGGTTTAAACCCCATCTGTGCAAGCTTATGCTGTCATGACAACTTCATCCCTCAGTGACCTGCTGTCTAAAGTGGGATGAGGGAATCTCCATGCCTCCCACACCTGGGAGGCAAAATTCTGCTCAAAAAGGGATTTCCAGCCACTTTCTGTAAGACCGATAATTACTAAATGCTTTGAGGGAACCAATCTGGACTTTTGTTCCCTTTGTAGAACTATCATTATGCTCTACTCTTAGTTGTGTGTTTCTGGTGTTTTTAATCTTAAAATGGAAGAAAGATAAAATCTTGGTCCCCCAAGCACTGTGTACTGACTGCTCATGTCTTTGTTGGACATCAGCAGACTGTCAAATGACCTGGAAAAGATGGGGAAGAGAGTTAAGAGCCTCTTTTTCTTCCCTTCTGTCTCTCTCTCTTTTTGGCTTCTACTTCACTTTTTCTTTTTTCTTTGTTTTTTTGACTGGTGAAGTTCATCTGCATGGTGGGGGTCAGTTATGGGTTTACAGATGTAGGGGAGGGTAAATTATTATTTATTTAAGTTTCTATCCCTAAATTTGTGTCTATGTAATAGAATTCTACTTTTTGCTTTTTTGTATTTGTCATGTTAATAGCCTTCTTTTGGGTTCTGTCATTTGTAGAACAATTGGTGAACCATCATTTCATCTTTTAGGAAATAGCAGCGGGAGAGAGAACTCTTTCTCCTGCGTGATCCTGCCTTCCCCCAGCAGACTCTGTACTGCAGATGGCTGAGCTAACTTGGCCCGTTAGCATCTATACGGATTCACAAGACCATTTACTAACCTGCTTAGGATGTCGGGGGCGGGGGTGGGGGGGTTGTTTGTTCACTCATTTAAAGATTTGTGAGCGTTCCTGAAGCACTTACACTTGCAGGAGATTTTCCTGAACAGTCATCTGGTGTGGCTTGTGCTCTCCTTAATTCATCCAGCAGTTACTCTTTCTCAAAATATCCCTGAGGAGGATATGACAGTTTCTTAACCATATTGTTTAGTGTCTCTTATGCTTGAGAATCAGTACATTGATTTCAGTCTCTACCCTTAATTTCTTTTGCTTTTGGTTAAGCTTATTGCCTTTGGTCTTATCCTTGGATGGTCCTTGTTTGCCATCATTTATGTAGAGGCTGTTTTTATTCTTAAGTGTATCGCAAGGCTTTAGTCTCTCACTGGGCCTTCCTTTTCATAGGCAAAGGACACCTACCTTCTCCACCAGGCTGTTTCTGAAACCTAAACAGTTCACCAGCTTTGGACTGGCCATTGCCATCATCTTTTTAAGTTTGTCCTTATTATAGCCCTGAGAAGGAACCTAATGCTGCTCCCTTCTTTTTCTTTTTACTCCAGTCTTGTCAAAACTTCATGACTAAAGGAAGGTGACCTTCCCAGCGCACAGTCCCTCAAAAGTGAAAATGTTTGTTAACTCACTGCCCTCTGCTGGAGACAGCACATGTCTGGTTTTCTCTTGCTCAGCTTGTGTGCCTTGTCTCAACTCATATGGCCTGATGGGAAGCTTGCTGGATTGGCAAGGTGGAAAATCCTCAGCTCTTATCCCAGTTCTGTGACCTGCAAGCTGGGTGACCTTGAACTAGTATTATATCTGAGTAGCTTCAGTTTTCTTCTCTGGAAAATAGGATAATAAACCCTACCCCAGTAAAGAAGGAAGTGTGGGTAAAGTACCTAGCTTGGCACCTGGCTCATATTAGACACCCAATTAATAATTATTTTAGATCATTTTTGAAATTATAAAGAACAGAGAGAATGAGCAGACTGAGCCAAAAGCTACAATCTGACTCTGTGGAGTATAAGAAAAATATCAATCCTGCAGTATAGTTAAACCTATAGTCTTTTAAATCCTCTTTTTCCCTTCTCTTCTTTTTCATAAGGGGAGAGTGCACCGAAACCTTACGGAATCGGATCAGAGAATTAGAAGCAGAGGGCAAGAAGCTCACAATGGACATGAAGGTGAAAGAAGACCAGATCAGAGAACTAGAACTGAAAGTTCAGGTAAAGGAGGAAAAACAGACTTCGTCACGCTTGAATTCCTCTTCCATGTTAGGTTTGTGCTCTGTGCTTCCGTGTAGAGATGGTGCCTTCTGATACAGACCAAACCCCATTGCATCTGAAAATCTCTGTATGACCAAAAGAAGCTCTCACCTGTCCAGCTCATTCAAGTCATATTTAGTTTATCTGGATTCTAAGACAAGCCAGAAATGTTAATGGTCCTTGACGTGTTTTATACCAGAACTTGACTTACGGGAGATTCATTTCACTTTTTCAGGTTATAGGCCAGATTAGTGTGCTTCGGAACGTATGCACCTCTTCTTAGCCCTAATTCTCTGTCCATCGCCAGGGAATGGACCATTTTGGATGGCTCTCAGCTTCACAGATGGCCACTCTAGGCAATGCATGGGGAGGAAAGCTGCCAGTGCTGTGAACATAGCCAGTTTTGGGGCTGTGTGTACCTTAGCCAAGTATTTGGTGGCGTTGGGTCTTCAAAGGGATGTTTAAGGCTAATGTTATAAGTTGTAAAGTTACAGTAATTTTGAGTCACATGGAGCCCATGAGAAATTAGTGGCAGGTCAGTGGGGTAGAATAGGTGACCCAGAGACAAAGCCTAAATTAGTGTTCAGTGAAGGTGGCATCAGAAATGGATGGAGGGCTTCCCTGGTGGCACAGTGGTTAAGAATCCACCTGCCAACGCAGGGGACACGGGTTCGAGCCCTGGTCCAGGAAGATCCCACATGCTGCGGAGCAACTTAAGCCCATGTGCCACAACTACTGAAGCCTGCATGCCTAGAGCCCATGCTCTGCAACAAGAGAAGCCACCGCAGTGAGAAGCCCGCACACCACAATGAAGAGTAGCCGCCACTCACCACAACTAGAGAAAGCCCGCGCGCAGCAACAATGCAGCCATAAATAAATAAATTTATTAAAAACAAAAAAAAGAAGAAATGGATGGAACAGCAAGGGTTAGTCAGTGAAAGGCTGAGGAACAGCTAGACAACGGGAAAAAATAAAATGAGATGCTCATCTCACATCACACAAAAATAAATTCCAGAGGAATAGTTGAATCCAGGGAAAAAAACCATTTTGTTTTAAATCACAAAGTGAAAAAAAAAAATGAAAAAATCAATTGGGGTGGGTACAGATATTGCAACAAATATTATAAAAAAAAGAATTAGGGGGCTTCCCTGGTGGCTCAGTGGTTGAGAGTCCGCCTGCCGATGCAGGGGACATGGGTTCGTATCCCGGTCCGGGAAGATCCCACATGCCGCGAAGCGGCTGGGCCCGTGAGCCATGGCCGCTGAGCCTGCGCGTCCGGAGCCTGTGCTCGGCAACGGGAGAGGCCACAACAGTGAGAGGCCTGCATACCGCAAAAAAAAAAAAAAAAAAGAATTAATATCCTCAATATGTAAATAGCTCATAAAGATTGCTAAGAAAAGCTCAAATACACAGAAAGTAGGCAAATTATATGAACAGATAATTCACAGAAGAAATATAAATGACTGATAACAATGTAAGAATATATCCTCATCTGTCACCAAAGACAGATAGATTAAAATTGGATATCACTTATCTCTTGTGAAATCAGCAAAGAATTTTTAAATGCTAATATCAACCTGGGTGAGGATACAATGAAATAGGCCTCGTATGTTGCTGGTGGAAGTGTAACTTTCTGGAAAGGTCACGTATTTTTAAAAAATATTTTCCTCAGACTCCGGCCTTGAGGTAAATATTTAAAAGTCTCACCGATGATTGATATACAGAGATGTTCATCATAGTGGTATATAAATGCAAAAAAATTGGAAATAATCTTAACAATGGGAGATTTGTTTAATAAATTATGGTACATATACATGTAGGAATATTAAACAGCCAATAAAAATTGCATTTTCAAAGAACAGTTGAGATTATATGTTTTTAAAAAATTGTATGTATAGTTTGATTTCAATTATGCTGAAAGATACACGTATACTTAAAAAAGACTAAAAGAAAATAGATCAAATTTTTTGCAGCGTTGGGATTTTGGGTTATTTTTATTTTCTTCTTTGAACTTTTAAGTATTTTTTAATTGACTATAATAAGTTTTGATTTCTCTCTTAAAATGAAAAAAATATCAGCATATATATATATATATATATATACACACACGCGCGTGCGCGCGCACACACACACACACACACATAGGCTACATTATCTGATGTTTTAAGTGGGCCTATTTTTCAGTGTACGCTGTCAAAATAATTAACATTTTTACAATTTTTAGTGTAGGTTGAGAGTAGAGTTTTCGCACGTTTGACTATAGCATTACAGCAACATTTGCAGCTGGCAGCAGGGAAACAGTTCTTTGTGGTTCTGAATTAGGATTGTAAGAAAGTGTTTTATATATTTTTTTAATTTATTTTTTTAATTTATTTATTTTTGGCTGTGTTGGGTCTTTGTTGTGGCTACTCTTCGTTGTAGCGCACGGGCTTCTCCTTATGGTGGCTTCTCTTCTTGCAGAGCATGGGCTCTAGGTGCACGGGTTTCAGTAGTTGTGGCACACGGGCTCTAGAGCATAGCCTCAGTAGCTGTGGTGCACAGGCTTAGTTGCTCCGTGGCATGTGGGATCTTCCCAGGCCAGGACTCAAACCTGTGTCCCCTGCATTGCCAGGCGGATTCTTAACCACTGCGCTACCAGGGAAGCCCGAAAGTGTTTTATTTGGAGACAGAGTCCACAGTTATCTCAAAAAGCCCAATACAATTATCGTTTTGTATATGCACATCACTGTATAAATACATTTTGCACTCCCTCTAAGGGGCGAGGTCTAAACCCATGAAACACCAGGATTCTGTGTTCTAGGGGCCAGGTCAATAATAGTGGGATTTTATTTGTGATTTCAGGCTAATTTGTAGACATCGCTGCCAAAACTATCTTGTAACATTGCTGCTTTGATGATATTGATAGGAGCTTCGGAAGTATAAGGAAAATGAGAAGGACACTGAGGTGTTAATGTCAGCCCTCTCAGCCATGCAAGATAAAACGCAGCACCTGGAGAACAGCCTGAGCGCAGAGACAAGAATCAAGCTGGACCTGTTCTCCGCACTGGGGGATGCAAAGCGACAGCTCGAGATTGCCCAAGGTAGGAGAACAGCCCAGGTCACGCAGCATGGCTGAGAATGCCTGGGGACACGGAGAGCAGAGCTCCCTTAGAGCTCGAACCAAAGGCATTTCCATTTCCTCTTCAAGTGGTTTGATAAGTACCCACCATGGACATCTAGGAATCATCACATTAATTCATTCTGCAGACATATTTTGAGATGAGAACATACCAAGTGCAGGGCACACAGGGAAGAGTGAGTTTCTCTGCTCAAGGAGCTCAGAGTGTTGTAGAAGAAATAGAGAACTGCAGAGTTACCAAAAGATGCTGATGTAACAGAATGTACAGGGCCTGTGGGAACATAGAGAGCCAGGGACTCAGCCAGTCTGGAGAGTTAGAGAGGGCTTTTTCTCAGGGGAGCTGATGTCTGAGCTGGGTCTTGAATGATGAGAAGGGGTTAGCCCAGTGAAGAAGCGGTGTAGTGGCAGTGAGGGGTAGAGAGGCAGAAGAACAGAAGAAACAGCTCGAGCAAGGCCAGGGAAGCTAGGAGGGCCTGATGTGTTCAGAGCGGCAGCTGGCTCTGCTTTGCTGGAGCGAAGGCTGCAGATGAGGGAGTGGAGGGAGGAAAGTCTGGAGAGCAGGCTATTCCCTCGGCAGATATTACTGAGACTTACTACATGCCAGGCACTGTGCAAACCCCTAAGGGGACAGACAGTAACAAGCAAATATATAATATCTGATGGGTGCAGTGACGAAAATAAAGCAGTGGTGACGCAGGCTGTGTGTGTGTGTAGGGCTGCTGCTTTGACATGGAGGACATGGAAGAGCCTTTGAATAGGTAGCATTTGAACAGAGACTGAGAGGAAGAGAGTGAGTGAGCCATATAAGTCTCTAGGGGAAAGGCACATGTGTCGTGGCCACTGGGGCTGCAGCCTGAGTGATGGGGAGAGTTTTTAGGGTCAAAAGTAGCAGGAGCCACAATCTGCCCAACTTTGCAGCCTATGGAAAGAACTTTGGACTTTACTCTGCGTGACCTGGGAAACTTTGGAAAGCTTCTGAACAGAGGCCTGACATGACCTGATGAAAAGAAGTTTAGATTTTGTTCAAGAAATTGATAAGCCACCAATAGATTACTGAAGAAATATTTCAAACAGTTGACTTAATAGAAGGAAAAGAATATTTCAGCAGGTACTTACAGAGCGTTCACACTTGCTCTGCATAAAGCATTTTACTAGAAGGTGAAGGGGAGACAAAGACGAACAAGACATAGTCTAGCTGGGGATCCGCTAAGGTAGTTGTGCTCAAACTTTTTGGTCTTAGGGACCCCTTTACACTTTTAAAATTATTGAGTACCCCAAGGGAGGTGTTTTTCAAGTGAATTATGTCTACCAATATTGATGTATTAGAAATTAAAACCTAAAACATTTATTAATTCATTAAAAAAATAATGTAATAAACATATTACGTGTTAACATAACATTTTATGAAAATAACTATTTCTCAAAACAAAAGTTAGTGAGAAAAGCAGTATTGTTTTACATTTAGCAAATCTCTTTAATTTCTGGCTTAATAGAAGATATTTCAATTCTCGTCTCTGTTTCTACATTCAGTCTGTTGTTATTTCACTTGCCATGTTGCTCCTGGAAGACTCCACTTAGGCTCATGAGGGAATGCACGTGAAGAAGGCGGATAAATATCTTAGTATTAGCATGAGGACAACATGGACGCTGTGAGAAGTGCTGCACTAGGGAAAGCCACGCACGAGGCCTGCTGCCACTAGGTAGAGGCAGATGGCTTGAAAGGACAGAGGAGAGATCAGGGTGGCTTCATAAGGGAGGGACCATTGAGTGGACTTCGAAGGATGAATTCTGAGAGCAGAGAATGGCAGGGAAGAACATTGTTACCTGAGGGAATGGCATTTAAGCAAAGGAAGGACAGTGTTGAGAATGTCCACGTAAGCAGTCCAGTGGCCTCTAGCTGGGGGACATGGAAGAAGAGAGTAGATTAGTAGGACCGTGAATGAAGCTGTACTAGAGGATGTATCCCCTAGATTTTGAGGAGGAAGCAGGTGACATGTTCCAACAGGGTTGCTGGAACCATGGAAGAAGAACAAAACAGATGAAGGAATGAGAAGAGAGAATGAGTTTGGTTTGGGATGCTTTGATCTGGAGTTGGGGCCTAAACCCCAGAGAAAAGGCCAGAACCCCGGGGTTGGGGGTGGGATGTAGAAGTTGTGAGAAGTCAGTGAAGCCATAGCAGTGGCTTGGGACGGCAGTGGCAGAGCAAGAAGAGAAGGGGTTGAGAATCAGGCTTATGAATCTGTGGACTCAGGGAAAGGCATTTAAAAAGAAGGTTCCTGGGGGGCTTCCCTGGTGGCCGGTGGTTGGGAGTCCGCCTGCCGATGCGGGGGGCGCGGGTTCGTACCCCGGTCCGGGAGGGTCCCGCATGCCGCGGAGCGGCTGGGCCCGTGGGCCGTGGCCATTGGGCCTGCGTGTCCGGAGCCTGTGCTCCGCAGCGGGAGGGGCCGCAACAGTGAGAGGCCCCCCGCGTATCGCAAAAAAAAAAAAAAAAAAAAGAAGAAGGTTCCTGGGAATCCTGCTAAACTTCTGACCATACGGTGGTGTTTTGCCTGCCTGGCTCAGCTCCCTGAGAAGTGGCTACCCTCTCCCTGCCTCATCCCTTTTACTTGGATTTGCAGACTTGAAAGAGGTTGTCTGCTGGAGTGAAGCAGCACCTGGGTCTCAGAGTAGCCGAGGGGAGCTTGGCTTCCCAGCACAGATTATGCTTCCTTGTTGGCCCAGAAATTCTCGTAAAGCAAAGAGAACTGTCTTTTCCAAAACTCTGGGAATGTTTGTATGTTACTGATTAAAGAAATCAAACTTAAATCTTCATGGAAAAAAGATACAGTGGCTTATATATCAGATGCTGTGAGGTATTTTATTCGTCTGAGGCTTACTTCGTTCAAAGGGAAGGAGGCTATTTGATGCTTACTTGAAGCTGAGGGGACATGAAGGAAGCCAGAGCGGGGCGGCTCTTTGCTGCCGTCTTTCCCACTACTCCCCTCCACTGTCATGCTCATGCTTGGAATATTCTAATAAGAACCCAACTTCATAATTTAAATCAAGCCCCTTGCTGGGTTTCTCCTTCCTACTTTCTATATCATTTGATTCATCTTGGTTCCAAAATGGCTTTCATCTACTATATCATTTTTTAAAATACGCCACCATGCTCTCTTACATTTTAAATATATTACCGTATTCTGTAGGACTCAAAGTGAGTGCAACTCAAATACAATCTCTTCCTTTTTTCAGCATGTAAATTTCTGAAGGGCTACTCCTAAGTGTTCTTCCCCTAGTAGACCAGGGAGCATCAAAGCATGATGGAAATTGCATGGGCTTTGGAACAAAGTGGTCCTGGGTTTAAATCCTGCTTAGTCATTAATAACTGAATGACTTTGGGCAAGACACATACCTTGCAGGGCCTCAGCTTTCCACTGGGCTGGGCACTAGGGATTTGGCAAGGACAAAAATGGGGAGACAGTCTCAGCCCTCATGGAGCTCATGGGCCAGTGGAGAGATGATGGACACAAATCATCACCCAAATGAACACTCACCGGAGACAGAAAAATGCAGTCGGCAGGAGTGCAGACTCCAGAGCCAAACTGCATCATCTCGAATCCCAGCTCTTGTCCCTCAACCTCTCTGTGCCCTGGTTTCCTCACCTATAAAATGGATGACGATGATGATAATTCCCATCTGATAGGGTTGTTGGGATAAATAAATGAGTTAGTCTGCGTAAGCACTTGGAACAGTGCCTGGCACATACGTGTTAGCTATTGTAATTATTATCATTATTACAAAGAATAAAGTGACAGAAAGGAAAGTTTCGGGTGTGCTGAGAATCGAGGAGTCGGGGGCTGGGGGTAGGGTCTGATTTAGATGGAAGGAGCAGGGAAAGCTTTGTGAGGGAGTAGAAACAGAAACCTCACGAGTTAACACAGAGAGCATTGGAGAAGCACAGAAAGGGAAGCAGCCCTGCGGCAGGCAGGAGCTGGTTGGATTCCTTGGTCTCATACTCCGAGATAGTCCATCCTCCCAGAAAAATGTTTCCGCGCAAGACGTAGAGCCCTAGTTCAAAAGAAGCACCCTCTTCGGCTGCCCTGGTGACTGCCGAGCTCAAAACGTGGCTCCTGGAGGTTGAGCCCTTTGCTTCGTCACACCTGCCTAAACGCGGTTCCTCTTGACACCATGACCCGTAGGCCACATCTGGCCTGCCACCTTTTCTTGTACCACCCGTGGGCTAAGAATGGTTTTTGCAGTTTTCTACGGTTTAAAATAAAAAAAACCAAAAAACGACAAGGACAGTATGTGGCTCACAGTGTTTAAATATTTACTGTTTGGCACATTACAGGAAAAATGTGTCTCCCCTTACAAACCATCAAAGCTGGAGTCGAATCCATTTGGGATCAGTGGGCCCAAGAGGGCACTCTGGTGGGTGAACGCTCCCTTCTCACTAATGGTGGGTCTTTGATCTTCCAGGACAAATTCTTCAGAAAGACCAGGAAATCAAGGACCTAAAACAGAAGATAGCCGAAGTCATGGCCGTCATGCCCAGCATAACATACAGTGCTGCCACCAGCCCCTTGAGCCCCGTTTCCCCACACTACTCTTCCAAATTTGTGGAGACCAGCCCCTCTGGACTCGATCCCAATGCCTCTGTTTACCAGCCCCTGAAGAAATGAAGGCCAGCAGTGTGTTTTTTCCAGGCTTTGGTTATCAGAAAGCATCACAAAGGAGCGTCTCTGGCAGTCAAGATTAAAAAAAGTTTATATTGTATTTTGTGGGACTGTATATGTTGTCGTTTTTAAAAAGGGGGGGGAAGATAACATCCAAGTCTGATTAGAACTGCCCACCAGTTTTTCTTGTAAGTTTTTAGAAGACCTCACAGAACTTTGCAGTTTATTTTTCTCGGCCATTACATTAAAACCATTCTTGGATTTCAAGTAGCCAATTTTGCCTTTTATGTATTCTTACAGTTTCCTCTTGAAGAAAAAAAAAAAAGCAGAGTTTTTCCTTCTCAACCCTTTATTTTTGTTTTGTTTTATTCTTAAATCAGCAAGCAAAACCCGCACATTGGATTCACAGGGGATGACCATGAAAACTTAGTCTTTAGTGTGAAAGGTTTAAATAACCTAACACAGCTTTGATGCTATAGCTGCATTAAAGAAAATGATTCCTAAAATTACAGAAAACAAAAATTGATTACCCCTCCAAGGACCAAACAAATTCAAGGAGTGTCATTTCAGCCGAGGGGAGAGACTCAGGTGAGGAGAGCAGCTGTGAGAACGTAACAGGGGTTGTGTCTGAAATGTGTATCTTCCCATCGGTGTGTTTAGTCCTAGAAAATTGCTAGCAGCAGTCTTGTTCACAGTGCCTTGGGAAAAGACATTTCAAGAGGAAACTTGATTTTAAACAATTTCCCCCTTTACCATCATCTCCCTTCTCTCTGTGTCAAGCTCACTACGGATCCTGCTATAGAACTGGTGGGTAGCTGGGCTGTTCGGTACCACTTCAGCCACACCTTCTGTTTCCTTTCATTGAAAGCACCACAGTGTTCTGGACTTGTCTCGAGGCAAGCATCCTGGGAAGGGGAGCTGGGCGGTGTTTGTGTTCGAGAGACTGCAATGCCGGCTAATAAAAGCTGCAGTTCTAGGTTTTGTTTTGTTTTATTTTTTTTAATTTCCTTTAACTGTGCTTTCCACTTTTCGTCATCTTGTGTTTGACGATTTAAAAGAAACTTGACAATTCCTCAGCTCTTGTGCCAAGGAAGGTTTGTTGTTTTGTTTTTTTTTAAAAAGTTTAAAACTCAAAACTCTGCACAAAGATTTCAGTCTCAAGTGTATATTATACATTGGTAGAAAAGTGTTTGCACTGGCAACCTTTGGAAGTGTTTAAGAATCAGGGAGGGGGTGGAGGGAGGGGCTGGGAGAGGGAGGGGCAAAGCAAAACTGTATTTGGAACCTAGGAAAATTAAGAAACCAAATAGAATGGTTTGACTTCCTTGCCATGGATTCTGGAAGGACATAGTTCTAAAATTTCCTGTTAATTGGCATGTATGTCTCATTTAAAGCAAATTAAGTAGGACAAGCAAGTCAGCAAGATAGAAGTGTTAAAAAGAATCTTCCTTTTTAATCACTGATCTTATTTTGGGATTAAAACCTTCTAGCTTTAGCCAGGTATGCATGTTGCTGCCACTTTGCATTTTTGAATCATCTTGTGTAATTGTCACCATGGAAGTGTTACTCAGAATTGTCACAGATTTTTTCATCTTTGTGCAAAAACATGGAAAATTGTCACTGACTTTGTGTTGAGGTTTCCCCCATTTTGCTGCCTTTTGGGACACTATTTTGGTTAAATACTTGGTCTTGGCTGCATTCCTTTTTTTTTTTTTTTCCTGTGGGGTTCAAAAGAATAAACATTTTCTTACAGATAAAACTAGTTTTCTGCCTTTTTAACTTTTCAGGAGGGCACAACAAGGTAGATTGTTCTGAATGGGCCTTAGATTTTTCACTCCTGTTCTGTCCTCATTTCCGAACCCTGACAGTGGCAGTGTCCCGGGCAACGGGTGCCGCGGGGCGCAGGTTACAGGATTTGGGATGAATCCATCCAGGCTCTCAAGTAGTTTTCGTTCTAGTCTTACTTCGGATGTATCCATTCTCATTCTCTCTCCCTCCCTCTTCCTCCCTGTCCCTCCTCTTCCCTCCTTCCTCCCTCCCTCTTTCCTTCCCTTTTTCTCCCTCCCTCCCTTTTCCTTTCTCTCTGTCATCTGAGTAGAACCAAGGCTGCCTTGTTTTCTGGTACAATCCTCCTTTCCTAAAAAAGCAGTAGTTGAGAGTCCGCCTGCCGATGCAGGGGACACGGGTTCGTGCCCCGGTCCAGGAAGATCCCACATGCCGCAGAGCGGCTGGGCCCAAGAGCCATGGCCGCTGAGCCTGGGCGTCTCCGCAACAGTGAGAGGCCTGCATACCGCAAAAAAAAAACAAAACTTTAGGGGTGGGGTTGGAAGGTAGTTGGTGAGAAATTTTTGAGAGCAAATTTCCATTTTCCAGAATCTTGTCAGGCCAGTTTGTGACCAATACCCTATTGGGTTTCCTATCTGCTGCAGATCCTGAACTGATCTCCAAGGTAACCGCTTCTGTAGTCCTCCCTTGTTTCTAGAGGCTTTGTCTGTTTTCTTCCTCTGAGAAGCCAGCTGCCCCTCTCAGCCTCTGTTTTCCTCTCTTGGCCATTGTTACAATTGATCTTGGCTCCAGTTTCGGAAAATTCTGCTCTTGGCACCTCAGCCCCGTCCCTATTGCAGGACAGCCTTCCTGAGTCGCAGCCATTTAGGCTCTTGCAGACATACCACACTTAATACCGCGAGCAGAGTTCCCCAGGGGAAACGCCTTGGCCCTCCCTGAAGGAATGTGTCTGCCCAAAGCGTTCTCATTGTCATGTTCTTTTCCACCAAGGAGATCTCCAGTTGTTGTCTTTGTTACTCTAGGCCCATCATGAAATGGTTACGTCTTAGTACAGTATCATTTATGACAGGCCATAAAGCAGTGTTTGCCATTCTGGATGGTTAAATAGTTACAGAAAGCGTGGGCTGAGTGTTTTGACTGGCCGAATAACCTCTGTTGATGTCTCCCAACTTGACATAAGGAAATAGCTGTTGTGTGCCCATTCCCTCTGTGATAATCTTTCCAAGACATCCTATAAAATGAGAATGAGTAATTCCTCATGGCTCCCAGCCTAAAGAAAGGGAATAGTCCTTTCTCCTGCCATCCCAGGTCCCCAGGCTCACCTGGCTGCATCAGTCAGGCTATGGCAAGCCACCTGGAAGGGCTGAACGTCTCTAACAGCTGCTATCAGATTGCTTCCTGTGAAATTCACATCACGCCAGAGGGAGACAGACAGGTAAACTGGAAACCCACCCCAAAGCCAATTCAGTGAAGGCCAACTAGTAAACTGTTTTCAGGTGGACCACAGCAACTAGACCTGTTTAGGTTAAAGGCCCTTTGAGCCCCGTAAATGCCTGGTTTTCTGTGACTCTCAGTGATGTTTGCCGCTGTGCTGGCTTCTTCACAAGCCTGCAGCATCTCCTCTCTTTATAAGGCCCTAGTCTGTTCTAGGCCAGGCAAAGCCCTCTAGACAGAGATGGGAGTTTGCTCCCAGCTTTGCCACCAGCACAACGTCCCTGGGGTAGGTGCTGTTTCCTCCCCTTTAAGAAGGAGTATTGTTCCTGGCTGCCCAGCCTGCCGGAAGGAGTTGCTGTGGAAATCAGGGAGAGGAGTGCTCTGTGAACTAGCTAGGGCCTCTGCTGAGGTTAGGAGCTGGAGCTCCAGCAGGGAGCGGCCGTGAGGCCTGTCTGGCTGGGAGTCTGCATTCCGGGCCAGCTCTGTCCCCGCAGCCTGACTCCCAAGTGGGGTCCTCAGCAGTGTGGTGCGCACTGTGGGCCTGCAGCATCAGCACTGGGAGCTCTTCCCCAGGCCCCCATCTAAAGCTGCACTTTAACAATGTCTCCGGTTGACTCAGTTGCATATGACTTGTTTAGAAGCCCTGCCTGAGCTGACTTTTCTAACCTGAAGACTCTCAACACTGTCACTCTCCTAGTTCAGCTTTGAAAATTCAGAACAAGAGCTTAATTTTTGAGAGGCAAGCTGGAGATGAAGAACTCAACGTGTTACACATTTTGCTTATTTTGTTTATTATCTCTCCCCTCCCCGCCATTAGAATGCAAACTCTTCGAGGGCAGAGATTTTCGTCTGTTTACCGCTTAACCCCAGAACCTAGAACAATGACTGCCCCACAGTAGGTGCTCAGTGAATACTTACTGAATGAATAAAGTTAATTAATAGATTGGACATGTAACCTGAAATACAGTGTCTTAACTGAATCAGAGCATCTCGTTAATACTACCGTTAGAATGACAGTATAAACAGAACTGTTTCTAGGGGAGGAGAAAATTTGAAGTGGCGTATTTACCAAGACAGCTTCCATCTGCCTGTCTCTGGTTTCTGCTGAAACCTTGTTTTTCTTGTCAGATTTTTCTACAAACTCCTGCTTGACTTTGCCAGGTGCAGAGATTTCCTAAACAGCTGGATGCCCTGAAAACCATCACTCCTCTGTCAGGGAAGCCTCGCTGCAGGGAACCTGCTGGGGGCCTAGGCGTTTTCTATCCAGTTGGAGCCTCAGACCCAATTTCCCCGAGTGCCAGCACCGCTGCATCTTGAGTCAATGTGGGGCTTTTTCATTCTGACAGTAATCGAATTATAAAGCATTTCCTCCAGGAAGGTATCTGGTTAAAGACTGATCCATCTGCCCAAGGGGAGCACACTTCTTTTCTCGGCCCCCTCCTTCCTGGGGCTTACTTTGCTCCTGCTTTATTCCTACCTCAGTGTTTGTTTTTCATTCCTCTGCCTCTACCTGAAGTTCAAGTCTTGCATCCCCTCAGGATGGGCTTGCTAGGGTTCTGGAATCACCCTGCCCTTATACCTCTGATCTCTGTCCTAAGAATCCAAGACTTAGTTTCACACAATGTGGTGTGGCCTTTTAAGCCCCGTCCAAGAAGCCTGGATGGGTTTACTCTGGGCAGTGGTCCATTCTGCCCCTGTTCCCCAACTCTGCAGCCTCCAGATACCTCAGGGCTGACAGGGAGATGGGGCCGAGTGTGGGCAGGGACCTTGAGGGGGTGTTTGTCCAGCACCAGTGCCTTCACCATTTCCTTCCCTTTTGTCCTCAGAGCTTGTGCTGTTTTGACGTATTATCTGGTACCAGGCCTGTACTTATCTAGAACAATGGTTCTCAAACTTTAGGGCTTATCGGAAGTGCCTAAATGGCTTGTTAAAACACAAATTGCTGGGTCCCACACTCAGAGTTTCTGATTCAAAAGAACTGAGGTAGGGCCTGAAAAGTTGTTTCTGACAAGTGTCCAGGTGAGGCTGGGTCCTGGGACCCCACTTTGAGAACCACTGACTTGATGGCCCTGTGAAGCCATCCCCTCCAGCTGCCACCAGAGGGCACATGCGATCTTAGCCAGAGGTCTTTTTTTCACCTCCAGCGCTGTCTCCACTGGACAGCAGAGGTTCTTCCCTAAAGATTTCTTTCTTTCTGATTGTAATTTTGTTATTATGTATTAGGAAGAAGAAATATTGATCTAAAAAATAAGGTGGGTTCTCAAAGTCTGTCTCTGACAAGCATCAAAGGTCTAAGGGACCAGCCTTTTAAAGGTGTTGAATGTCCAGGCTTTCAAGAATTGGAACTCTGTTTCTGCAGGAAAAGACTCCGGGGGGCCCCTCTCCCCAAGCGCATTGAAGTGGGAACTTTCTTTCAGAACGTCCTGGAATCATTCCGTATTCAGAACCCAAGGGGCAGTTAAGATTATAGGTGACTTTCATTTTCTTCTCTACATTTCACTGTATATTCCAAATTTTCCACCAGAAACCTAATATTATGTTTATAATAAAAAATAATGGTTTTTAAAACACACTTTAAATGTAATTAAAAGCCAAAACAACAACTCAACATTTGAAAATTGGGGATTTCACATCCAGATTTTTGTTTGTTTGTTTTCTGCTGAAAAATCTGCATATCTTGGCATCCCGGGGCTGGCATCCCTCTCCACGCACTGCAGAATCTGGAGGAGAAGTAGGCCTCAGGTCTCAACCCTGGTCGCTCGTTAGAACCACCTGGGGAGCTCTTAAAAATGCCCATTCCCCAGGGCCCACCCCCAAAGAGCCTGATTTAACCAGGCTGGGAGGAACCTGGGCTTTGTTTTGTTTTGTTTAAACTCTGCAGGGGTTTCTAATGTACAGTCAGGGTTGAGAAGTGCAACTGGAGGATAACGAGAGGAAGCCTCAGTCCTGGCCGGGGTCTGGAGCCTCAGACAGGTGTTATGCGCATTTGCAGGCCTGGGGCCGGGCCAGGACCGAAGGTGTTTTTAGCTGGCCAAACTGAGCTGTCCGGGAAGCTGGTCTGTCTGCCCACCTTCCCTGCAGAGACCCTGGTCGGCTCTCTTCTGCTGTCCGGCCCCTGGGCTTCCCTTCTGGCCCTTGTCCTGGACTCCCCTTGCCAACCACGTTTATCACAAGTGATTTTACCCGTTTAAATTGTTAGCCCTCCAGTTTCCAAAAAGAAATTCTGTTAGCATCACCTTAAATTTGTTGTTACTATGTGTTCTCTTCTTACCTGAGGTTTTTATATTGCAAGCCATAGACATGGACAATAAATCCAAAAGGGAATTGAATGGAAAGGTACAGGGCAAGCCCGTACAGTGTTGTCTGGAAGCTGAGAAGCCAGCTGGGAAAGACAGGAGTCAGCCAGTGTGGGCTCTCGCAGGCAGGAAGTGCTCAGTGGGGCCCGGGCCCTGCTCCTGGGGTAAATGAGTCCGTGACCCGGCCTCTCTCGAGTAAGAGTCTGTGGTAGATGTGTATGATGGTTCCCAGCCGTCCACTCCAGCCCCACTGAGAGGATTATGCATCCACCCTCCTGGGTGCCAGCTGGTTTCTGGAATGTGAGTGGACAGCACCTGTGCCAGAGCTGCGCAGAAGCTTTAAGTGAGCCTGAGTGGCTCAGGCCAGCCTCTGGCTCTCTCTGCCAGGAGAACAGTATTTCCCAGAGAGGGGCCGTACCTGGCTGGGAGCTGAGCCGAGTCAAACCAACCCTCAGGCCCGTGAACACAAAGAGAAGTTATTGGTGTAAGCCGCTGAGAGTTGGGGGCTGTTTGTTACCACAGCAAAAGCTGACTGATGGAGAGAAATTGTGCAGGCTTGAGTCTTCTGCCCTCCCCTGGGCTGAACCTTGGGGTGGAGAGCAGGAGCCTGGGCCCCCTCAGCTTCACGGTGGGGGCCAGAGCATGTGTCCCCTGCCCCAAGCTACACACAAAAATAGAGAGGTTGTTACAAAAAAGAAGCCAAGGTGCTGCTGGGCTGGGGGACCAAGAAGCCCGCAGTCACCACACCTATAGTTCTAGTAGACGAAGCCCCAGGCAGCGGGTCCTAGCCTTCCCGCCACCAGGCCCCTTTCATTATCTTCCTCTCCCATGAGCTCCACGTATAAGGATTTTACCAAAAAACAAAAGTAACTATGTGTATTATTGATTACTACCAATACTGTATTAGTCTAGGAGGTAACTGCTCATAGGACTTCTGATCCACCGCAGGGGCCAGTGGAGCTGAAAAGCAAGAGAATTCTACCTTTCAAGTCACCTGTGCAGCCTTTTTGAACTATCACAAATAGCTTTGGGAGAGCATGTTACAACTTCCCAGGCCTCTATATAGCTGGGCCCCCGGGGGTGGGAACTGACAGCTTACTGTGCTCCCTGTTCACTCCATCCCGGCCGCCACACTGGAAGCCAAAAATGTCCTGAGAACCGAAGGAATGAGCCCAGCAGGGGCAGTGCAGGCAGCGTGGCAGGCGGTTCAGCAGATACCAGGGCCTTTGTGGGGGAAGCCCTGTGCATAAGGCTGTCTGCCCACTGATGAGCCCTGACTCTGAATAAACTGAATTCCTTGTGAGAGCAGCAGAGGGTGATGTGACACCCACCTGCTAGGATGCTTTCGGTTGGACAGAGCTTGGACCAAGTCACCTGAACTCTCTGTGCCTCACTTTCCTCATCTGTCAAATGGGGGTGATGAAAATGGTCCCCAGGTCACACTGTTGCTGTGAGAATTCAATGAATAGGTACCTGCCGGGCACTGGGCTGGTTCGCACTTCACTTCACCCATCACGTCACTAGTCCTCCTGGCTGTTTTAGGAAGAACATAAGAGAAGTAGGCTGGGGAGTTTGTTGCAAGGATGATATGAGCGAAGGCATGGAAGTCTCTAAGCTTAAATGGATGAGTCTCTAAGCTTAAATGGTTGCAAGCACACTCATGTGTGTGTGTGTGTGTGTGTGTGTGTGTGTGTGTGTGTGTGTGTCCACGCCTGAGCATTCACCCTCCCTGCCCCAAGGTGATCCCACCTCCCCAGGTTTCAGAGTTTAAACTTTTGTTTCTTTGCTGCTGACTCCAACATCATTCATAATCTTCAGTTTAGGTCTCTCTCCTCAGCTCCAGACTTGTATTTCCAGATGCCTCTTGACAACTCCTCTAACTCAATCTGTTTAAACCGAGTTCCTAATTTCCTCCCAAACCTGTCTTCCTCCATCCTTCCAGTTGCTCAGGCTACCCCTGGATCCTCCCCGACTGCTCTCTTTCTCTCACACTGCACATCTAATCTGTCAGCAAATCCGGTCAGCTCTCCCCCTGGAAAAACAAAATATTTCCAGAATTTGACCTGTTCTCACCTCCTCCACTGCTACCATCCTGGTCTGACCCACTATCCTCTCTCGCCCAGACTTCTGCAGGAACCTCCTCACTGGCCTTCCTGCTTCAGCCCTTGCCCCCCTCCCCATGGTCCAGTTTCAACAAAGCAACCAGAGAGGTGCTGTTAGATCACAAATCAGATGATGTCAGAGACTCCCGGTGGTTCTATATACTCCTCGCAGCAAAGAAAGGAGTCCTTACACTGTCCCACCAGCCTGTACACCTACCTCTCTGATCTCCTCTCCTCCTAATCTCCCTCAAGCAGTGCCTCCTTGCTAATCCCACCAGGCACACTCCTGCCTCAGGACCTTTGCACTTGCTGCCCTCTCTCCCCCCATTTTTGGATAAACATTTTATTTTAGAACAGTTTTAGGTATACAGAAAAATTGATAAGATAGTACAGAAGTTCCTATATTCCCCACCCAGCTTCCCCTGTTATTAACATCGTACATTAACATGGTAACTTTGTTACAATTAATGAACCAATATTGATACATTATTATTAACTAAAATCCATACTTAATTCAGATTTCCTCAGTCTTTACGTAGTGTCCTTTTTCTTTTTTTTAAAATTTATTTATTTATTTTATTTTTGGCTGCGTTGGGTCTTCGTTACTGCACGCAGGCTTTCTCTAGTTGTGGCGAGTGGGGACTACTCTTCGTTGCGGTGCGCGGGCTTCTCATTGCGGTGGCTTCTCTTGTTGCGGAGCACGGGCTCTAGGCATGCGGGCTCAGTAGTTATGACGTGCGGGCTCAGTAGTTGTGGCACACGGGCTTAGTTGCTCCGCAGCATGTGGGATCTTCCTGGACCAGGGCTCGAGCCCATGTCCCCTGCATTGGCAGGTGGATTCCTAACCACTGCGCCACCAGGGAAGCCCTAGTGTCCTTTTTCTGTTCCAGGACCCCATCTAGGACACCACATTACATTTAGTCATCATGTCTCTTTAGGCTTCTCTTGGCTGTGACAGCTCCATTCTTTCTTTTCCAAATGTCTGACTCATTTCCTTACCTTCTTCCTGTCTTTACTCAAGTGTCACCTTCTCAATGAGCCCTTCTCTGACCAGCTAACCAAATAGTCTCTATCCCTCTTCTCTGCTTTATTCTTCTCGGTATTTATTACTATCTATCACATTTAAATTTTTTACTTATTTTGTGGTTTGTCTGTTTTCCCTGACAGAAAAAGTCAGTTCCATGAAGACAGGGACTTTTGTCTGTTTTGCTCACCTCTGTATCCCTGGCACCCAGTATCATGCCTGGCACATAGCAGAAGCTCCATAAATGTTTGCCAGATGAAAGAATGAGCACTAGAATCTGTCAGCCTCCGGATCCCCTTTCAATCCATATTCTGCACTCCCTCCCAATAAACAAGAGGAAATCTCTCTGAGTGCTTCCCTCCTGGGGGCCTAGGTCCACCTACCCTCATTCACTTCCACAACAACCCCAGGGGGTTGGTAGAGTTACCCTTGTCCTCACGGGTGAGGAAACTGAGGCTCAGAGAGGCGGGGTCACACAGGCAGGGAGTGAAGCCTCTGGCCTCCTTCATTACCAGCCTCCCTCAGATGCATGCCTCCTGCAGCCTGGGAGTCCTCTGGCAGTTAGAGGGAGGGGCTTTTTCCTCCCATGATGGTTTATCACAGGATATTGAATATAGTTCCGTGTGCTATGCAGTAGGACCTTGTTATTTATCCATCCTATACATCATAGTTTGCCTCAGCTAATCCCCAAACCCCCAATCCATCCCTCCCCCGACCCCCTCCCCCTTGGCAACCACAAGTCTGTTCTCTGTCACTGTGACTCTGTTTCTGATTCATAGATAAGTTCATTTGTGTCATATTTTAGATTCCACATATAAGTGATATCATATGGTATTTGTCGTTCTCTTTCTGACTTACTTCACTTAGTATGATAATCTCTAGGTCCATCCTTGTTGCTGCAAATGACATTGTTTCATTCTTCTTTATGGCTGAGTAGTATGCCATTGTATATATGTACCACATCATCTTTATCCGTTCATCTGTCAATGGACGTTTAGGCTGTTTCCGTGTCTTGGCTATTGTGAATAGTGCTGTTATGAACATAGGGGTGCATGTATCTTTTTATAGTTTTTTTCCAGATATATGCCCAGGAGTGGGATTGCTGGGTCATATGGCAACTCTATTTTTAGTGTTTTGAGAAACTTCCATACTGTTCTCCATAGGGGTTGCACCAATTTGCATTCCCACCAACAGTGTAGGAAGCTTGAGGGAAAGGCTTTGTGCGTGGTGTTTGCAGAGAGAGAGAGAGAAAGAGAGAGAATGATTCAGCCTAGTCAGAACATCATGCACCGTCAAGGAGGGGTCTAGTGGGCAATTGCTTTCCTGGGCCCTGCCTGGGTCAGGCCCTCACCACAGCTCTGTGCAGGCGAGCAGACTGAGGCCCTGTCCGAGTTCCCACAGCCCACCAGAGCAGGAGGGGGCAGGGAGGCTGGCCTCCTTGATTTGGAGGGGCCAGCTCCCTGAGTGAGGTGAGAATTTATGGTTCTCAGCTTCAGGCGACAGGAGCGAGTAGGTGGAGTCAGTCCACCAATGGCATCCTTCAGACCACTCTGATTGGTTCAGGGATGGAAACTCAACCACATGAGGGCCAATAAGATGCGAGGAGTCATTACCCACCTTCCACAAGAGCACTTCCTTTCTCTTCCACCCAAATTGCCACGTGGCGTGAGGATGTGGCATTCAAGGTGGCCTGTTGGCGGGTTGTCCACGAGGTGCTGGGTGAACAGCCTCACTCACAGCCTGACCAGGGTGAAGAGGGGAGACAAGGCAATGCTCGCCCACCGACCACAGGGCCTAGCACACACCAGGGATCCCGTAGATATGGGGCATCAAGCTGCAGTAAACTTTTCCTGAATAAATGATCGATGGATGAAGAATGATGCCTTCCCTCAGCTCCCTATCCCAAATGAGCTGCTGAACTGGACTTATCTCTCCTTCAGTTGTTCCGCCATCCCAAATGTCTCTAGTCTCAGCTTCCTAATCTGTTTACTGAGTGTAATAATAGTATCTACCTCCTAGAATTATTGTGGGAACTAAATGAATTTAATATATGTCTGGCACATAGTAGGTACATAACAAATGTCAATTATTATTGTTATCATCATCATCATTTCCCTCTGGGAGCCTCAGTTTTCTCATCTGTGAAATGGGAATTCATCTGTTCGTTCAACAAACTGTTGTGGTTAAGATCTGGGGCAGCTATACAGATGAATACATCAGGGTCGTGTCTGGAGGAATTAACCTTCGGGTGTGGCAGGCAGTCAGAGTTAAAACCCAGTGGGAGGAAAGCCAGGGCATATGGAAAATCTACTGTATAGATGTGGGGTGACCTGGGGTGGTGAGACGCTAGCTCCAAAATTGGACTCGTAGAGGTGAGGGATGGAATTGATTCCATGTCCCCTGCTCTTGCCAGTATGTTGAGTTGGCATGAAAACGTTTGGGATGGGCTCCAGTTGTTGACCCGAGCCAGACAGAAAGGGGAAGTTAGACTACCAGAGAGCCCAAGGTTTAGGGCAGGTCTAGATAGATACAATTAAGGGTCAGGGAAGAATGAACCAACTTGTATCTCAGGAATGTTTCTCCTAAAATATTATCTTAATTTTAAAAATTATGTGGAATGATGTATAAATTTAATTCTTTAGATTTTTGTCTTTTTTGAAAAAAATGAGTGAAATTTTTATTTTAATGGAGGTCAATATCTGATAGGAGCAGCCAAATTACACCGCCACCTGGTGGCAGCATACTAAAATCACAGGTTTGTTTTATTTTGTTTGAGATAAACAAAACACTGCAAGCTCGATTTTTGGATATGACCAGAGATATCAACGCCATTCCCCCCATTCCTCTTCTCCCCACCCCTTTACTAAAACCCAACTTTTATAGTTGATGCTCCCAATTTCCCAGCTTTTTGCCTGAGCCACACCTCCTCAGCAGACAAGCCAACCAGCTCCTCCTTCTCCCTGTCTCTTGGCCTTCACCAGGCCTGGAGAGCCTCAAGCCCATTTTCTCTCCAGCTCTACATTTGTGCTAACACATCCCCAAGCCCTTAGCCCAGCCTGAAAAGGGAATGTGAGAATCTGGAGAGAACCTAGTCCAAGCATAATGGTTGAGTGCAGATGGTACACTTGGACTGTTGTGGGCTCAAATCCCTGCTGACCACTTACTGGTTGTGGGTCTCTGGACCTCTCTAAGGCTTCTCTGAGCCTCAGATTCCCCATCTGAAAAATGGGATGGAGTCTGGATTCAACAAGAGACTTCTTGTTCTTTCTACTATATGTCTTTCTACTTCTCTTTCTACAAGAGCTGGAGTGGGTGGAGACCAAGCAATGATGGGGAGGAATGGGACGGAAGAGGAGCACTTCCGCCTCTTGGGGCACCTATCCAGAAATGGCTAAGGCCTAGCTCTTAGCTCTTTCACAGTCTCCCTTCCAGGCTCTCCCCATCCTAGTCTACCCAGTCTTCTCTAACAGATTTCTTCAGAGCCTGGCCCTAATACCTCACACCCTCTTATAGTCAATCCACTTAGCACTCAAGGGGCAATGAATGAGCAAAGGTCCATCAGCCCCTCCTTGGGGCCCAGAGAGGGCAACGCTTAACCCTCTAAAATGGCTCACAAAAGGTAGTATTGCAGGCGCTTAAGAAGGGGAGAAGTTTTGGAGCTGGGCTTCGCCAACCGTGGCCACTACCAGAGCCCTGTCCCGAAGCACAGGAAACCAGCCTTCTGGCTTGATGCTGAGGCTGCCTGGATCTTGTTGTGTGGCCTTGGATAAGGCTTAGCTCTGTTGAGCCTCATATTCCCCATCTGTGAAACAGAGCACCCCAATCTACTTCAGCCCCAGCAACGTGGCTGCTGGGACTGCTGAAGAGGTGGGCAGGGTCGGGCCACCCTCTCCCTTCCCCTGCCTCCTTGGGGAACCCCAGGACCCTGCTCAGAGGAGGAAGCGCCACTTCCCCTGGGGAGGTAGGTCCCAGGGGACTCTGTGATCCTCTCCCACCCTCGTGGGCAGCCAGCGCTAAGTGCTGTATTAATTGTTACCAGCTCTCCCTTGGGAAGCAAATTCAAAATGAGGTCACCATGGTAACCCAGACGGTTGCAATGTGACCAAATTTTTAAAGTGCTCAACGTGTTCCAGGCACCTTACCTCTCAGTGGAAAAGAAAATACTGGGGCCTCAGTCCCACACTTCAGTGGCCTGGGGAGCCCTGGAACTCTCCTGCACCCAGAAAGGGTGAGGAGGGGGCAGGGCAGAGCTGGGAAGGACATCCTGGTCCCGAACGAGGCCTGACGGGAGAGCCAGAGGCCCTGGGCTTAGTCTCAGCCCTGGCACCATCTTGTCTGCAGCTCCAGGCTGGCCTTGTCTTCTCTGGGCCTCCGGTAACGCTTCACCCAGCAGTATCTCTTCAAAGATCAAATAACTGAGCCAGTGGGCTGTTAACCTCACAGGTCGGGTGGAGGGTGGCGGAGAAGGCCAGGGAGTCTTTTGCTAATCAGGCCTCCAAGGCAGAGAGACCACCTGGATTCAAATGCTACCTCTGCTGCCACCAGCTGCATGACCTTGGGCCCGGGATCTCACCCCTCTGAGCTTTGGCTTCCTTACCTATAAGAGAGGGGCTAACAGTCATCCCTTCCCTTTGGGGCGGTTGTAAAGTTTAAATAAGATAACCCATGGAAAGTGCTTAGCACAGCGCCTGCACACAGTAGGTGCTAACGTCATCCTTGCTGCTGTGCCCGATGTGCCAGGCCCTGAGTTCAGCAAGTTACACATGATCTAGCAGTGAATCCTCACCACGTTCCTCCCATGAGATGCTTGCTGTTATTAAGCCCATTTTACAGATGTGGAAACTAAGGTTAGCAAGGTGAGACAACTCACTGAGGTGCAGAAACACCCATGGAGTGGGGCTTGGATTCTGACCCAGGTCTGTTCTTGAGTCTGAACTCAAACCCCTAACCACTCCCTACACAGCCTGAGGATGAAATGAGACGTGTGTTGAGTACCCAACAGTTGGTGCTTATTAAGTAGCGTGTGGCATACAGTTGGTGCTCATTAAATAGTGGGCAGTCACAGGCACATCCAGGTTTCGTGTCATAGCCACTGTATTGCTCCAACCGCTGTCTTCTGGAGCTTGGGTACCGGATCTGGTGGGTTCAGAACTTCCACGGCTCAGGCAGTGATGGGGGAATGAGCAGGCCCCTCTTTAGGCCACTGCATCACAATGGCCCTGCCTGTCCCTGGGGCCCTGGCTGCCCTCACACTGTGGGGACACAGACGGCCAGAAGCTGCCTCTGACCTCATCCCACCCTAGCTACTCTCTGGCCTTCACGGCCCCCACCTAACCCCTTCCTGCTGGGTCAGCCCCCCGCCCCACCCTCCCCTCCCGGCCACCCCCAGGCAAAGCTGGCTTTCCCGGGACAGAATGGGGTCAGGCCTGCTGAGTGGTAGATGAATTTAATAACCAGCCATTCCTACCACCAGCCCATTTGCCCTCCACGGTCCCAGGCCCACAGAGGGGCCAGAGTCAGCCTATCAGTCAGGGGAGAGAAGCCAGAGGGGTGGAAAACACCCTCCCAGCCAGCTCAGGGCACTCCAGGAGCCCAGAGCAGCTCAAAGCTGAAAACTTGGGATACGGATACCCTGGTTTTAGCCCTTCTCCCCGATGCTGGTATGGCCTTGAGCAAATCATTGCTATTCTCTAAGCCTCAGCTTCTCCATCCACAAAATGGAGTGGATAATCCCCACTGCCTGCCTCCTGGGGTTGCTGTAGGGCCTGAGCCAGTAGCAGACGTGTTCTCCCTTTGTAACTCACCGTGCCCACATACGACGTGATTCTTGTTATTGATAATCTTGGCTGCTATCTGGGTTGGGTCCCCCCAGAAGCAGACCCTGAGACAAGGATGAGAGAGGTGCCCTTGGAACTTCTTGGGCAGTATTGCCCTGGTGGGGAAGTGGGGAAGTGAGGCAGGGAAGGAAGAATCCAATTCAGGGATTCTGCAGGCTACAGAGAACAGGCTACAGAGGATCGGCCCGTCTAGAGACTTCTGCGAGATAGGGTAGCACAGGCCTCAGATTCATCCTACTCAAGAGGTGAGAAGCTGGGCTATTATCCACCAGCTCTCATCACCTTCGGTTGAGGACTGCTCCCTAAGACACTTTGCTGCTTCCCAGCACTCCCAGATGCCCTGTGAGGGGGCCAAGCATGCCCTCTGGGCAGAGAAGGCCTTCAGATAGGTTGCAGGTACTTAGATGGGAGGCCATCATGTGTACAGGAATGGTGATGCTGAGGGGATGCAGACAGGGTCCCACATGCATAATCTCATTTATTGTTATCCTCACATCAGCCTTATGAGGGAGGTACTATTATTAGCCCCATTTTGCAGATGAGGAATGTGAGGCTCAGAGAGGTAACATTCACTTGCCCAAGGCCACACAGCTCAGAAGGGGTGAGGCGAGGATTAGAATTGGCTGCAGGGTCTTTGGTCTTTCCACTGCCTCCCAAGTTGGCAGGACTCACTCGCATGTGGGTTGCAGCCAGTAGCGTGCTGATAAATGTTTAGCCACGGGAGAAAAAAAGCCCTGGCTTATAGTGTTTACTGGTTGCCATGGTATAAATACTCCCACCATGGCCAATTTCAAGCTACCAAAGCTATGTCTGTCACTGAACACAGAGCTGGGAAAAGATGCTAACAATTGGCTCTCATGAGCTGGTATGAGCTGGCTCCAGCACACCACTTTTGGAACATTTTTGGTCTCACCTCCTACCAGTGTAGCTCTCAGTACTGAGCAGACTGAATTTCTCTCTAGGGTGAAAACACATCACACCTGTTCTAGCTCCCACCCCTTTGCCCTTACTATTCCTTCCCTCTGGGATGCCCTTTTCTTCTTCTCCGCGTTTCCAAATCTTATTTACCTTTTAAGAGCCTGCTCTGGTCCCACTTCCTCTAGGTTGTATTGGTCAGGATAAGTACCACTAGCTGCTATAACAAACAGCCCCATAATCTCAGTAATTTAACACAATCTAAATTGATTCCCCTTCGTCCTGTAGTCCAGGGGAGGTTCTTTTCACCCTGGAGCAGATTCCTTCCATTCTTTTTCCTTCCATTTTTAAATGCTACCATCATCAACACTTCACATCCAAATTCACCACAGAATGAGGAGAGATGAGAAAGGATCCCACAAGAGTTATATGGCCAGCCCTGGAACTGACGCTCATCACTTCTACATATTTTGTTGATCAGAACTGCCCCTCCTGACTGCAAGGGGGTCAAGAAATATGGCTTAACTGGAAATGTGATTTTCTTACAAGGAGAAAATGAAACCACGAAAATGAAACAAAGCCAGCTTCCGCTTCTACATCCCCAACTTCCACAGTCCAACCAACTTCTTTCTCTTCTAGATTTTTCCAGAACATACTGTCCAGAAACTGTTTTCTTTGGTCTTTGACTCAGACTGCCAGGCATGGTTAATGGGTCGGTCTTCTCTGCCTCCATAGACTCACAGAGGCTGAGCTATGGAAACTCCCAGAAGCAGGGTTCCCAATTCTTGTTTCAGGTGTAAATCACCTGTGGATTCAGGGTTCCTGATAATGCAGGTCTGGGAAAGAGCCCAGCAATCAGTATTTTTAACCAGATTGTTAGGTAGTTCAGATGTGCAGCAAACGCTGGAACCAGTGATCTAGTCCAAAGGTCCCATTTCATGGATGTGGACACTGAGGCCCAGAGAGGGGGAGGAGTTTGCCCTAAGCCATGGAGTAAGTTAAAGCTGGATCTGAAACTCAAACCCAGGGCTCCTGACTTTTAACCCTGGGCTCTGTTTATACACCATGGTGTGTTTCCACAAGGAGACCTGACCGTAAACTCTAACACAGGCGCTGGTCGATGCTGAGTCGGTCATGAGTTATCAAGATGACTTTTGAGTTGAATGTGAGCTCTAGAGGTAAGCAGACCTGGGTTCCAATTCTACCTCTTCCACCTGCTTGTTTTGGGATCTTGGCCAAGTCTCTCTACCCCTCTGAGCCTTGGTTTCCTCAGCTGGAAAAGGGGGATGATAAAAGCACCTATTCCATAGTTTAGGAGGAGAAAATGTATGAAAAGTGCTCAGCACAGCATCTGGTAAATTCTCAGTAAATTCTTACTGTTGGCTCTGGTTCTCTGCCGAGGTGAGCTGTTGTTCTCAAGGAGCGTGAGGAGCATCTGGAAACAACCTCTAGGATGAGGCTAATCCAGAAGAGAGCCTCTCCTCCTCTGGGTAAAGTTGCAGTCACTGCGCAGATCTTTCATGAAAATCAGCTCTCAAAATGTACATGCAGAGCCCTTGGAAACTCAAGCAGCACAGCTTGGTCTTGGTTTTTAAACAATTGGGCGCATAGCTAATTGCTTCAAAAATATACCCAAGCTGCATGTGTGCCTGTGCAAGCCTGGGCCTTGCTTCCGAGCACAGAGGCTGTATGGGTCCCAGCCCACAGGAGGGCCATGTCAGTCAGGGCAGGGCAGGCTCTGCTGCAGTAACAAATACCCCCATAGCTTAGAACTACAAAGCGTGCTTTCAGGCACTCTGTGTGTTCATCATGGCTCAGCTGAGACTCTGCTCCTGTAGGCGCTCAGGCACGGGGGCTGAAGGAGCAGCCACCAGCCCAACCGTGGCTCTTCCCTGGGGCCAAGAGAAAGAGGGCTCTTCGGGGCTTTCCTCAGGCAATAAAGTGTTCCGCCCTGGAACGGAGTCACATTACTGCTTGAGTCCAGACGCAGGCACCACCTCACTGAGGCAAGTCCCTGAGCCTATCCCCTTCCCAGTCTGCATAAAGGGGATGAGAACAGTACCCACCTCATTGGTGTGAGGGGCTACCTGACATGACCCTGTGGAATTCTTAGAACAGGATGGTGAAAGAACTTGATAAATGATGGGTTTTAATAGCCAAATAGTGGAAACAACCCACATGTTCAACAACAGATGAATGGATAAACAAACGTGGTCTATCCACACAATGGAAGGCTATTCAGCCATAAACAGGAGTGAAGTACTGATGCATGTTACAACACGGACGAACCTTAAAAACACTTAGGCTAAGTGAAAAAGACAGTCGTAAAAGCCTTCTAGTATGCGATTCTATTTATGTGAAGTATCCAGGACAGGCAAATTCATAGAGACAGAAAGTAGACTAGTGGCTGCCAGGGGCTGGGGGGAGGAAGGAATTAGGAGCTAATGGATACAAGGTTTCATTTTGGGCTGAAGGAAGTGCTCTGGAATCAGATAGTGGGGATGGCTGTACGACATTGTCACTGTACTACAACCCACTTGAAAATGGTGACGTTTACGTCATGTGAATTATATCTCAAGAATATAAAAAATTAAAATAAATAACTAATGATAATAATTAATAAGGGAAGGATAAGAAATACTTCCCTTCCCCTACAGAGTTGTTTGTGCCCCCCCCCCCCCGCCCCCAGACTGTGAGCCTGGTCTTTAAGCTGTCATTTCTGTGGACTGGCCTGTCTCCACTGGCCCAAGAGCCCTTCAAAGCCGTGGTGGAGCCTGGCTATTTTTGCTCTTCTTTTTGGTCCCTGATCCCGGCAGGCAGGGTCAGGTGTGTAAACTGTGCACTCTCGCTCACAAAGCTGTGCCCACGCCCTGTGTGTGTGTGCGCTTCTGTGTGTGTGTGCGCACTGCTGTGTGTGTGTGTGTGTGTGTGTGTGTGCGCGCGTGCGCGCGGGCACGCAGCTTGGTCCTGGAGCCTGCAGGGAGCTGGTCGTACACTGGCACCCATGGCAGGCGCTGCCTCCCCTCTCTGGTCTCCCCGGGCGCTTCTCCTGCTGCCCCCAGAATCCTGGGGGATGCCTGCCTGGGAGGGAAGAGCCATCAGTGGTCCAGCCCCTTCCATTCAGTCGTAGGGAAGCCGGGCCCAGGGAGGGAGGGCTCGTTCAGTGTCACACCGTGAGGTAGCAGCAGAGCTGGACGAGGCCCCCAGGTGCCCCACAGCCCGCCAGTGCCCCTCCTGCGGTGGTGGCGTGTCAGAGGGTAGGCAGCGGGGCTGGGCGAGTGCTGAGAGATTCCTGGGCCTTCTCAGAGCTCCTCCCACCAGACAGGTGACCAGCGGTGCATGAGGATATGGAGGGGACAGAGGGCTGCTGGGGTCAGGCAAGGCTGAAGTCAGGCGGGGAAGGTCCCAGCCGCTCCGTACTTCCTGTTTTTATCATTGCTCTAGTCGTGGGACACAGTTGTCACCACAAAACCACAGCAGGAAACCCTCTGGCTTCCCTTCGCACGTGCCTCTCCCTCCCAACAGTCTCTCTCTGGGATTATGTCCCTCTCTGTCCCCCTCCAGGCCCACAGAAGTGGGCCCCCCATGGCAGGGATGAGGCTGGACCCTGAGACGAACCAGCCCCTGGGAGCCATCGCTGCAGTCACGCCCACAGGCTCACAGAGGTTGGACCCATCCCCTCTTCCAAGGGCTCTATATTCATGCATTTATTGAGCACCTTTTGTGTGGCAGCTTCTCTACCACATGCTGAGGTTTTCAACACCAGCCTGTCCAAGACTCACTTGAGACAGGCTTAGCCAGGCTGAGGCTGGGGGTACAGCTCGGGGCCCAGCCCATACCCAGAGCCCCAGCTCCACCCCGCCCAACTATGAGAGGTCACTCTTGCTGTCTTAAGTTCAGGACTCCAGGGGACAGTCTTTCACAAGGAGGGGACACATTCATGAGATGGGCTAAGTGGGCGCACAGGATACGGACTCACCGAGGGACAAAGTGATTCCATTTCTGATGAGAAAGGAGAGTCTCGGATGAGTGCTCTCCGTGTTTAACACCTTTCTGACCTCCGCTGACCTCCCTTCGAACACAGAGACTGGCCCTCAAATCCAGAACCCTGGGGCACCAGGGTCCGGCTAGAATTTAAGAACACTGGTGATTAACGTCACACTCATGCCATTACTTAGCTCCTGTTTATGGCAATCATGCAGTTTTCCATTTACGTAGTTTCCTTTGAAAATAAACTATTTAAGTGAAAATGAGTTGATTTTTCAAAAAGCACCAAATAGCTATCAGTACAGGCAAAAATGAAAGTGGTTTTGAATGTTTGCCTGGTTTGAGAAACACAGTCCAAGGTTTCGGGATCTGGGAGGTGGGACGATTTAATCCCGGTATCCTCCTGCTGGAAGGACCCTGGACTGAACGTGTCATAACTGACTCCCGGTGGCCTGAGTCCTTGTCTTCAGAGCCTCTGGCTCCCTGACTCCAGAGCAGCTCTGGGGAGGGTGCTGGTGGCCCTGAAGGCGAGCTCCTGGGTGGAGGCCACCCTCCCTCAGGTGCTGCATCCTCCCTCCTCGGGTGTGAGCTCAGCCAGCCTGGCCCCGGGCTGCTGTGTCACCTATGGCTCAGGACCCGGAACCACCATCCTCCTCTCTTCCCACCCCTCCCCCATAGCTCTTCCTACAACGCCCTCAGATGACAAACGAGGGGTCTGACTACCTGGCCCTCCCTCTCCCTCCCTACCTTTTCAGGTGAATTTGAGATTCCCAGCACAGAGCCTCTCCCGGCACCCGGTTCTCTGGACCGTGCCCCTCCTGCCCTGTGCCTCTTCTTCCAGGTTCACCCCCTCCATGGCTCCTGGGTGTAGCTCTCTGCTGCTGAGGGAAGCTGCCCTCAGATGGTTTTCTGGCACCTTCCTTTAAAACACCACCACCTAGATCTGTGGGCATCCTGTAGGGCAGAGTCGGGACTAAGGTGAGGCTGGCGAGGTGCCTAGGGCACACAATTTATGGCGGCGTGCGTTCCCAGTGGTCACCCCGAAAGTGAGTGCTTCGTTAACCTGTGTGCCCCAGATACCTCACTTGCCCTATGCCAGTCCCAGCAGTGCCACAGAACATGAGGGAAAGAACCCTGCTGGTTAGAAGGCTTTCCTGGGGGTCACTGGGGTTCTGAGTCCTTCTCACAGCAGTTGCCCCCTGGGGATCATACGATGTCTCAGGGAGGCTGGTTGGCAAGGCGGCTGCCTAAACACAGTTGTGCGTGGTATGCGCTTCAAAAGGGTGTGGAGTCAAGAGGTAAGTGTGGCTGAAATCCAGCCTGTCCCCACTCTGTGTGTCACCCTCTGTGTCGCGGGGCCTGCGTCAGCCTGCGTCAGCCTGCTGGAGGCGGCAACTTTCTGCATTTTGTCCACTGGTGAGGGCGCCTTTCAGTACTTCCTACGAGGATATCAAATGCGCTCGCAGTGGCGGGATTAGAGAAGGGGATTAAAGAGGGGCGGGTACTTGCCCTAGGACACAAAGCAGCAGGGCTGGGACTCAAGTTTCTTGATTCTTTACTCAATCTTCTTCCCTTTGCTTTTTATCACTCTAGTAAAATGCGTTAGAGAGCTATTTCCCACAGGCAGAGGTAAACCTAGAATATGGGGTCCCTGTTATGCCCTATCTCGTCTGCCCCTCCCCCACCAGCGGTAATTCCCTCCTTGATGTCTTTTCAGCCGCTTGGATTCGCCTCTAATCCCGGGTCTGTGTGCCCCACGGGCCTGTGAATTCCTGGAGCGCAGAGAACGGATCTCTCTCATAGCCCAGTCTCAGCAGGCACAGTGCGGCGAGCATGGTAACCCACGTATCCTGGGACCCCAGGAGGCCCCGTCTTGGCTCCAGGAGGGCAAAGCACTTCAGAAGACATAGACCATTAACCAAAAGTCATTTAAAAATAACTCCAACTGTGACTTGCATCTAATACTCTTCAAAGCTGCTTCCCTCCATGTCCCTGTCCCTTTCCTCTCACTTTCCCCTTCAGGCTCTCTCCACCCATTTTCTTGGTCCTGTGACACAAAACCTAGAAACCAATTTGTCCCAAACCCAGACTCTCTTCATAGAGAGAAGGCAGGTGTAAATCAGCTGGTCGTCTTCCCAAACCATCCTCTTCTTCCTCCATGGCAGGTGGCCATGCTGCTGGACAACATTTCCCAGCCTCCCTTGCAGCAGTGGCCATTAGAACGTGAATGGCAGTGATGGAGGCCACGTTCAGGCCTTGGCCTTCAGTCAGTGGGTGCCCTCTCTTTTCTCCCTGCTGGCTGAGACCAGACGTGGTGACAGGAAAGCCTGTCAAGATGCAAGAGCCATGCCGTGGAAGGAACCTGGGTCTCTGCATGCTCGTGTGCCTCCCAGGCCTGGAACGTTCGCCGAAGAGGTTTTGTGAGAGAGGAATACACTTCTGTGCTCTTTAAGCTGCTTTGTTTGGGGGTTTCTTTGCCTCAGGAAACAGGAGTTGAGCCTTATCCCTCAACAACAGAGAAGGAGGGGGGAGAAATGGCTGAATATCAAACCCAGAATTCTCTTTAGGAGAAGGGGGAGCAGAGTCTGGACCACTCCCACACGACGCGCTGTGTCCCATCCCGTGGGTGAGGAACGGCTGAGGGGCCAGGGGGCGGTGGCAGCTGCAGGCTGTTTCTTGTGTAACTACAGAGGGAGGGGAGAGAGTGGGGTCAAGCGGCACCGGGTTGCAGGACAGACGGCGACTCAGATGTGAAAGAAGTAACCTTCATTGTATCAGCATCGTTCTTCCAAAGGACGCAGGCCTCTGCTGCCCTTCCCTGGGAGGAGGGCAAAAGCAGCCCCCCTCATTTCACAAGGGTCTCCCCAGAAGAGAGTGGCAGGCTTGCCCAAGGTCACCTTGGCCATTAGAGGCAGAAGGGGCCAAGGAAACCCCAAGAGAGGATTTGGAGCCAAAAAGGATTTGAACCAGGCAGCAGATGGGGAAACCAGCAAGGGAACCTTCCTGAGGTGGAAAGACCAACTGGAGAAGCTGCCGCCAAAGACAATGGATGGAAATGACCTAAGGAATTCCAGGAAGGAGAGAAACCTGTGGCCCAGGCATCTGGGGAGCTCTTACTGCGGCCTTCAGGGCGGCTGCCATTCACACCAGCAAGGCTGGGACTGGCAGGAGGCAGAAAGGCTGAAGCACTGAGGTCTGAAAAGGAAATGCCGGAACCACAAGGCTCCGATGTGAGTCGTCTGAGCCAAAATGGGCCAGGGGAGGGCCTGGAACCCAGATGGCCAGGCAGTGGAAAGACTGATGGTTCCCAGCCTTCCCAGATCACATCCATTCATTCAACATTCCCCAAACGTTTACTGAGCACCTGCAATGTACTCGGCACCTCTGTACCCGGGGGATACAGCTGCGAACCAGACAGACAGAAGCTCCATCTTCCAGGAGTCCACATTCTAGTGGGAAGAGCAGACCATAAGAGACAACCGTAAGAAGTAAGCCAATCATGTAGCACCGAGATGCAGCGAGAGCTATTTAAAACAACAAGACCAGGAATGATGGAGGCAAGGCCGACTATGTAATTTGCAGGGCAAAATGCAAACGTAGGCTGTTGTTCAAAAAGAAGAGAAAAGGTATGGTACACAGGAAACTTCCTTTGTCAGTGTCTCTCTCTCATCACTGTGTTTCTATTTGCTATTTAATGTCTCTCTGAGTAAAGAAAAATTAAAAATTTAAATTATTAACATGAGTTTTACTATCCGTCTTTATATTGCTCAATGCCAGTTTTAAATGCAAATGTCAGAGCATTTCACTCGTGGAATCATGGAAATCACACAATTGGTATTTCATGGCTCATTCCCAAGGGTGCCCCAAGCCCGCCAGAAGAGGCCAACAGGAAGACTGGAAGGAGGAAGTAACCAATGACCCAGCCACAGACTGAGGGAGCGCTGCCGGCCACAGGAACACCCTCAGGGTGAAGATTCTCACAGGCACTGAGGGGCCCTGCCCCACCAACGAGGACACACCCTCTCTCTGGAGCCTGACAGCTGCCCGGTTCCCCCTCCCAAATCCTCCCTCCCGCCAGATGCTGGACTGAGGCAGACACCCCAGATGGGGGTGGGGGGTGGGGAAGTCAACCCAGGCATCTCCTTCCCACGGGTCCACGGCTCCAACCCTTGGCAGATGGGAGATGTCCTGGGGTCTTTAAATTTCCATCCCAGGATGTGCTTAGTACCTGGATTGGGGTCTTGCCCCCACTGAGATGTGGCCTCTGGCCAGTCACCCACAAGGTGTGCAGTGGTGCTGCCAGCCCAGGTTGGGGACGGCTGATGCCATGCCCTGTCCCAAGACTCTGTGGGGCACAGGGTCCTGCCAGGCACCAAAGACAGCTGCAGGGAGCAGAGGGGGGCCTGAGGCACTAACACACGGGGGAGCAGGCAGTGAGAGCTGGGACACATGTGAGCAGAGGCCGAGGCTCTGGTGCTCCCTTGTCCCATCAGACTTCTCTTACCAAACACAAATTCAAAGATAAAATTATTAAGAATTTCAAAACAGCAATGGAGGAGCAAAAAATGCCAAGTGTGGAGCCCTTCTGAGCACAGGGCCTGGTGTGCTCCCAGAAGCCAGCCCTGGAGGGAGGAAAGGTTATCATTTTAAATGAATGTTCAGAGAAAGTTCTATTCAGAAGGTGATATTTGAGCAAAGACTTGAAGAATGAAAGGGAATGTTTCAGAGGGAAGATTTCAGAGGGAAGAATGTTTACAGCAGAGGGAACAGCAAGTGCAAAGGTCCGGGGTTGGGTGCATGCCTGGGATGAACAAGGGACACCAAGCAGGCCCATGAGACTGGAATTGCAGGGAGGAGGGGCCGGATGTGCAAGGCCCTGGGGGACAGTTTAAGGACTTGGGCTTTTAGTCTGAGAGAAGGGGGGAGCCAAGGAAGGGTTTTCAGTAGAGGAGTGACACGATCAGACTTAGGTCTTCCAAGGATTCCTGCTGGGTTGAGAGTAGACTATGGGAGTCAGGAGGGCAAGCAGAGGGCTACTGTCATAATCCAGGAGATGGATGGTGGTGACTCGGACCAGCCTGGAGGGTGAGTAGGCAGATTCTGGATATTTAAGAGGAACAATCTAACGAATATTTATTGGGCCTCCAGTCTGCTGCCTATGGTCCAAGCAGGAAAGACAAGGTTCCTGCTATTATGGAGATGAGATCCTGGTGATGTACAGGCAGATGATAAGCAAAGAAAGGAAGAACAAGAAAAATATTGGACATGTTAGTGCTCTACATAGAATTAAAATCAGGTGACTGGAATACTTCCTCAGATGGGTGGCCAAGGAAGGCTTCTCTGACATTACATTTAGACCAAAATCTGAGAGACAAAAAGGAACCACTGTGAGATCAGGGAAAATTATTCCAAGCAGAGGGCACAGCATGTGCAAAGGCCCTGTGTATTAGTCAGCTCAGGCTGCCATAACAAAATACTGCAGACTGGGTGGCTTCCACAACAGAAGTTTATTTTTCTCACAGTTTGGGAGGCTGGGAAGTGCAAGATCAAGGTGCCCACCAATTCAGTTCCTGGTGAGAGCTCTCTATTCCTGGCTCATAGACCTTTTTTGCTACGCCCTCCATAGCCTTTCCCAAGTGTGTACACACAAAGAGAGAGAGAAATTCCTCTTTCCCATTTTACAAGGCTACCAATCCTATCAGATTAGGACCCCACACTTATGACCTCATTTAACCTTCATTTCCTCCTGAAAGTCCTATCTCCAAATAAGATCACATTGGGGGTTAGGGCTTCAACATGTGAGTTTGAGGGGGACACAGTTCAGTCCACAGCACCCTGAGCTGGGAAACAAGCTCAGTCAATCCAATGCAAGACAAAGAGAAGGCCAGGGGCAGGGGGAGAGTGCTTCAGGCTGAGGTGGGTGAGGCAGGCAGCAGGCAGCTCACACAGCCTTTGCAAGCCAGGTGTTGGGATTCTCCTCTAAGTGCTGACCATTTCTGAGCACCTCCTATGTGTCAAGCATGGTGCTAACAGCCCCGTGGGCATGATCTCATTTAATCGTCACAGTGAACCCAGGAGGTAGATATTATCTCTGCCCATTTTACAGGTAAGGAGACTGAAGCTGGAGCAGCAGTGTTCGGAGAATGGAGACGCCTTCCACTTACCTGTCAGTGCTCAGGCCCCCAGGAGGTGAGGACAGAAGGGCCCTGAGCTGAGCCAGGAAGATGGGTCCTCCAGACACGGTGACCTCAGTAACAGACACTGGATTCAATACAACCGAGGCCTATGGAGCCCTTGGTCCTGATGAGGGTCACTATGAGGCCTCAGGGTAAATCAGGCACAGTCCCACGTGAGGACAGGGCTGTTCAAGCTCAGGTTCTCAAGGGCTTTTCAAGCTCAGGTTCTCAAGGGCTCTAAATCCAAATTTCCTGGGGCGCAGATTCTCGGGCCTCACCTGTGGATACAGAAACTCTGAAAGTGTTGCCTAGGAATTTGCATTTTTAACAAGCACCCCAGGGGAACCGCAGCTGTAGGGGGTGGGGGCAAGGCCTGTGGGCAAGCAGCCCGTAAAGGGGCCCCCGGGGAGACACGCATCCACCGGGTCCGCTGGTCTGGGAAGTATAGCTCAATGGCTTGGGCTGGGCACTGAAAGGGGAGGGCTCTCCCAGGGTGGAGCTGGGGGAGGGAAGGGGAGGGCATTGTAAGAGGAGGGAGCTGCCTGGGCACAGGCTGGCATGACTAAAGGAGAGAAGGGAAGGAGGTGAGAGGAGCCTGTACACAAGCTTTCTTGGATCCCACTGTGACCAAGGGACACTGGGACCGGGCTTGGTTTCATTAGCCTGCAACAGCTGGGGGGACAGGACTATAGTAAATTGGCCCCTGTTGGCTTCAGAGATAGCCCCCCCACCTCACTTAGGCCCCCAAGAGCCACTGATGGATGGGTCAGCTGGGCCCACTACCCCAGCTTCTCTTCTTCCTTCTGAGGGAGGTCGCAGGCTTTTATCCCAGAGAACAAAGGGTCTGGAGGCTTGCGGGAGGGGGATAAGTAAGGACCTCTGTGTGGGGCATGACTGACCTTATAGCCCTTCCCCGGGTGGCCCTTGATGTGCTGGCCTGGCGCGGGGCGGCCGGCAGGGGAGGCCACCTCTAATGGCTGCTCTTCTGCTCAGAGCAGTCATACCGGGAGGGGCGCTGGAGCTGGGCGGCTCACAAGAGCAGACTGTTAAATATTCAGGAAATTGGCAAGCTGGTTGTTAAACTTTTGGTAACTTAAGGTCGGCCATGGTGGACATATTTACACCATGGACATTGGCAGAGCTGATTGATCAAGCACTCCACCGACAAGGGAGCCACAGCCATGGGCACCTCAGGGCAGGGAGCCTGTCCCACACATAGCCTCTGGGCAAGCCCTGCACTGGGCCCAGGAAACACCCAGGTACATCAGATGCTCTCAAGTATCCCTGCTCTCAGGGAGCAAGCAGTCTAGTAGGGAGACAGAAAAGACAACCTGGGGCTTTCTAGACCAGAGGGATAACACTAACAACAGTCTCTCCCATGTGTCATGAGGCTGGGAACTTTTCACACATCACCTCTACTCCTCACCGTACACCCCACTGTACAGATGGGAAATATGAAGCCCAATAGTATGAAATCATCTGCCCAGGATCACACAGCTGGCAAGGCCAGGTCTAAAATCCTCATTGTTCTGATCCTTGAGCCTGTCAGTAGCCTTAACCGCTGCAACGTCCTGCCTCCACGTTTCACGTTGCACTTGGAGCACAGAGCAAGGAGCACCTAACCCTGCCTAGGGCAGGTGCAGGGGTGGCATGGGAAAAGGTTTCCCAGGAGTGGACATTTGGTCTGGGTCTTGAAGGATGAATAGGAGTTTGCCAGTTTTAGGGCAAAGTGGAGAAAGGCATGCCAGGTGGAAGGAAAAGGCATGGAGTTGTAAGCGGGCATAGGAAGTTTGAAGGATGAGAGAACAGGGTGCTTTGATGAGAGTGTGTGATGGGGAAGGAAGGTTGGGATTTTAGTGAGAAGGGCCTTGAAAGCCAGGCAAAGAGATTGGGTCTTTATCCTGCAGGCTTTGGGAGCCACAGGAGTTGAAAATTCCTAGAACTATGGAAATATTATGGCGGGGTTTCTATGATGTCTGTTTTTACAAAATCCCCTGAAGCAGTGCTTATCAAACCATCTGTGGAGAAGGACTGTTCTTTAAAATTTTCTAATCTGTCACAGACCAATACTTTCGTTAAATACAAGGAAAATGAATTACTAGAAAAATAAAATTTAAAAACTACAAGCCTATTTTTCTCATTATGAGATTCAAGACAAAATGACTCTATCAAATTGCTCTACAAGTTCTCAACCCTTAATTTCTGCACCCACTTTGATAGAGATGAGCTTGTCCAGGGATCTTTGTTACAGGCACAGGTTGAGGACAACACAGGTTCTCCTAGTAAGAGTTAAGTACTCTCAAACAAATCCCATTCTGGAGACGAGGAATCTGTTGCTCAGAAAAGGTAGGTGGGTGGCCCAAGATCACACAGCTGGTGAGGGACGGGCCTGGGATTCAAACCTGGGGCTTTCTGCCTTGCTGCACGCGACCCATGTGGCAGGTGCAGCCCAGTCCCTTGGCAGAGCCTTGTCCCAGTCCCTTAGCCTTATCCCTCCCCTTAACACGAGGTCAAGAGCCCTGCAGATGGGGAAATGGAGTCAAGGTAAGAAGGGAACTTCCTTGCCCAGGGTCCACTGCAAGAGGGTGGCAGAGGCGGCCAGCCTCCAGGTCTCCTGACACCGGCCTGTGCTCAGTTTCACCACTCTGCCTACCTTCATGTCTGTGCAATGACCTCCAGGCCAGACAGTGCCAAGGAGGGCAGGGGTAGGAGAGGCAGGAAGAGGCAGGGAATGCATCAGTTGCTGCCAATTACACGGTGCTTTGTTATTCTTAATTAGCTCGCAGCTCTATAGCCAGAGACATCCCTATGGATGTCCAGGCTGAGAAGGAGACAGCTGCTGGTCCCGCCCAGGAGGGCAGTCTGGGCCAGTAGGGGCCCCTCAGGAGCACCTCCCCCAGCCCCTTTAGGTGCTGCTGCTTCTCCAACTGCAGAGGGCCACCCACTTGCTGGGTGCACTCTAAGAACCAGAGGACAGAACTTAAGTCAAGCCCTTGGATGTGTATTGAGCACCTCCCCTGTGCCAGGCACTGGTGAGCTGCTCTCAACTACCCTGGGGTGAATGACGTTTCCAGCCCCCGTGCTTGAGGCATGCTCAGCTGCTGTGGAAAGCAAACAGTTTCACCAAAAACCATAAAAAATGAATGATAACCAGTGTTACCATTTGCTGACCACTTGTCACACGCCAGGCATGGGGCTAAGCATTTCCCATATATTATCTCACTGCAGCCTTGCAAAGCCCTCTAAGGCACGTAATATCCTCATTGTACAGATGAGGAAACCGAGGCCCAGTTAGCTAAAGTTGCGTGAATATAGACGGAGCCTCTGATTTTAGAACCCAGGTATACAGAACTCCAAGATCAAACAGTTGTCTAGGAGTGTGTGTGTGTGTGTGTGTGTGTGTGTGTGTGTGCGCACGCACCTACTGGGGAGGAAAGACAGGTGTGTGGGTAGCTGTGACTGTAGGTGTTGGGGAGGAGGCCAACCAGATGTTCAGGGCAAAGGTGAGGAGGTGACCTGGCTGAATGTTTCTGCACGAGGAAGGAGCATGGAAAAGGTCTGAGGAGGGAAGGGTTCCGAGGCGATTGGTTGGGGCTGCTGGGACGGTGGGACACAGCAGGCAGGAGAGGAGGCCCTGTGGGCTGGGTGAAAGGTCAGAGCCAAGTCTAATCAGAGATCCCAGGGCAGTAACCCAGGTTCCCTCAGATTCCCTGGGAAAGGGCTGTCTCCCACCTGGGTTTGAGGGGAGTAGGGGTGGGGGGAGCAATGAGGAGAGGTTGAACTACCCACAGCTCAGACTGGGCCAGGCTGGTTCCAATCGCAAGAGAGCTCCCATCCCTGGGAGCCAGTCAGGAATTATGGTAATAATAACCACTCCATCTTCACTGTTCACCCAGTGAGGAAAGTGATTTTAGTTTTATTAAAATATGTGACATAAATAGCACTTATTATATGCCAAGCATAATTCTAAAGATGTCCCAAATGTTAACTCTTTTAATCCTTACAGCCACCCATTTTTACAGATAAGGAAACTGAGGACTGTGGAATTTAAATGACTTGCCTAAGGTTATAAAGTAGGGAAATGGGGGAGATGGGATCCCAGACTCTAGTGTTCATGGGTTTCACCACTGTGCTTTGCTGGTTGGCGAGGGGAGGCGGGCGGTGGAACACACACTCTGCTGTAAAAACTCCCATTTTACAGATGGAAAAACTGAGACCTAGTCAGGTGAAGAGACTAGCTCAGGAAGACAGATTATTTGAGGAAATCAGAGCTCCTGATCCCAGTCTAAGGCTTTGGTCTTGGTCCCACTGCAAGCCCGAGTGATAGCTGGAGAGAAGCTGAGAGCCCTCCCAGCTCCCTGGCACCCACTGTCTCACTGGGGTCCCATGAGGGCCCAGTGGGGGAGAAAACAGTAAGATTACAATTCTGATATCATTTTCCTAAAGACAAAAGCCAGTTATCCCATAGGTAGCTTTTCCCTCCCTTTTATTTATTTTTTTCCTTTCTGATTATTAAAGAACATATGATCACTGTAAAAATTTTTACAAAGTTAGATCAGATAAACAAAAAAGAAAACAAAAAAGAAAAGCCACCTTAAAACTCTTTCTTGAATACTGGTGTACTTTCAAGATTTCTTTGCTCCCTCTCTGTTTTCATAAGCATCCAAGCTAGGAGGCAAGAGACTTGGCTTCTGGTCCAGGCTTGCTGTGTGACCTTGGGCAAGTCTCTGCCCTTTTCTGGTCCTCAGGCTCCTCACTTGTGAAATGAGGGTTTGGACATGGTGACCTCAGAGGAGGCCCCTCGCAGCTCTGACCTTCTGTTTCTGCTTCTGTTTCTGGGACTGGCAGACGGGGCACAAGCAGGCTGCCCCTCTGCGGGGGATGCATGGCTGATAGCTCCCAGCAGGTCACCTCCGGCAGGATGAGATGGCCCTGGAAACAGCCTTCACTGCAGCACAGAGTGCCCAGGCTTGCCTGCTTATCAGGCCCATATGGTACCCCCTGCCAGCCGGACACCACCAGCTGCCCTTCACCAGCCAGCCCTGGGTGATTACTTTTCCTTCAGGCTCCAGAATGTTCTCTCTGCCCCAGGGCCTAGCTGGCTCAGGGCTGGGGGACTCAGCCCTGGGGACCTACCTACACATCACCACAGCCCTTTACAGGAGAAGTTAGCCTGATGTGGTGAAAAGCTCGAGAGAGGATGGAAGGGAGGGAAGAAGGGAGGAAGGAAAGAAACACTGACTGTATTCCAACTCCATTTGGACCCCTTGCTAGGCATTTGGGATTCAGAGATAAATCAGAAAAACTTATTGCCCTTGAAGGACACAAAGTCTGGTGGAAGCAAATAGAGTAGAAATGGGCAGCTGCAATACTGCTGAAAGCTCAGGCCTGTGGCATCCCACAAGGAGAATTCTGATGGATGGTAATCGGGAAAGCTTCCTGGAGGAGGCAAGTTTATAGGTGAGTTCTTCTTAAGGAGAAGACTCAGACTTTCCAACTCATGTTATTTATTACAGACAGCGCTGTGGAATAGGTATTGTTGCCCCTTATACAGATGAGGCTCAGAAAGGTGAATTCACAACCACCAAAAGGAGGAAAGCTGAGTTCAGACTCCTGGCATTCTACTCTAGCCTAAGGCACTGGGTTTGAGTTCGATCCTGGCCTCTGACTTGCAGAGACCTGCAGTGAGTGCTTCTCTCCGAGGCCTTGGGCTCTTATCTGTAAAGTGGGTCTACTGCTGGCTGCAGTGTCGCTGAAGCAAAGGACAGAACGGCCGAAAAAGCACTTAGCTTATAGAGGAATGCCAGCCTCCCTGTCCTGCTGGTGACAGCACAGTCCTGTTTTTCCCCCAACAAGGGAACAGGACTCCTGCCTTCTGAGCCAAAAGCAATCCCAGAGATGGAAGGTCAGCTTACTGATGCAACATGCCCACACCCCCAGAAGCCAGGCTGTGGCCTGGATATATGTGCTCTCCTTTTGACCCCCTTTGGTAAAGCCTGACAAGAAGGTACAGGATTCTAGAGAGAATTCTAAATCCTGGACTTAGAACATCTGTGCTTGAGGAATTCTAGAATCCAGACTCCTCTTGAAGTGCCTCCTGTCAAGCAGGGCAGGCTCTGGGTCAAGGTCTGGTAGATTGGAAGGATCACCAGAGACAGGATCTCATCTCACTTTACAGATAAAGATTAAGACCCAGAGAGGGGAAGGATTTGCCTGAGGTCAGTCACACTGAAAGTCAGTGCTAGAACTAAGACTCCTTTCCCCACACCTCAGAGCATAACACCAAGGCCACACCACCTCTGAGGCTACTTGGGGAGTAGGGTGGGCAGGGAGCAGCCCAGAGTGCCCAGGTGGTGCCAGGGAGCAGGCTGAGTCTGTTGGGCGAGTAAAGTGCCCAACGGGTCTTGCTAAGGCAAACTTTATACTCCGGCCCTGTTCCCAGCAAAATTCTACCACCGTCAGCTCTTTCCAAGTCTCCCACTGCGATGGGCATCACCTTCCTCTTGTACAAGCCCATTCTCTCCCGTCCTCAGTCTCCCCATCTGTAAAATGGTCTCCAAGTAACTTTCAGCTGTCTAGAAATCCTAGGCCAGCGCCTCCCGCGGCGGGAGAAGCGGCTCTCGGACCCTCAGCCTCCTACCTGGTGGGAAATAAGGGGTTTGGGGAGATAGAGGAAAAGAGAGGGCGTCGAGGGCTTTCGGCTCGCTGCCTCAGGGGCGCCCTTTGTCTGGACAGCCTTGGGCAACTGGGGCAGAGACCGGGCGAGGCGGGGCCGGGGGCGGAGCCTGGCCAGCCCTCGCCCCGCCCCGGCGGACGTCGGCGCGGAGCTCGCGCGGGGGAGGGGAGGAGCGCGGAGCCCGTGAGCCACCCGGCCCCGGCGGAAAGTTTTCCCTGACGGAGTTTTGGCTGCGGCGGCGGCGGCGGCGGCGGCGGCGGCGGCGGCGGCCCAAGCGGCTATGGACGCACTCAAGTCCGCCGGGCGGGCGCTGATCAGGAGCCCCAGCCTCGCCAAGCAGAGCTGGGGGGGCGGCGGCCGGCACCGGAGTGAGTGCGTGCGCGACCACCGGGGCCCGGCGGGGGCCGGGCGGGGGTCGGGGCGCACGGACGCCCCTCCTCAGAGTCCCGGGACGGGGGGCGGGGGGGGGAGAGGCAGGGCCTGAGTCGCGCCCTGCGGTCCGGAGCGACCTTACCCGGCCCTGCGGGATTCGGGGTCGCCGAGGGTCAAGCTGCGTTCCTACTCCCGTCCCCATTCTGTGCGGCTGGGGAGGAAGGGCAGAAGCTGGGGGAAGAAACCGGAGCTCGGGGTCCCCAGGTGCGGGCTGCAGTCGGAGGGAGGTTGCAGGTCAGAGGAAGAGACTTGCGCGACCCCAGCACGTCCCCTCTTTGGACAGCCAGGGGAGGCAGGAGCTCAGCGTCGGTACCCGGGGGAGGGAGCAGGGGGCAGGGGCTTGGGAAGATACCCCATCCCGCACCGCAGCACTCTGGCCCCGAGGTCAGCGGCCGGCGGGAGCCCCCTTGCCCCCTTCCCCCACCACGAGGTTACCTTTTGACTCCCGGGCGCCCAGAAGCCGACTCAGTGTGAGCCCGGGTTTGCAGTACCTACTTGAAGTTGGGGGCGAGGCTCAACCTGGGGTCTCGGGAGGTACCTACCACACACCGGCCCATCTAGACCTCGTTGTCCCCTCCTCTGGCTGGGTCCAGGTGCCACGGCCGGCCTCCTGGCTATTTTTGAAACCTGTTTGTTTCTCGCACCTCCCCGCTTGAACTTCCGATGTCCCTGGGCGCCCGGGCGAATGGCAGACTCTGCCGCCACCTCTCCCAGGGGCGTCTGGGAGCCTGAGAGGAACCTCATCCGGCTCCCCCTCCTCTCCCTGTCTCCAGTTACTCTCAGGGAACCCGTCACCTGGCACCCTCCCCTGAGGCCTGAGAAACCCAGCCCTTTTCACAAGGAGAGACGGAGGGGCTTGTCTGGGGTCACTCAAGCCTTCCTGGTAGATATGGAGCCGAAGGCAGGACTCCTGCACACTGCTCCCCATGCCCCAACCGCCTGGGACCCTGGCCTCTCCAGGCACCAGGAAGCCGCTGTCAGTACAGTCACACCCCACCCCCTTCCCTCTTGGCCTTCCAGGGCTCCGCCAGGGGAGCCCTAGTTCGCTAGGCCCAGGAGAGGCCCAGGAGTGCCAGCGTGTCTGGGCCTAGGGAGCCTGCCCTGCCCCGCCTCTTGCCCGGCTGTGTGGTTCCAGCTGTGCCTGCCTCCTAAACCAAGACAAGACTGGCATTGGGAACGTGGGCTGGTGTCTACTGGTGGGGGTGGGGTCAGAGACCATTAGGACTGGACTAGCCAGGGATGCACCCGTCTCCCACATTTATGGACTCCCAAAATAGCTCCTTTAAATATTTGTGGGATTTGATCAGGACTGAGAATGATGGCCTGTTCCAGTGGGGGAACCCTGCAGTTTTCTCTAGGGATAAGGGAGGGGGGTAGGGCTCTGGGCAAGGGAAGGAAACTCAGGAGCCCCCCTTCCCTTGGTATCCTTCACTCGATATGGGGAAGGGTGAGAGTTAGCCACCTTGGATGGTGGAAAAGAGTTTCTCCTGCCTGCTCTGATGTTGGACAAGTCACTTTTCCTTTCTGAACCTCAGTTTCCTCATCCGCAAAATGGACATAACAGTTCTAACCCGGTAGGGATGTTGAGAAGGTTGTTGACAGTAACACTTCCTTCTGGCACCTAACTGGTGGTTTCCTTCTCCCCCATTCCCCTTCCTGCTGCCTGTCATGTGGACCTTCAACATAATACTTAGTGTGGTGGAAAGAGTTTTGGGGGCTCAGAGGCTGTCTACGTCTGTGGAGGAAAGAAGAGGAAAGAAGAGCCTTCCTATTAGGCAGACCCCAGTAAGCCCAGAGTGCCATCCTGGAGCCTTCTAGACCCAGAATAAGCGAGGTCGAATCCCCACCTGTCCCTGGTTATTAAGTCAGTTTTCTGATCTGTAAACTGTTAATAACAGGAGTACCCACCACAGATTTTTTTGGGGGGGGGTGCAGGTTAACTGAAATCATGTTTTGCCTGGCATAGAGAAAGAGTTCAGTAAATGGTAACTACTGCTTTGTCCCTCTACCTTTCACATAGTGTTTTTGCCTCCATTAGTGCATTTGCTCCTCAGAGGTGACAGAGCAGGGATTCCTATCAGATTCATTTCTCAGATGAAGGAGGCTGAGGCTCAGGGAAGTGGAGTCACTGGCCCCGACATGGCCACAAGTAGAGAGGGAAGCCATGCGGTGTGTCTGGGGTGGAAGTGCTGGGGCAGCCTGGCCTGTGGTGGTGTCCCAGCCAGGCCTTGGACCCAACCCTCAAGAAGGTCTGAGCCCTGTGCTTGAGTTTTGGGGCCAGGCTGAAGCCACTGGAGTTAAGGTTAGATTTTTTTTTTTAATGTTTAATTTTTATTTATTTATATTTTCTTATTAGTCACCCATTTTATACACATCAGTGTGTACAAGGTTAGATTTGATACCCGCTGTTGGCTGTGACTTGCTCCTCACCCCTCAAGGCCCTCAGCTGGGATCAGCGTGATCATTGTTTTATTTGCAGAGAAACTGGAGCCCAGAGAAGGACTTGCCTGAGGTCCCAGAGCAAAGCCAGCGGCAGACAGCTTTCTTTGCCCTGAACCTCATGGCTCCCTGTCTCCCAGTTAGTGCTGACTTTGAAGGAGGGCTCTCTCCTTCTCCCACACGTGGCTTTTCCCCCCACCTCTTTGGAAACCATAAATATTCTGTCTCAGTCCCTGCCCTGGGTTTTCCTTTCATCCAGCTGCCTGGAAGGGTGGTTCACCCTGGCCCCTCCGTACGCTTATTTCCAAGAGGAGTCCGTCTGACCCTCGGGCTCCTCCACGGGTTGTCAGAGAACTCCATGAGAATGGGTAAAAACAAAGCTGGTTTCAACAAAGCTGGTTCATGGTGGTAGGCGGGGGACGGAAGATCTATTCATCCTTATTTATAATGTTTATAATGAAAAATATAAATAAAGCCCAAACCGTAATATGTATTGAGCACTGACTGTGTGTCGGGCACTGTTAGAGGTGTCAGCGAGTCTGGGGAATGCGTCCATCTCTCTTCGGATAGCGCCAGCCCTCTGGGGGAGGAGGTAGACAGCATGACCAGGGTGCAGATAAGTGGGGTGCTTGTGGGTAGTGGTGACGCCAAGAGGAGAAAGATAAAGCGGGTGAGGAAATGATGGGTGGTGTCTTTGTTTGGGTTCTTCTAGAAGCAGATGCTGAGATAGGGATCTGAGTAAAGTCACTTATTTGGGAAGAGATCCCAGGAAATGTTTGTAGGAGAAGCAAGAAGGGAAAGGAGTCCAAAGAGTGGACAACATGAAGCCAGTTTCCATTGTGGGCGGCTGGGATGCCACCTGTGGGGAGCTCTGGAGCAGTTACTCCATTTGAGGGGCAGTTCCTGTCAGTGGTGGGAGGGGGCTGCTGGGAACAGGAGCTCTTACTGCCCCAGCCCCCATGGGCATCTGAGTCTCCGGCAGCCAGAGAGTGGCGTGTCAGGTGGCGTGTGTGGAAATGGTACCCACCGAGGAGATAAAGGTGGGGCACTGAGAGTGTCAGTGCAGGGGGTCAGGGAAGGCCTCTCGGAGAAGGTGTGGAACACACATATGAATACAGTACAAGGAGGGAGGAATCTGGGAACAGCATTCCAGCCAGAGGGAACAGCAAGTGCAAGGGACATTTAACTGGAGGCTGGGACGCTGCTTCTCACAGGTCTGGCGGCAGAGGGAGGGGTGTGTGGCTTGAAGGAGTCAGGTCACCCACTGCCCACTGAAAGTGAGCCAGACGCTCCTTTCAGGCAGCCTCCAGGACAGGATACCCGTTCTTCTTGGATGACCCCGAGCCTGGCCCTGCTCATGGGAAGGGGCTTGGTGGGCTGCAGGAGAGGGCAGAGAGCACAGCTATGGATTCAAGGCCCAGCACTGTGGATTGAGTCATGGCCAGACACCTCTGAGTGTCTTCATCTGTGAAATGGGAGTCCTACTATATCCTTGACTCTTCTCATAAAGTACTGCAAATGGCTATGTACACATGAAAGCTCTTTGCACTTGACCCTTGGTAATGACACAACACTCACACTTGGTATCTACCAGGTACCGTTCTAAGCCTACCTTGTGTATACTAATTTCATCCTCACAGCAACCCCATAGGGTGGGTACAGTTGTTGTCCCCATTTTTAAATGACGAAACCAAGGACCAGGGAGGTGGAGTGACTATGAACCCCACAGCCCGTCTCCAGACCTCATCATTTTAACCTTGACAGCATATTTTTTTCTTACAGTATAAGTAGGTACTTAGGAATGGTAGCTGCTGCTATTATCTTTTTTTTTTTTTTTTTGGCCGTGCCCCACAGCTTGCAGGATCTTATTTCCCTGACCAGGGATTGAACCCGGACCCCCGCAGTGAAAGTGCCGAGTCCTAAACACTGGACCGCAGGGAATTACCTTTTTGAAATTATTATTTTCTTTTGATAGTCTTAACAACTTCTCCAGTTTGCCTAGCACTTTTCACATGCTGAACCTTTTTCTGATGATGCTCCTGCAGGCCTGAGCCCATTTGTCAGATAAGGAGACTGTGGCCTAGAGAAGCAGCCACACTCCAGGTCACAGCAGAGCTTGGGTCCTCTTTTGAGGTGTCACTCTGTGGCTTCTGAGGCCATATCCCCACCAGGCCGGAGGAGGCTGGAGGCCAGGACCCCTGCTGGAGGTTCCCCCCTGGCCCATGGGTTTGGCTGCAGCTCTGATGTTCCAGGCACCAGCCAGGCTGGGTCTCCCAGGGCAGCAGAAGGGGCACAAGGGCACAAGAGCTCTGACGCCTGGGCAGGGGCCCGCTTAATAAGGAAAGAGTACATGTTTGCAACTACAAGTTAGACTGGGCCTATGGTCCATCCATCCCCAGCTAATTCTGACAGCAGGTCATCTGTAAAATCGTAAAGTTAAAATAGTGCAGTCATTACCCACGACCGGGCCAAAAATAACGAGGACAGGAACAGCGCTGTGGACTCAGGCCTGTATTTGCCTGGGGGCCTCCGGGAGCTCTTCCTGAAACCCTGGGCTCCTCCTGGGAAGGAGCACATGGCCTCCAGCCTATCTGAGGTGGCTGGATGGTGACCCGGCCGGTGTGGCAGTGAACCCTACCTCTGTCTTTATTGAGTGCTCTTTGGTTCCGGTTTCTTCAGGGAGGGAGTGGGGTGTGAGAGAACTTATACCTCACTGAAGAGATGAATCATGCCCAGAAGTATGGGCGCGGAGGCAGGGTTCCCTGGAGGGGCAGGAGGATCTCTGCTGGGCCTGGGAGGGGCAGGGAGAAGTAGAATGAGACAGCAGCAACATTGAGCGGGGATGCCCCTTCTCCATACTAGCTCCTGGGGGAGGCAGACATGCGTGGCAGTCCTTCAAGAGGAAAACACACAGCAGGCAGCAGCTTGGTGGTTGTGATATGGCTGTGGGAGGAAGAGAAGGAGATCCATACTCAGGAGGGGCAGAGAAACCCCTGACAGCAGGGACAGGCCCCAGGAGGCAAAACCATGGGTGGGGCCCTGTGCTAAGCACATTACATTTTATTGGCTCATTATCTCATCAAAGGGTCACCACAGCCCTGTGAGCTGGAGACTTTTGCTTCTCCCACTTTATAGAAGAGAGAGCTGAGGCTCAGGGAAATTAACTTGCTCAGGCTCACTCAGTGGATTCGAGGATTAAGGCCCGTGCTCTTAACCACTACGCAATACTGCCTCAAAGAAGGCCTTCCTGGAGGAGGCTGGGTGCGAGGGGTTTCAATCAAGCAAAGGGAAGGGCATTTCTGGTAGAGGGAGCTCCTTGAGCAAAGGCACAGAAGTGGGAAAGTAAATGTAACGTCATGGGAAGAAGCTGTGTCTAATTGGATCGTCTGCTGTGTGCGTGCCTGCATGTGTGTGCGTGTGCTTGCGTGCAGGGATATTGGGGGGGAGACGAGGCTGGGCAACCTCTAATTTCGCAACAGTCCTTGTGGGAGTTGCCTGTAGTGCTTTGGGAGCTGGGGTCCCTCTGATTGCTGTGTGACCTTGCACAAGTCCCATCCTTCTCTGGGCCTCAGTTTTATCGTCTGTCAAGTGAGGAGGTTGGGCAGAGGGTCTCTGAGGCTGATGAGTGGCAACCAGTCTACCAGGGCTCTGTTCCAGGAGGCCATAGAAGAGGGGAAGGGTCAGGCCGGGGAAGGAGGATTGCAGAAAAATGCCGAGTATTTCAGAGGTCAGGGGGGACTGGGGAATGTTTTGACAGCAAAGAGGTCGTCTGTGACCTTGGCAAGCTTTGGCCCTTTTGGAATGGAGGGAGCGGAAGTGGATTTGGAGAGGGGCCAGGAAAGGGCTGAGCTGGCGGAAATGGGAGAGAGAAGACATGAAAATGGGGAGAGGAAGGATGTTTGCTGTGGGGCAGGGATGGGTAATGAGATGAACAAGGCCACCCCTGATGGATTGGTATTGCCAGCCAGGAGCCTTTTATTGAGAAACAGTCCGAAGCCTTTAAATCAGAGGGAATAGGGCTGCAGTTGATTAGCAATGTCTGCCAAGGACACAGGCGACAGGCGTGGCAGCACATAGTCTGCCGCCCTTGCTTAGATGAATATCGAGTTGAAAGTGGTGGTCCAGGCATCTCCATACAGAGAGGAAGCCTCAGGAATTAAGAATTATGGGGGGAAATACCTCTGGCTCTAGGAACTTCTCCATGACCTTTTGCTAAACTGAGGGTAGTTTGCCTCATGGCAAGATAGCGTTTACCTGATGGTTAGGAACTTGGGCTTTAAGTGTCAAATAGACAAATAATTTGGCAAATTACTTGTCCTTTGAGCCTCAGTTTCCTCCTCTGTGAAATGGGAATGAAAGAATGCCAGCTTGCAAGGTAGCTGTGAGTGTTAGAGGTAATGGTAAGAGCTGCTGCTTTGTTGTTACTGTAGCTCTGTTTTGCCCTGATGGTGGCAATATTCTTGGTTTCTTTGAGAGCAACGCCCATGTCTGAGTTGCTCCAGGGTTCCCATCACCAAACCCAGGACTGGGACACCTCGGGGACTTTCTGATTCTCTTTGGAGGATCAAATGAAATAGACTCATGGTTGATGGGACAGAGGATGGGGTCACTTTGGGGTCTTCTCAGTGGGGGTTGGCTTCATGTGGGGTGGAGGCCTAAGGGCAGAGGCTGGAGGGCAGTGGTCCAGGGTCCAGAGCTGAGGATGGGGTTGGGGCGTTGCAGGCCTGAAAGCCTTGGGGTTGTCTGGGTTCCTTCACTCAGGAATGCCAGCTGCATGCCAGGCTCTGGATGACAGGTTAACAAATTCCTCCTCACCTGGGTCTCAGTTTGGGAGACGAGGTACTCCTGTGAATTCTTGTATGACCCCTCCCACAGTGAAGACCACACTTCCCCTCCTGTCCCTCTGCCTGCTCAGGGCCCTCTCTCATGTGGGTGGGGTGAAATGGAGGCCTCTTTCCAACTCTCCCTCCTGGTCTGTTTCACCACCCAGTGAGCCAGGCTCATCCCCTCATTTCCCAACCTTCCTGACCTCAGTCGTGATCAGAGCTTTCAGAGGACCCTTCCCATGTGTCCTGCTGTGTGCCGTTGCTGTAGCCCAGGCATTATTAGTCTCAAAGAGGAGAGGGGCCTTCCCCAAGACCATGCAGGTGGGGGGAAGCAGAGCTGGGATTCGAACCCAGGTCTTCCGGATTCAGTGGCCTTCCTATGATGGTTTTTGAGCAGTCACCTGCCCCTTTCCCCACTAAGCCTTACCCCACGCCCACCCTCCTTGGGCTGCTGTCTCTTTCCTGGTCTCCCTCCTCCCTACCTTTTGGTCTCTGTGGCTGTGCAGATGGAGGAAAGCAGGCCAGACTGGGGCCATGGGAACCACCCAGTTTTGAATTGTGACTCCAACCCTTTACTCATTGTATGCGGCCTTTGTCTGACGACTTCACCTCTCTGAGCCTCAGTTTCCTAATCCGTAAAGTGGGAATAATACCCATCTCACCGGATTGCGTTGAAGATTCAATAAGAAAATGGCATGGTTTGCCCTCAGCAAGTGTTAACATTGAAGTTAAGAGTCTGGGCTTCGGATCTGAAAATAAGAGTTTGATTCTTGGCTATTGCACTTGCTGGCTCTGTGGACTTGGTCATGTGATTTCGCCTCCCTGGGCCTCCGTGTCTTTGTCTGTAAATGGGTATGATAAAAGTGTCTGCCTCATAGGTCCTCATGAGGATCAATGAGAAGATTTTATGTAACGCTTCCTACCATGGTGCCTGGTACGTACTAGAAAATGTTATTCCTTTATTAAAGATAAAAGTAATGATAGATGGGGGGACCCCAATGTCCCTGCTGGGTCTTCCTAGGAGACGGGGGCTGCAGACGCTGCCGCTGTGGTGGGCCCTGCCCAGCGGGGTCTGAGCGCCTGTCCTCCTGTGCCCAGAGCTGCCCGAGAACTGGACAGACACTCGGGAGACGCTGCTCGAGGGCATGCTCTTCAGCCTCAAGTACCTGGGCATGACGCTGGTGGAGCAGCCCAAGGGTGAGGAGCTGTCGGCCGCCGCCGTCAAGAGGATCGTGGCCACGGTGAGCCCAGTCAGGGTGGGGTGTGGGAGCACGAGGAAGGGGTAGCGCCTTCTGGGGCTTGGGGGGTCAGCACCCATCCCCTGCATATCACCCTGACTGAACGTGTTGCAGCTGCCCTGCCCCCGCGTCCCCCCGCGTCCAGCTTAGAGGGTCGAGAGGGCGGCCGTTGGGCTGGCAGGGTCCGGCCAGTGTCCTCCTCTCCAGCTGCTGTGGCCGTGGCCTCTCTAAGCCTCCCCTCCCTCAGCTCAGGCCACCGGCCGAGGGTTGGTAGCTTCGTGCCAGGGAGGGATAGTGGGAGGGCTGCTGGCACCCAGCCACCTGCCCTGTGGCCTGAGGGACTGGATTTCCTCCCCAGCTCTGAGTGAGCGCGTGCCCTATGAGTTCGCCTCTCTTGGTGGTCTCGGCCCCCTCTGCTCAGGCCCTGGCAGGTACAGTGGGTGGAGCGTGGAGTCCCCATCCTGCTGGGCTGTGATAGCGCGTTCAGCCCTCAAAGTCTGAGGTCCCTCCTAGCTGTGTGTCCTTGGGCAACTCCCTTAACCCCTCTGAGTCTGGTTTCTCCTGAGGCAAGTCCCTGCCGCCTGTGAGGATGACTCGAGGTCCCGTACTTGGCAGACAGCAGGTACTCAGTGAGTGACATTTGTCCCTATTTTTATTAGAAGAAGGTGTTGGCTGAATTGTCTTCCCCATCATGTCTGCCGGTCACCTAAGGTGAGGCCTCCCATGGGCCTCGCATCTGGGGCTTAGAGCAGCTGGGTGTAGCCCACGAGGGTGGGTCCCAAGTGGGTAGGTAGGCTCCTCTGACCCACGTCTGCCCCAAGGCCAAGGCCAGTGGGAAGAAGCTGCAGAAGGTGACTCTCAAGGTGTCGCCACGGGGGATCATCCTGACCGACAACATCACCAACCAGCTCATTGAGAACGTGTCCATTTACAGGTACGCTCAGCATTGCCCACATTCAGTCTGCTGCTCGGGGCAGTGGATGGAGTGCTTTGTCTGAATCCAGACCCTACCACTTCCTATCTGGGTGACCTGGGGGCCTTAGTTCCCTCATCTGTGTGTGCGGTTGGAAGCAGGTCCCGCCCGGTGTGCGGTTATGAAGCCCTGGATGCCCCGCGCCTGGCTCACAGTGAGCGTGTGGCTAATGGCAGTTGCTGCTGCCATTATCACTAGTTGCAGCCGGCCTGGGACACCCCTGCCCCCCACCCCACCCCCAAGTGTGCTGCTGAGTCAGGCTTGGAGCAGAGAGCTGCACAGTCACTGCCTTTTTCGCTGGGAATGCAGCAGCTCAGCTCTGGACATCTGGCCAGGTGTCCAGGGAGGTCTCAGGCAGAGTCTGAGGCCAGAGTGTAGATGATCTCTGTAGAGGGTGGGCGCTGTTCACAGGGCAACAGGCCCGGCCCTTGGAGCCTCAGGCTGTCCCCGCCTCTCTCTTAGCTGGTCAGTTGTAAAATTTCAGAGCTGGAAGAGACAGGCAGCTCAGGTCCATTTTCCAGGTGGGGTAGCTGAGACCCAGAGAGGGAATTGCCCAAGGCCACGTGGTGAGATAGTGGCCGAGCTACGCCCAGGACACCGAGGCCAGAGTTCTGTCAGGCCTCTCGTCCCTGCACTCTCTTGCCTTGTCTCCGAGCAGGTGGCTCAGCTGGCTGGAGCAAAGCCAGTACTGGGGTTGGGGGGTGGTGGTGGGAGGGTGGATGTGTGTTGAGGGCGTGGTTTTAGAGTTTCTAGCTGGTGTCCAAGTACCTGCTCTGCTGAGGTCTGTGCCGGGTGAGCAATCAGACCCAGCCCCTGCCTTCAAGGAGCTTCCAGTCTAGGAGGGGATGGAGCAGAGGACATGGGAGATAGAGTATAAGTGTTTCCCAAGAGGGCAGAGAAGGAGAGGCCTGCCTGGGGAAGCTTGGGAGGGGCTCTCACGGGAGGAGGCGCCTTGCTGGGGCTTGAAAAATAGGATCTAGTTGAGTGACACCGAAGACCCAGGGCATTGAGGACAGGAGGCTGGATCCCCTGGGTTGAAGAAGAGGCAGTTGGGAACCTGGCACCCCCACCTTCTGCCCATCTGGGGGTTTTAAGTGGTGATGATCCCTTTGTCAATGCCTGTGATTGAAACTGGGGCCGCATGAGGTGAGGGCGTCTGCTGAGCTGTCCCACCCCTGGGCTGCCAGCTCCTCTTCTGATTGGGATTCCCAGGATGACTGGAGACAGCGGGGAGGGATCAGACAAGGGGGGAGAAGGTGTTTCAAGAGGAGGGAGCTGCTGTGTCTCCCTCCTACGCCCCCGCCCTACTCCCAGCTCCTTTTCCCCTGGCCACAGCTCCAAGAGAAGCTGTCATTAGTCTCAGTCACCCTGGGAGAGATGGGCCTGTAACTCATCTGACCTGTGCGCAGGGGTGTGATCAAAGGGAGGGCAGGTGGGGGACACTCAGGTGAAGGGCATTGTGGGCAGGGTAGTGTCCTGCCCCCCTTTCCAGCTGGTTAGCACAAACTCTTAAGAGGCAGCATGGCAGTGGTTATGGCCTCCGGAAACTAGCCTGGTGGTCTGAGACTCTTAGCCTTAGTATTCTCACCTGAAAAGTGGGGATAGTACTAGAACGCATCTCAGAGGGCAGTGAGGTGATATCTAGAACATTGCCTGGTGTACAGTAAGGGCTCACCTACTACTATTTAGGGATGTGGCTCAGTAGAGGGGGGATGTGCCCTTCCTCCAGTCTTTTTTTTTTTTTTTAATTTATTTATTTTTGGCTGTGTTGGGTCTTCATTGCTGCATGTGGGCTTTCTCTAGTTGCAGTGAGCGGAAGCTACTCTTCATTGTGGTGTGCGGGCTTCCCATTGTGGTGGCTTCTCTTGTTGCAGAGCACGGGCTCTAGGCACACGGGCTCAGTAGTTGTGGCTCGTGGGCTGTAGAGCGCGGGCTCAGTTGTTGTGGCACACGGGCTTAGTTGCTCCGCGGCATGTGGGATCTTCCCGGACCAGGGCTTGAACCTGTGTCCCCGGCATTGGCAGGCGTATTCTTAACCACTGTGCCACCAGGGAAGCCCTTCCTCCAGTCTTTACCACCACTCCTTCTTGCCTAGCCTGGGTTTCCCCACTCTCCCGCACCCCATGGATGGCCCAGGATGCTAGGCCCAGAGTCCCACCCTGGTGGAGTGGGATGGCAGGCTTTCTGGAACTCAGGGGAGATACTCTAAGGGGCTTTCGGGATGCAGTCAGGCCCCTGTGCCGGAGTCTGGTGACACTTGCCACTTGCCTTTCAGAATCTCCTACTGCACAGCAGACAAGATGCATGACAAAGTGTTTGCATACATCGCACAGAGCCAGCACAACGAGAATCTTGAGTGCCACGCTTTCCTCTGCACCAAGCGGAAGATGGTCAGTGGGGAGAGGCTGGGCTTGCGCAGGCTCTAGCCTCGCCTTGGCAGCCCTGCCTTGGGGGCCCTGACTGGGGGGAAGGCAGGACCCAAAGGTGACATCAGTTAAAGAAAGTCTGAAGTCCCTGGGAACCTCAAGTGGGTGCTGAGAGCTGAGGGCACCGTGTAGGGCTACAGTCGGGTGGGCCACCTGTCAGGATGGGCTGCCCTCGGCTGGCCTGTGGGCAGCGACAAGGCCTCGTTCCCAGTGAGTGCCCTGAGCCGCTTCCTCTCTATAATGTGATTTGATGGATTTGAGATCTGGGGCGGGGGTGGGGGGGGTCTCCTGTCACTATAAGGTGCAGGGCCTTATAGGGATTAGTCTCTAGAGACTGGTGATCAGAGGTGCCCAGTGTGAAAGGCAAAGGTGAGGGCCCTCAGAGGACCCGGCTCGCTGTGGCCGGAGAAGGGAGGGAAATGGCCATATTTTGGTACCTACTCTGTGCCTGTTTCAGTGGTAATCTTTAAGGTACCGTCTCATTTCTCCTCAGAACAACTCTGCAAGGTGGGCGCTGTAACTGCGTTCATTGTTTTTATTTTTATTTGTTATTTTTTGTTAAATTTTTTTTTATTTTTATTTTTTTGCGGTACGCGGGCCTCTCACTGTTGTGGCCTCTCCCACTGCGGAGCACAGGCTCCGGATGCACAGGCTCAGCGGCCATGGCTCACGGGCCCAGCCGCTCCGCAGCATGTGGGATCTTCCCAGACCGGGGCACGAACCCATGTCCCCTGCATCGGCAGGCGGACTCTCAACCACTGCGCCACCAGGGAAGCCCTTATTTTTATTTTTTATGAGGAAACAGCCTCACAGAGGTCAGCTCTCTTGCTGAAGATGATGTAGCTAACTGTCATCTAGCAGAGGGTGCCGTTAGCTAGCAGAGGGTCTAAACCCACGTTTCTTCTCTCCCTGCATGGCTGTGAGGAGCCAGGAGTCCCTCACCCCATTTCCAGGATGCCCTGACACATCTAGCTGGGACGAGCTGGACCTCAGTGGTCTCTGGGCTTTTGTCTTGAACTTCGTGGCAAGCAGCTGGAGGGAGTCAGCCTTTGGCATTGAAGTTTTTGTTTCTGAGGCCCCCGAGATCTGAGCATCTGCCCTGTAAGGAGGTTCCCGACATTTATTGATTTAGTATTGGCCTCTGTTAACCTCTGTGTGCGAAGCCCAGAGCCCCAGTTCCTGTGCCCTGTGGTCCTTGTAGCCAAGGAGACAGGATCCGTTCCCCTCCCCATGTCATCAAGGACATATCCAGGACATCACAGTCTGAAAGTGACGCCCGCCCCGCCCAGGCTTTCTGCTACCCTTCAGGGCCCTCTTCTCCAACTTCAGAGCCAGTGGAGCATCTTCCAGTCTCCCTCTCTGCTCTGTCATCACATTGCTATTTCTGACTCTCACCCTCCTGCCTCCCTCTCATAAGGCCCTTTGTGATTGGGCCCGCTGGGTAATCCAGGATAATCCCCCATCTCAAAGTCCTTAACTTAATCACATCTGCAAAGTTCCTTTTGACATGTATAGTAACATTCACAGGTTCTAGGGATCAGAATGTGGACATCTTACCGGGGATGGGGTGGGGTGGGGTGGAGGGAGTACGATTCAGCCTACCACAGGTCTTGTGGGAGGAGCACTGTAGGAGGAGACAGACCAGGGGCCTGATCCTCTGTGACCGTGGATAAGACCCTGACCTTCTTTGGGCTGCATGCCATCAGCAGAATGAGGAGGTCACCTCAATGACCTCCAGGATTGTTCTGAAAGGTCTCAGTTTCTTTTGTGCACCTTGTTTCTTTCCTGCAGACTCGATGTCGCCAGCCACTCACCCGGGGCCTCATGATGCCCTAGGTCCCTGAGCTGCGGTGGCTTCTCCCGTGACAGCCTTGTTCCCACAGAACAAGCTCATTATGTCCCCATTGTTTGTCTCTTCCTCCCCACTGACCAGAGCAGGCACCGGGCAGGGGCAGCTGGCCCTCAGCCATTGCTGCAGTGCAGGGGCTCCCAACATGTAGAGGCTTCCTCTGGGGTGGGGAGGTCGGGGGTAAAAGAAAGTGGATGCTGGCCCAGCGGCTAAGGGAGCCTGGCCTTGGGCCAGAGGACTTTAGACAGGCTTGAACAAAACCCGTCTACCCCAGGCCAAGAGGTCAGGTACTGGGGAAAACAGCCAGCCTGCTTGGTGCTGACAGCAGAGCCACCGGGCAGAGGGACGGGCTCCTGCTGGACACCCAGGGCCCAGACTCTTCGCTTTTGGCCCGTTCTCATCTGCATCAGGAGCGGCTGGATATTGGCTTGTCCATCTCCAGCCTCTCCCACCTGGCCTCCCCGTTTCAGGGAGCCCTGGGGAGGTCCCTTGGAGAGACAGCCCAGCCCAGGGCGGTGTCAGTAGACCACCTGATGTGTGTGGTGTCCTTGTGGCTCCCAAGGCCTCAGCTGAGCCCAAGCTGCCAGTGTGTTACGGCCTCGTGGTCTGGCCACGTTGGAGACCTTGAGACTCTCAGGGCGGAGTGGACGTCTCTGAGGAGGAGGCAGGAGGTGAAATGGGCGCCTCAGTCCACATCTCCACATCCCGCCTGCTGGCAGGTCCCTCCACGTGCTTGCTGCTGCCTGTCCCAGGCTGAGCTCTGTGTCGGGCACTGGGGACCCAGGGTGGCCGTGAAGATGCGAACCAGGCAACGGGAGAGAAGAGCCGGGATTCAGTAATGGGCATGCAGGGAGCTTGGTTCTCAGGCGGAGGTTATTAAGTCACTCTGGACGTGGCACATGAAGAGTTCTCAGAGGAGACATTTTGAGGTGGGCTTTGAAGGATGAGTAGTAAGTAGGAGTTTGCCAGGCCAAGCAAAATGGGGCAGGGTGGTGAGAGGGTGGGTGCACTCCAGCACAGGAATCGGCACGTGCAAAGACACAGAGGTGCAAAGTGAAGTGGTATGATTGGGGGTTGGGGATTCAGATGTCACCAGAGCCTGGGTGGATGGCTAGGTAGAGTCAGCCTCAGGGGAGCCTTGAATTTGCACGCTGACGTAGCCCTCAGTCGTTCTGGCCAAGGGCCCAGAGCCTCCACATCCCCACCCTTCCTTGCTGGGCTGCCTGAATGAGCAAGAAGCCTAGGACCCACCCAGATCGAGGGGCAAATGGGTCCCTTTCTGGATCACCCACCAGTTCAGCTCAGCTCAGGCAGCCCAACCGCCTGGCCTCTCTTTCCCTGTGGCTTCTATTGGGCATGGCCAGGATAAGGTTCTGTACAAAGAAGTGTTTCCATCTGCCCACCTGGGAGCCCTCAGCCAGCACTTCAGCCTCTGGGCTCTGAAATGAAGGTGCCGTTGCTGGCATCGGTGGGGAGCCCAGGGTTGCGGTACAGGTGGGCTCCCTAATTCCACCTGGGGTCGGGCGCGGCAGGGCTATTCTCCCTCCCAGGCCACTGGCATTCCTCAGGTCATCCTTTTGTGCAGTGATTTATGCTTCTGGGCAGCAGGGCTGTACAGGGCACCTGGCCCGACTTGGTTTGAGAACCTGGTTGGGGTCCTGGATTCCGGGGTCCTGGCCCAGGTCTGCAGCCCTAAGCTAGACCTGGTCCCCGTGAGAAGCTAACAGCCTGGTTACCCAGAACAAGACAGGGACATCAAAAACTGGGCAAGGCAGTACCTGGTCAGGGTAATAAGACAGACCCAGAGGCCAGAGGCACTCAGGAGGGGCAGGCTCCTGGCCTGCGGAGTCAAGGAGGGCTTTTCGGTGGGCAGGCCTGAGCAATCCTTCCATCGCTAGTGCCTAGATTCCTGCAGTCGCCCAGGAAAACGGGGCCCACCCCCTCCCAGTCTCTGCCCAGCCTGGGCTTTCAGCCACCTGCATGCATCTGCATCTTGAGTTATATTGGGTTTAACTTGCAGCTCAGGACTTCGGGGTGAAAGGGTGGGGATGTATGCAAATGAACAAGCAGATTTATGCAAAAACAGTGTCAGGCTTGTGCCCTCAGCTTTCCTGGAGGCAAAAATAATGGCGTTCCCATCTCCCTGCCACACTGGGTGACCAGCCCTTGCTTGGGTGTATAGTGATCTGACTCTGGCTGGTAATTAGCCCATATATTTATTTCATGGGCAATTCTCAATGGTAACTGGGTCTATTAAACTTGATCCAGACGTGACAGCTTAAATTGTAAACAGCTGTGAAGAGTTTCATACTTAATTACCATATTTAAGTTTTGCCATAAAGCGCCCGTACTTCCATCAAAAATGTAAATGACAGGGACATTCAAATGAGATTTTATACTTCGTGAAATTTAATTGGCATGGATCAGTCAGCTTGTTTAGGGATTTTAAATTTTAAAAAAGTTTTAAAGGCAGTAGCCACGGATTCATTTCTCAATTAAATTGAGTTGTCTGGCGGAGGCGAAGGGAGTGGGGCCGAGGCGGGTTAGGCCTGAACGTGTCGTACTCTTGAAAGAGTCTGGCGGCTTTCTTCCCCAGGCCGAGCTTGCAGAGGACGCTACATGTCGCTTCCGGCTACAGTTGCGAGCTCTGGGACTTCCACTCCCAGAAGCTGAGCTGATTAACTCTGAACTGGAATCAGAGAGGAAAGGGCTGAGTTGAAGGTGGGCTAAGGGTAGGTCCTGGCTGGAGTGTAAGGCCTCAGGAGACCTGACCCTGGGCAAATGCAATTCAGCCACCATCCTAGACACCCCTGGAGGGCTCTGGGAATCAGGGGTGTTCAGAGTCGATGCTTGCCTTCAGGGAGCACCCAGGTGGGGTGACACAGGCATGTGAGCTGGTGACGCTTTCATATGCGTGACACCAGAGAGAGGTAGGCAGGGCTGTGGAAGCCCAGTGCCTGTGACGTGACATGACGTGACGTGAGAGAGGTGGTGACATTTGAGTTGGGTTTGAAGGAGTAGATGGGAGTCCCCCAGGGGTTGAGGGACAAGGTGTGGCCCTTCTTTACAGGTGGGTTATGGCACTGGATGGTTTTAGTCTTCTGCCCTGGGCCCTCATTGACATATTGCGCCTGCCAGGAAATGTAGAAGCCTCCTCCTGCCTCTCTGGCATTCAGTTATAAGCCCCTCTGGCCCAGCATAGTAGTAACCAGAGTCTAACCTTTGCCTCTGCAGCTGTGGCTCATTCAGGCAGTGGCGGGGCCCTTTCCAACTCTGGCTTTTCTGTTCTCTCATTTTAAGGACTAAGTTACTGTGTGCAGTCCTCAGGTAATTAGAGAGGACTTCTCGGAGGAAATAAGCCTCACAGTTACTTGCATTTAGGGGAACTCAAAGGCGAAGGAAAAAAGTAGAGGTGAATAGCCATTGCCAAGGTGGGGACTGGAGTACCCGTGGGAATCTTGGCTGGGCTCCACGTAGTGAAGAGGGGGCCCAGCTGCCTGGGGAAGGTGTGACCTCATTACCTCAGCTTTGGTGGTGTGGGAGGGGCCAGGACTCTGCCTCCACCAATCAGGCATTCCAGAGCCTGGGACAGCCAGGGTGGGCCTGGCCTGGAGTCCCTGGGCCTCCAGTTGAGACTTGCGTTTACCTGCCTAACACTGTACCCCTCCCCCGACCCCACTTCCTGTTTTTCAGGCCCAGGCTGTCACCCTCACAGTAGCCCAGGCCTTCAAAGTCGCTTTTGAGTTTTGGCAGGTATCCAAGGAAGGTGAGTCTTGTTTGCGGACGTGGTGGGTGGGGTGTACAGGGGCGTTGAAGGCGACCAGCAGAGCAGTCGGGGCAGGGAGGATGGTAAAGGCTCTGGAGTCAGGCCTGGACTGGTCGTCCGCTTCACCGCCTATCTGGTTTGTGGCTTTGCACAGGCCCCTTCACCTCCGAGTCTCAGTTTCCCCATCTGAAGAATTGGGAGCAGTTGTCTCCCTCCCCCAGGGTCCTTGTGAGGATTAAGTGAAACATGCAGAGTTCCTTTTCTCCATTCTGGAGACCTAACACCTGCCCCCTGAGATTGGCCACAGCCTACCCCTTGCCCAGTGATGGCTAGGATGGAGTGCTGGCTAGGGATGGCTAGGGATGGAGTGCTGGGCTCCAACGCGCTGTGCCTTGGTCCCACAGAGAAGGAGAAGAGGGAGAAAACCAGCCAAGACGGAGGGGACATCCTGGCGGGGGGCCGCCGAGACAGCACCCCTTCACTGAAGAGCCGTGAGTCTTGGGCGGGGGAGGGGCTGCATGGCATGGGACCCTTCATCCAGAGGGCCCCCCTCCCTCCTGGGCTGGGGTAAACTCCTGGGTTTTTATCTTTGTTTTGGTGTTAAATAAATAATGCTTGTTTATTATAGAGAAATTAGCAAATGCAGGTAAAGGGGGAAAATTACTTGTTTTGGTGCATGTTCCTCCAGATATGTCCCTGTACAGGTATATAATCTGTGTATACCTCTCCCTATACACTTTACATCTTGTTGTGTGATCTCTTAAAAAACTTAATACCTGTTGTGAATATGGGTTTCAGCCTAAACCATGAGTGGGAGAGAGCTTCCCACCCTGTGGGCAGCTGTCCAGCTGCTTCGGGAGGTGCAAGGTGGGGCTCTGGGTGGTCTGGGTGGAAAGGGCTGGAAAGGCCATGCCCAAGGAGGGAGTCGGGACCAGGGTAGCCCAGGAGGCTCCAGGATGGGGCTGGGAGACAGGAACCTCCTCTCCTCCTGATGCACCTGACCCCTCATAGTGGTCGCCACTGGGAACCTGCTGGACCTGGAAGAGACAGCCAAGGCCCCACTGTCCACGGTCAGTGCTAACACCGCTAACATGGACGAGGCACTGCGACCTCAAGCCTTAAACAGCAGCAGCGTTGTCTGGGTGAGTGGTCCTGTGGCCTGGGGACCCCCCAGGATCCAGTGAGCCTTGGCCTGATCCCTGGATGAGGCCTAAGGCAGCTCCAAGGTGCAGACCCTGCAGCCCGTGACTTGCAGGCCTCCAGGAGGGCCTGACCCAGCCCAGCAGCCAGACCCAGGGTAGGGGATGAACAATGTCCCCTTTGAACCTAGGGCTGCGTCCCCAGCAGCCTTGGCTCCCGGCACAGCTGTCTCCTCACAATGTCTGGCCTCTTGGCCTGAGCATCCATGGCTCTGCCCACTGCAGGACCAACCAAAGGCCCCCTTGTTCTCGGCATGGGCACTTCGCTCCTGAAGCCTCTCGGCCCCCTGAACGAGGAGCCTGAGACTCAGGCAGGCAGCCTGGCCCTTGACTCACTCTGTGACCCGGGGCAAGCACTCTGACCTCTCTCTGTCTCAGCTTTTTCACTTCTTTAGTGATGATGATGACCTCTGCCTGCAGAATCTCCCAGAGGAACATAATTTTTTAATTTAAAAAATTAGAAATTTTTTTCATTTGGAAATAATTTCAGACTGATAAAAAATTACAGAAATGGTACAAAGAATTCCTGTTCCTCTTCATACAGATTCCTCAATTGTTAACATCTTACATAACCACGTTACAAAGATCAAAATTGTTAACATTTATGCAACGCTTATATAATCTACAGACCTGATTCACATTTCTCCACTTGTCCCTCCAATGTCCTTTTTCTAGTCCAGGATCTATTGCAGAATGACATGTTACTTTACTTGTCATGTCTCTTTTTTTTTTTTTTTTACGTTTTTGCAAAATCTTTTTTTTTAATCTGTATTAGAGTATAATTGCTTTACACTGTTGTTTTAGTTTCTGCTGTACAACAAAGTGAATCAGCCACATGTATACATATATCCCCATATCCCCTCCTTCTTGCATCTCCCTCCCACCCTCCCTATCCCACCGCTCTAGGTTGTCACAAAGCATCAAGCTGATCTCCCTGTGCTATGCACGTCTCTTTAATTTTAAAAATCTGGAACATTGATGGACTTGAAAAACCTATCAAATCCCATTGCCTGTTGGGGGCCACCCAGTGTCCCCCAAGCAGGCACTGCGAGCCTGTTGTCTGCAGTCTGGGAACCAGCCTTGCCACCTGCCCGTCCTCCCGGAGGCTGTGGAGGGAGCCTTGCCCATTGTTTTCCCACCTAGGCTGTGGCATTCCTGCCATCAGCTATCCCTTGTGAGCTTGGAATTTGGGCTCAGCTTCTGAAAGTGGATGAAAGCTAGAAAACCTTCTTCCCATCCTCCCTCTTGGAATTTGAAAGCTGTAGAGGTCGTGCGGTCCAACCCCCTCATTTTGTGGAAGGAAAAGCTGAGTCTCAAAGAGGAGCAGTGACTTGCCTAAGGTGTTGCTGAGTCGTGGCAGAGCTGGGAATTGAACCCCCAGGTCTTTAGGCACCTAGGTGCCCTTTCTCCTGTCCCACATCCCAGGTTTGGGTCCCTGTGCTGAGATGCTGGTGGCAGTAGCCAGGTGGGAGACCTGCCTGTGCCTGTTCCTCTAGGCGCCCACCAGACTCCTACGCTTGTGTGCCATGTCCCTATAGCTTACCCAGGGCTGGGACAAGCCCCGGCTGCGAGCACGGGCTCCCCCTCTGAGGGTTCTTATCTCCTGCTTTGTTTTCCCCAAGGAGCTGGATGATGGCCTGGATGAAGCATTTTCAAGGTAACGTTAGGTGGGCTCCTGGTGCTGGGGGAGGAGGCCTGGCCCTTGGGGGTTGGTCTCCAGGGCCCTTTGCCATGTCTGAGAATGTGAACTCTGACCTTCCCCAGAGCAAAAATCTCAACTCAGATACCTCCAGGGGTGGGGAGCTCACTATCTGGCTAGGTCTGCCAGAAAGTTCTTGCTGTTGAATCAAAAGCTATTCCTGGTGACCGCTCTACCACAGGTTGAGCTGAACTGAACACACTACAGCTCAGGTTGGCTTCCTCTTCCTACACCTGGTGTAGCCTTCAAAAATGGGCTTTTCTGCAGGCTTTGTTCCTTCCAGAGGTTTTGCATTTATGGAAAGGGGCAGGGAGAAGGCAGTGGTTTTTTTGGGTTTTTTTTGCAGTACGCGGGCCTCTCACTGTTGTGGCCTCTCCCGTTGCGGAGCACAGGCTCCGGACACGCAGGCTCAGCGGCCATGGCTCACGGGCCCAGCCGCTCCACGGCATGTGGGATCTTCCCAGACCGGGGCACGAACCCGTGTCCCCTGCATCGGCAGGCAGGCTCTCAACCACTGCGCCACCAGGGAAGCTCAAAGGCAGTGTTTAATTAAGCCCATGGAGCATTACGTAGAGGAGGGATGTGAGTCCCATTAGGAGATATTTGGTCTAACCAGAGGCTGGTGGCATTTCCCCCTTTTCCAGGGGCCATCTCTGTCCATGGCTGCCTTCAGCTTGGGGACACGCCACCAAGAAGGCTGGCTGAGGAGAGGCCTGGGCAGCTCAGGCTTCCGAGCACTGGGGCCTGGTCAGCCAGGCCTTCCTTTCTCCCTTGGGACCCTCAGCAGCCCCCCTACAGCCCTCCCCCGCTTCCCCATCCCCTTCCTGCCAGAACCAGTGGAAACCTCTCGGTGCAGCCCAGGTCGGGGGAGCGGTGTGTGTGGCCCCTTCATGATTCTTTTTACCATCTTCCCAGCTTCTCTGGCTGACTACAACCCCCTTGTTTGAAGGAAATCTTTCATTCACTTTTTCCAGATTACTAAATTGTCTTGTGCCCTTAATGAACAACTTGGAAAATCAGCAAAGCGTTAAACAGGAAATAACACCATCCCATAATCCCACAGCCCTGACTTTGGGGCTTAATTCACGCTAATCCTATACATATACATTTTTTTGCATTGATCAGCTCATCATATTTGCATTTGGGGATCCTGATTTTCACTTACTGCTGGTGTATCAGGAGCATTTCTCCAGGCTGTTAAAAACTCCTTGTAAACACCTCATTCACTGACTGCCTCATGTTCTTTTAAGGACATGGGCCGTAATTTATTTAACTCTCCCTATTCTTGGTACGTTCAATTGTGCCCCTTTTTGAATTTACTTTGTGAACAGCACTGTGTTGAACATAGTTAAAGCCAGTGGTCTTCCATGGTTGCCCCAGGCTCGCTCTCACGCATGCCCCTCTCTGCGCTGGCAGTGCTGCCCTTTCTCCTCTTTCCTGGCATTTCCTGATGGAGCTGTGGACGGTGTGGGTGCCCCAGCCTCTCCGTGGTGGGAACGCCACTGCCTGCCCCACAGTTTTCTGAGCCCCTTGACCCTCAAGGGTAGGCTCTCTGGTTAGAGGCGCCACCTCTACTGACATCCGGGTCTTGCTTCTTTGGCCATGTGTCCTGCCGTTTTCCCACCCACGTCCTCTCACTTCTGACCCTGGTGCTGGCCAGGCTGGACCAGCTCCTCGGGGCCCCGCCAGCCCCTTGCCTGGGCCCCCGGCTCACACAGCTCTGCCTTCCAGGCTTGCCCAATCTCGGACGAACCCTCAGGTCCTGGACACTGGACTGACAGCACAGGACATTCATTACGCCCAGTGCCTCTCGCCTGTCGACTGGGACAAGCCTGACAGCGGTGGCGCCGAGCCGGATGACCTCTTCAACTTCTGAGGCCTGGGGCTGGCGGGACACGTGACAAACCAAAGCCACCCACGTCGGGGGCGGGGGCCAGCTCCAGGACCCCCAGCCAGTGTCCTTCAGTCGGCAGCGCTGTCAGTCTGCAGATGAGAGCTGCAACCAGTCAAGCAGAGGGAAGGAGAGATTCTTTTTTAACCCAGTTCTTTCTCTGAGAACTGAAAGATGCCTTGAATATTTATTCAGTGACTCCTGGTTCAACTCAGAAGCTGGTTGTGCATCAGGCGCGAGCGCAGTGTTATAACCAGCTTTCTGCCCTCTCTTGAGCGAGCTCTGCTCCACTGTGGGTGTCAGGATGGTGGCCAAAGCATTTCTTGTCCCTTCTCTTCAAGGGCCCAGATTTCCCTGGAGGTGCCCTTGCTCCTTACTGAAAGTAGTCGGATCGTTCATTTCTGTCATCCTTTGAGCACAGGAGGGCGACACAGCCGCGGGAGGAGACTGTGACATCCAGCCCGCCTTCCGTGGGGGGCCCAGCGGGCCGGGGCTTGGGCTCCTGGCCCTGGGGGCTCTCAGAGACAGAGGGGCAGCCCCTGACCAAAGACAACACGTGGCAGGCACTTTAAAGCACACACAGCAGGTGTGGCCCCCAGCTCCTCGACGGTGCTGCGTTGCGTAGAACTTTCTTTCTGCCCTTCTTCCGAGAGACGAGGCCCAAAGTCCCCGGCAGTGCTTGGAACCGGTGTAACTGGCTGCCCTGGACTCCCAGAGTCTGCCTGCGGCGGTGGGGTCATCTGTGTGACCACCTCCTGCAGAGCTCCCATCCCGCCCTTCCCCCTCCACGTGGATGAAGTTTTCCCGCGCCGCTCTTTGGTCTGAGCCCCACCTCCCCGTACTTCCTGAGATAGTGCGTGAAACCTAACACCTAGATTTGTTTGCGAATGTTTGGTTGCCAGTTTCTAGATGAGGAAACTGAGACCACGCGCGTGGAAGGGGTAGAGTCAGGAGTAGAACCCAGATCTGGTGCCAAAGCTGCCTTCTCACCCACACCTCTCACAACTCGCACCTCCTTTTTTCTAGCTTTGTTGTCCTCCCAGGAACCAAAAAGCCCCAGCTATTTTCTGACCAAAATGTGTTTCATAACAAACCATCTGGTGCCTTTACTCACGTAACTGGCATGAGCCTGTGTGCCCTGCTAGCTGTCTCGCTGTTGATTTCTGTGGAAATGGAAGTGTTTGAAGTCTGCTAGTTCAGAGGGTGAAACAGAACCAAACTTCATAAGCATCACCCTGTTCCTTCCTGATGCTCCGACCCCAGGTCGGGGACGTACCAGCAGCAACCTGCCTTCAGAGTCTCCCCTCCTCTCCTTTCACCCCCATGGGGCTCCCAGCAAAGCCGCCAGCACCTTCTTCATCCTCGGGTGCCTCCCAGGCCTGGCTTTACCAAGCTTAAGTCTCTGGTGATAGTCGGAGCAGGTTTCACCAGCCCAGGAAACACACCGTTTCTTAGAATCTACGTATCTAACTAAGCATCTGAATCAAAACACAGAGACAGGAGTGCCTGGGTGAGAGGTGGGGTGGGATTGCCTTTATCAAAATGTAAAGATAACTTCCGTTCCCTGGCCCAGCTCCTGCACCCCCGCTGCCCACCCCAGATCTCCTTGGTATCGGCCCCTGTATTTGTCGTGAGGCAGCAGGGCTTGGACCTGACACAGGCCACCCTTGGCACGAGGGTCCAGGAGACCTGAGAAAGGCTGTGCTGTGTTTGTGTGAGTCTCCATGGGGCCTTCATCTGGTCTCTGGCCAACAGTGGTCAGTGTGCTCCCCTTGTGTCTACAAATAAGTTTTGTTGTGCTTTACTTTGTGTTGCTGTAAAGGAAGTTCTAATGAGGAAAAAAATAAGTAATAAATGTTCTCTTTTTGAAATACAAAGAGCACTTGCGTGGAGTGTCGTGGTGGCCGCGTAGGAGCGTGGCCTTGGGCAGCCCCTGCCCTGGGTGGTTGGAGCAGTGGTGGCCACAGACCCAGACATGGGGGATAACGGTCTGTGGGGGCCCCCTTTCCACCAGGCAGATGGGTTGTGCCGTGAGGTCATCTCTGGATAGCTTAGTGAGCTCAGCACTGGAGAGGCCTCTGAAAACCTAGGTCAAGGCCTCCTAACCAGGGTCTGTGACCCCTTGAAATGTACATTATACGTGTGGCCACACATACATTTTTCTTGGGGATGGTGTCTCTCATTTCCATCACATTCTCAAATGAGTCCATGATGTTTATTCATTTGACAGACTTTGTGCTAAACACAAACCAGGCCTGGGATTCAGTGCTGGGGACAGCAGTCCAGACACCCTCCCTGTCCATGTGGACTCAGAACGTGTGGCTTGGGTGTGATTGGGGACTAGGGTGGGGGATGAAGGAAAGTGTGTTTTCGTGACTTGGGAGACCCAAGGTCTAGCTCTGGCTCTGCCACCTGGGGCTGTGACACTGGATCAGTCACTTCTTTCCTTGAGCCTCAGTTTCCCCATCTGGGAAAAGGGTACAACAGTCACCACCCTTTCTGCCTCCCTGGGTTTTGTGAGATTCGGGTGACAATTATATTGTTGGTGATGTACTTAGATGGCTCAAAGCTTATCTCAGAGCAAAAGGCAATTGGGACCAAACACATTTAAGGAAGTCAAAGTCAAATTGATAATAATGGGGGCTACTGTTAACTGAGCTCTTCGTCTGTGCCCAGGGCCGTGCCAGGCTCTCAACTCTAGCTCATCGTGGCGCTCCTGTCGAGCCCCGTGGTGCTAGCTCCCTTTCCTGCTGCAGGCACCGAGGCTGCAGGCGCTGCTGCCAGGGCTTGACAGACCACAGCCCAGACTCCGATCTCTGTGGCCCTTGACCCTGCCACGTCCTGATCCCCCGGGGGGCCACGTCTGCAGTCATGCTGCCTGTGGCCTCCTGTAGAGCCGCGCAGAAAGGCCGCTCTCTTCAAGCTCCAGTGGGGGTCTTCTCGGACATTTACCTCTTTGTCCCTTTCAAATAGTGATCGTAAAAATATCCGGAACCCAGGGGCGGAGACCTCTGATATCAGCCGTCGTCCAGCAGACTGGCTGTGAATTCTGAGTGGATGGTAGATGACTAAGAAATTCTCTCCTTTCTTCTTCTCCCATAATCTGAGAAGACACTCAACAAGTCCGTCTTTCGGTTTAAATTTGGCCAACGCCTTTAGTCTCCGGATGTCTCAAATTATGAATCCTGAGCACTCGCCATCTGCTCTTTCATGCATAACGGATGAAGCTGCAGAGAACAAAGTCGCCTTTCAGATTTGATGTGACCTTCAGCTTCGCTGGGTGGATGTTGGGCTCTCCTCTCCCAGGGGGAGAGCCCATCCCAATTAAATCTCTCCAAGGACTTTCTGACAAGCCCGGAGAGTGAATCTGGGCGCATTCTGGGCCCTCGGTGCTTGTCTGGGGTCTGTTCTTCACCTGGCCTTCTTCCCTCTACCACTCCCCGTGCACGGAGTACAGAGGTGGCCTCTTTGTGATCAGGGAGTGAGCTTTTCCCCAGGGCCCTGTTAGTCCTTTACACCTAACATCAGAGATACTAGTCTAACAACCATGCCAGGAGGTGGGTGGTCCTAGTACCATTTTCAAGATGGGACAACTGAGGGTCAAGGAGGATAAGTGAATTGACCAAAATCTCACAGCCAGTAAGGAATGGACCTTGGATTTGAACCCCAGTCTGCCTGACGCCAGAGCTTGTATATTTCCACGGCACTACCTACCCTGTAGAGTGAAGGGCAAAGCCAAGCCGAGCTGCCCATGTCCTGTTCTGGGGAGCCTCTACCATGGCACAGATGGGAGCGGCAGGGCCCAGGCCAGGCTAGGTACCTGGGGCAGGGGCCGTCTTCACAGACTGGTGGAAATAGATCTTTCCCACTGCTAGGGGGTGCCCTTGGGGCTGCTTCTCTGGACATGACCAGTTGAGGACTCAGTGGGGCGTGTCTCATCACATCAGGGCCCTGTCTTGCCCCCAGCCAGCACTGCCCAGCCTATGTTTGTGTGGGGTGGACGGAGGCCCAGAGTGAGCTTTGGTGTCCCTCGAGGGGGAAGGTGTCCTCTGGGAGCAGACTCAGTGTGTCGGGGTGGTGAATGCCAGCCTCAGAGGGCCCGGGAAGGAGGGGAACACATCTCTGGAACACTGGCAGCTTCTGAACCCGTTAACTAGTTTAAGGTGCTGCACAGTGACTGTGCTAGGAGGTATTATTAGCCCATTTTAGAGACGATGACACTGAGGCCCACAGTGTTTATGTGACCTGCCAGCCTCGCACAGCTGGGAAGAGGCAGGCCTGGGATGCAGAGCCCCTGTGTTCTCCACTGTCGCAAGGTGACCCTGCCCCTCTGCAGATTACTTGGAACGTTTAGACAACACAATGTCCTCGCTTACTTAGGAGCTTCTGAGCCCAACACATGGGTGCTGGGTCAAACTGGTGCCTTTGCTTCCAGCCAGGACAGATGTGGGCTGTGTCCTAAGTCCTTGTTGCCCAGTGACAATTCTGACCACAACTCCTGAGCCCCAGCACGGGCTAGGGCTGCCGGGACCTGTCTTGACCTCTTCACAGGCCAGGGTTTGCGGGGCCTGGTGCCCTGGAAAGCTCCTGGGCGTGGGCTAGGTTTGTACCACACCACGGGGACATTAGAATCAGAGCTGGAAGCCAGGGAGAATTCCTGGAAGAGGGGTGTTCCAGCTGGGCCTTGAAGGAGGGGAGAAAGGTTGGGAGCTCTGAGACGCCAGGGCTGGGTCTGATTCACCTGAACCTCAGTGCCCAGCATAGCACCTGGCACAGAGTGGCCGTCAGTGACTCGAGTCAGCTCATCAAAAGGGGGACAACCAGCCCAGCTTCCTGTAAGAACCTGCTGAGAGCAGGGGCAGCCTCGGATTGGCAGGCAAGGCTGGAGTCTCTGCAGCCCAAAGATCCACTTTGCAGTTATCGGTTCTGAAGGCAAAGCCACTCGATGGTCAACGTCCCCATGCACACTTGCCTTTGGCTCTCTGGGCCTCCATCACGCAGCCAGCAGCCAAGCACTCCCAGCCCAGCCTGGTTATGTGGTCCACTCTCTGCCCTGACCGAAGATCTTGATTTTCAAAATGTCTTCAAAGCAGGAATCTAGAATTTTCAGAGCTAGAAGAGCCACAATGGTCCTCCAGCCCACCTTCTTTGCTTATAGTCGGGGACTGGGGCCCACAGAGGGACGGGCCGTGTGGGCAGTTGAGAAGCAGAGCTGAGATGGGAATGTTATTCTTTTCCAGGGACCCCATGCCCTGTCCCCCATCCACCCCATAGAGAGAGAGGTCCCTTCCCCACGTGTGCTGGGAGGGCTGATGTGCTTGAGGTCTGCAGGGCTTGTGGGAAAGTGGAAATGATTAGATAAGAAGAGGCTGGAGAAAGGGCATTGGTGAATTCTCAAGCATGTAATAAGCATCAGCTCATCACCCGTCTCTTCACGGCGCCTCCTCCAGGGCCCCAAGGTCTCATCTGCTGCTCGAGCTGCTGGCACAGACGCCTGGAAGAGAGAGCAGAGAGCTGTGATTATGAGCGCGGCCCCTAGAGCCAGACTGGGTTTGAATCTCAGGTTTGCCACTTATTAGGCATGTAAGTGACTGAAGAGCAGTTGACTCAATAGTCTGGGTCTCAGTTTACTCCTGTATAAAATAGGATGATAACAGCACCATCCACACGGGACGTTTTGAGGAGCTAATGAATGAGTTGGTACTTGTGAGGTGCTGAGAACTCCGCCCACTGTGGCTGTCAATTGCCGTGAGGGCTGCTGGGGGAGGGGGACATGCAGGACCAGTCTCACCGCAGGGCTGTGGCCCCACCCAAGATGGCAAAGGCGGGCACTTCCTGGCAGTCCAGTGGTTAAGACTCCACACTTCCACTGCAGGGGGCACGGGTTCGATCCCAGGTCAGGGAACTAAGATCCCTCATGCTGCGCGACGTGGCCCGAAAAATAAAAAAGATGGCAAAGGGGGAGGAGCCATGTCCTACCAGCTTCCATCCTGATGCCACCCAAGTGCACGCTCTGGCCCTTCTCTACCATCAAAGTGTGCCCCAGGAAAAGCTCCAGAAACTTCGATATCCAGTCAGGACTCAGGCAAGAATACCTTCCACTCCAGCTGTTTCAAGTAGGAAATAAATCTCTTAATATATTCGGCTCACGAAACCACTGGGAGGGCTGGGGGTGTGAAGGAGGCCCTGCAAGGGTTCAGGGAATCAGGAAAGGCTGGAGCCGAGGGAGCTGCAGCCAGTGGCCCGGCGGCTCTCTCCTCCTAAGGTTGGTTCTGTGAGATCCGATCTCACTGGCAGAAGCCGATGTGAAGCCTGCTGGCCAAGGGAGGTGCGAAAAGTGGTTCACAGGCGTCCAGCCCCCGAGAGGGCACGTAGAAAGGGAGGAAGAAGGCGCTGAGACCACCGGGGAACCTGTGGGAGGTGGGGGACAGGGAAACCGGGGTGCTGGGCCAGAGGAAACCTCACCACCGTGTGGACCGTCACATGCTGTGTGGAGAGCAGACACATGTTTTCTTCGATCCTCACGACAGCCGTGTGAGACACAAGCCTGAGAGGTGAAGTGACAGGACCAGGGCTGGACCCCAGGTCTGTATGCACATCAGCTTGGACCCTGCCTCTGGGTGCTCCCGGAGCCAGGCTGGCGGTCAGGAGTGATTCGTTCAGCACCCGTTGACGGAGCACCAACCATAGACACCAGGTTGGGTGCCGGGTGCTTGGAGCACGGCAACAAACAAAACAACGAAGATCCCATCCCACGGAGTTGCATTCCACTGGGGGAGGTGGATACTGACCCTCCCCGCTCCCCAAAAATGTCCTAGGAAGAAAAAAAAAAAGCCAGGGCTGGGGATAGAGGGGGAGGCGGGCAGCGCTGCTTTATACAGGAGTGGGAGGTCAGGGAGGTTTGAGCAAAGGACCTAACGAAAGTGGGAGGAAAGAGCACTTGAGACAGAAGACACCGCAAGTGTACCCCCTCCTCGGCCCCGCCCCAGGCAGGGGGGAGAGTGAGACATGAGAGAACAGAAGGGGCGAGGAGGTCAGTGTGGCCGGAAGGAGAGAGCTGGGAGATGAGGTCAGAGAGCAGGTGGGCACCGGGGACCTGGGGCAGGGGCGGGGGCTTCTGACTTGCTTGAGACGGAGTGGGAGGTCTGTGCAGAGAAAGACAAGATCACAGAGGCTGCAGAGACCCCCGGGGGCTGGGGCAGTCGCCCAGGGTCAGGCCCAAGAGAAAGCGGGCTCAGGGCTAGAAAAGGGGCGGGTGGGAGCTTGACAACGGGACGCACTTTCTCCTCTGTTTCCGACGGAGGCCCGGGTTTGAGGCCTCACCGAGTCTGTGAGTCTGGGTCCCAGGCTTGTGCATCCTTGTGTGATGTGGAGGGCTGGTGTCTCCAGGTCCCTGCCAGTGTCAGGCTGTGGTGCGAGTGTCCCCGGGCACGTGTGTCATTCCTCTGGGAGTGTGGAGTGAGCATGTGTCAGCTCTGCGGTCTGTGTTGTGCTGCAGGCGTGCGTATCTGAACGTGAGCATGTGGACGTCTGGTCTGGTGGGGAGCAGGCCTGTGTATTTCTTTGTGCATGTGTGGGTGCCTGCTTGTCTGTAGGGGGCAGCAATGGGGAATGTCTTTGATTTTGGCCCCTTCACTACTATCTAGTTCCTCTGCTTCCTTGACGTTCTGCAGAGCTCAGCTCTAATTTTTACAGCAAATCAGAACAGATGCCCCTGGGACCCAGGGGGGTTGGCATATGCTTCTTGGGGACTTGGGTTGAAGGTCTGTCCCGTGGGGTTATCTGACAGCTGAAGTAGGGAGGATGCCCAGCCCCTGGTTCCCGCATGGGCAGTGTTTTAAACCCAGAGGCCCCCTCCCTCCCCAGGGACTGAGTTGGACCAGGGCTTTCACCACCCAGTTAGGAAGACTGTCTGAAGTTTGGGCCCTGCCAGCCCTCAGTAAGAGTCAGATTCCTAAGCCTGGAGGCCTTCAGGAGAAGCCAGGACTTCAGCACTGTGGAAAGAGCACAGAATTAGGAGTCAGAGGGACCTGGGTTCAAATCCCACTTCTGTCACTTACTAGACATAGTAACTAGTTCATAACCGTGGTCAAGTGATGGCTTGGTTTCGTCTCTGTAGAGTGTGGACCTACCTCATGATGTCATTCTGAGGATTAAATGAGAAGTTACTATGTGCCAGGCCCTGTGCTAAGGGCTTTGCATGAATCACCTCATTAAATCCTCACCATGACCCTCTAGAGTGGATGGTGTTCCCATTTTACTGAAGAAGAAACTGAGGCCCAGGGAGGTGAAGTTACTGGCCCAGTGTCACTCAGGGGGAATGGGAGAGCCTGGCTTTAAATAGGCAGTGTGACTTCAAAAGTAGCAGCGTGACAGTGAATATAAAGCCGAGTGCCTGACTTTTGGTAGGAGTTTGGTCAGTGGTGGTTGTTATTACTGATGCCACACGGCTGTCAAATTCTTGACCCCCAAAGGATAGCTCTGGACTCTCTTTTCTCCTTTTAAATTTTAAAGAGGGCCGTGGAAAAGCACCAGACTTGGGAGAGTGAAGTTCAGACCCTGACTCTGACTCATTCACTGTGTGACCTTGTACCAGTCACCTCCCCTCCCTGAGCTCCATTTTTCCTCGTCTGTACAGTGAGGACACTCATTTCTGGCCTTCCTGTAAGGATCAGGTGTGTGCAAAAGAGCTTGCAGCCTAAGTTGACTGTGTCCTCCCCAAAAGACTTGTCCAAACCCCCAGTACGTCAGAATGTGACCTTATTTGGAAACAGGGTCTTTACAGAGGTGATCAATTAAAACAAGGTTATCAGGGTGGTGTCCTTATAAAATGGGGAAATTTGGACACAGGGCCAGCCAGGCGCAGAGCGAAGGCTGTGTGAAGAGACACGGGGAGGAGGCCATGTGAAGGCCAGGGTTATGCTGCCACAAGCCGAGGAACATCTGGGGCAATCAGAAGCTGGAAGAGGCGAAGCAGGATCTTCCCCTACAGGTGAAGGGGGGGACACGGCCCTGCTGACGCTTTGATTTTGGTCTTCTGGCCTCCAGAACTGTGAGACAATACATTTCTGTTGTTGCCACCCACTTTGCGGTATAGGTTTCCGCACAATCCCAAAGTTCCTATGAAACCTTTTGTAAGCTGAAATGGTATAAAGCGAAGAAGCAGTTACTTAGCACACATCTTGCTAACGGATGCAGACCATAAATCCAGTTAAAGCACAGATGCTCTCAGACACAGTTCAAAGCTAAAGTGGCTTGAGATGCTTTGATGCTGAGATGCTGAGGGTAGTTTCCTGGAAAGGAGCTTGGCGGTGCCACTCTCACCCCTTGGGGTGCACGCTGCCTCTATGACGGCTGCTGCTGCAAAACAAACGCTGAACGCTATTCTTGCTTTTTCATAAATGCTAAAATCCTCTATTTATTTTATTCATCTTTTTTGACTGCGTCAGGACTTAGTTGCGGCACTCAGGGTCTTCGTTGAGACATGCGGGATCTTTCCTTGTGGCGCAGGCTCTTTGCTGTGGCGCAGGGGCTTTTTCTTGTTGCGGTGCTCGGACTTCTCTCTAGTTGTGGCGTGCGGGTATTCTCTCTCTAGTTGTGGCACGGGGGCTCCAGGGCGCGTGGGCTCTGTAGTTTGCAGCACGCAGGCTCTCTGGTTGAGGCGCACGAGCTCAGTAGTTGTAGTGCACGGGCTTAGTTACCCTGTGGCATGTGGGGTCTCAGTTCCCTGACCAGGGATCGAACCCGTGTCCCCTGCATTGGAAGGCGGATTCTTTACCACTGGACCACCAGGGAAGCCCCCGAATATCCTCTTTGGATGGCTTTCAGTTGGGGAAAACAGGAACTAACATAGGTCTTTCGTAAACGTGAAGAGGCATAAAGCATACTTCTGAAAAGCGGGGGATACATGCTCCTTGTTACGGCAGCCCCAGGAAGCTACAACAGGCCTGTGACGTAAGATCCATGATGCCCAGCATTTTTTCTGGGGATACAAGCGTGCACCCCACTGACGCTGTGAAGAGAGCGAGGTTCAGAGAGGTGAGGTCATCAGCCCATCACACAACAGGTGAACACAGCGCCAGGACCGAACCAGGGTCCTCCTGACCCCAAAGTCAGTGCTACTCTGCCGAGCAACAGAGCCTGAGGCTGGAGGCAAGGTGACCGGGGGAGCCTGGGGCAGCCCAGGAACGGGGGCCCGGCCCTTCAGCTTTGCTCTGCAGCCTTTCCCCATCCTCCTCTGAGCTCTGGGGCAGTCGCCCTGCCCCGCCTGCCTCCAGGGCTATTGGGTCTCACGGCCTGGGTCACTAGGACACACAGAGTATCCCCGGCCACCTGGCGCTTGCAGGGGGAGGTGGCAGCTGGTGGCTCCCTGGTGTCAGAGCCAGAGAGCCTGGTTCAAGTCCTGACTCCACCGCTGCCTGATTGACTTGAGTTTGTCACCACCCCCCTCTCTGAGCCTCAGTTTCTCTGTCTGTGAAATGGGACCGTGAACCATCTCTGCCTTCGCTGAAGGGTGGTCTAAAGGTACATTGAGGTCAGGTGTGGGTAGAAGCTCAGAGACTGCTGTGACGGGGCTGTTGCCTAGGCAGGGCCTGTGAGTGGAGGGTATAAAGTCCTGCCTGGGGTCCCCAGGGCACTGTGTCCCCAGTGCTGGCTGGTGGGTCTGGTCTAAGGCAGAGTGGGAAGGAAGATGGGCCAGGTTTGGGAAGATTCTAAAAGTTCTGCCTCCCCCGTTCAGCTCCCCTGACCTGGGTCCTCTCTCAGCCCCCTAGGGTTGCTGTGGCGAAGGGGAGATGGACTAGGATGATTCATGGTTATAACTTATCAAGCACTTAGTCTGTGCCTAATTTTTGTTTTAAGGTAACTTTACAACAGCTCTCTGCAGAGTAGGTGATGTTGGTCCCATTTTACAGGTGAGGAAACTGAGGCTCAGAGAGACAACGTGACTTGCCTCAGGTAACACAGCCAAGAAGGGGCAGGGCCAGGATTTGAGGCCAGGCCTCACTCAACACACCCTGTCAGCCCGACATTCGGTGGAAACTGGGGTGGGGCCCAGAGAGGGGATGGACCTTGACTAAGGCCACATGGAAGGGCAGGGGTCGGACCTCAGGTCCAGGCCTTTCTTCCTCTTCAGAGAGCAGGGCTGAAGGGAGAGGCGGACACCCACGTGTTTAGCAAACCCCAGTTACAAGCCTGGAGCCTTTGCCTGCCTCTCCTGGTGTGGAGGAGGCCATGTGTTGCCAGGCGGAGGCGTCAGGCTGGCCTGAGGCACAGACCGGAAGAGGGCCAGTGTGGCCAGGCCAGTGTTTGGGCTCTAAGAACAGACTGACTTCTGCCCAAAGCATGGCTGAAGGGTGCCTCAGTCAGGGGTGGCTCAGGCCCGTGGCAATGTCCTGTGAGCATGGCATTCAGTCCCAGCCCTGCTGAGTCACCCCCAGGCAGAAAGGGCCCAACGCCGTGTCAGTTCCACTGCCCAGGAAAGATCGCGAGAGGATGTCTTGAACGCGGCAGCTTTATTGCAGTAAGTTTGTCGATTCAGCTCATTACATTTAATTAGGATTATTTAATTAGAATCTTGATAAAAGAGTAAAACAGGAAGGAGGCTGAGAAGCAGAGGTAAGCAAATCTGTGCTGAGCGTATGCAGTAGACCCAGCTGGGCGGTGGAGCGGCGCAGGGGCTGCCAGGACATTTGCCTGGAAGGCTGGGGATAGGGGTGCGCATGTTCCGGGACCACCAGGGCCCAGGGATCTGGCAGTGGGGAGAAGGGAGCTGAGGGCCTGGGGCCGGGCTCTCACCCACGCATTCCGTGTGCCGGCTCCTGGCCTGAGGACACTGGGCCTGTGGAGATGAGTAGGACCCGTTTCTTGCCCTCAAGGGAAATAGACAAGAAGCCAGACAGTTACAGTGCCCAGTACCCCTGGGGGGCAGAGTTCACTGCAGCAGCCATAGACGGGTGTCTCACCTGGGCTGGGGGTGGAAATCTTTCTGGAACATTGATGTCTGCCTGCGGTGACACCTGAACATTGAGTTGCAGTTACGACAAGGAAGAGGAGAGCTTCGAGCAGGCTTCGGGGAGGCTCCTGTGGGAGGCAGGGAAGAGTGGAGGTTCAGAGTAAGGACCTGGATCCGGGTGGCTGGTTCCCCATCCCAGCGCCACATCTGTGGGCTCTAGCAAGTTACCCCACCCCTCGGAGCCTCATTTTCCTCACCTGTGAATGAGATCCACAGCGGAGCCCGTCTCCTAGGGCTCTTGTGTAGTTAGATGAGCTGATTCACGGACAGCATTGGACCAGCGGCTGGTACATGGTCAGTGCTATGTGCACTAGCTCTTAGGATTCTTCTTCTTCTCCTCCAAGGTGAGATGTTCGGGGTGGTCAGTTACACATGTCTGGGCGGGGGTCTAGCTCTGATGGTCATCAGTGAAGCCACGGGTGTGGGTGGGCACCTCAAGAGAGAATGGTGGGCACTGCTGCCACCCATCACCTCCACTTCCTCTTTCCTCATTCCCTGAAGGACCCAGTTTGTTCAGAGACCTGCCCCCAGCAGAGCCCTTGCTCTTCCCGGCAGCTGATCCCACGCCCCAGCTCCAGAGGGGGTCTGGGGAGATTCAGGCAAGCATGGTCCTGGCATTCCCCTGCTTCTGGATCTCCGTGAGGCTGGAGAGCCGGCCTGGTTCCAGAGTCAGGGGAGGTTCTCCCTCTCCCCACCTCCCTCCCCCTGCCTCTCCCATCTCCCCCCTCCCCCTCCCCTTTCCCTCCCTGTCTCCTCACACTCTCCCTCCTGGGAACCTACACAAGCAGGTGGTTCCATTGCCACCCCTTAGGGAATGAGAGCTGGGATAAAGCCAGTGATGTGCTGGTGTTTTTTCCTCTCCAACTGAAAAAAAAAAAAAAAAAAAAAAAGCCCTGATTTGTAGCGCTTGCTGATTTCCGTGGTGTAAATATCTCCTCCACAGCCAATTTCAAACTGCCAACATGATGCCACTGAACACAGAGTTAGGACAACACACAATCACCTCTTGCAAGCCAGCATGAACCAGCTCCAGTGCGGCTAGATGTAGTCAACCCGGAGGAGGGCAGAGCTGAGAGAGAAGAGCATGGGCACCTCTGACAGCACTGGGAGCTGCTGGGAGCTGTGCATTCCAGGAGTCTGCCTTCCCTGGACCTCCACTGTCGCAGAGTTTTCTGTTGCTTGCAGCCAAATGCATCCCATGTGCTGTGGGGATGCAGAGTAAGAAGAGAAGCGGACCCAGGGTCAGCCTCAAGGAACCACCAGCATGAATGCAGCGGGCAGAGGAAGAAGAGGCGGTGAACTCAGCTGCCACTGTAGTTTGACAATGCAAAGGATCACGCTTTGCATTTGGTTTTCCACAAACTTAATCCTACTGCAGTAAAAGATAAGAGAACTTTTAGTCCAGTTATAGAAAGTTCCTAGGCTCCAGTTTATGCCTTGAGTCAAGAATTTAGGTATTGAAGTTTGTTATTCTTTTCCTTTTAATTGTGTCATAGAATTATGAAATTTCTTTTCTAGTGTCTTAGATGCAGCCACCCCATCTTTGCAATCGTGCCATTTTTGTGTTCAATGGCCGTGACCACTGAGGCCCTCACAGCTTTGCCTTCAATGGCACTCTTTTCCAGATGGCCACAGGCCATAACTTAATTAATTAATTTAACTTAATTAGCTGTTTCACCACTACATACCACAGTCTGCTAGATTCTCATCCTGGATACTAACTGGATTTTGGCCACCTTCAGCCCCAACTAGAATAGATGATTATTTCCTTCCTTTCCCTGAGGGTGTCTTGTCTGAAACCCACCCGGTCAGACCAATTTCCAAACCAGTCAAGTTTCTTGGTTGGAAACTGACGGTCATTAATTTAAGCAGAACAGGAATTTATTGGAAGGACACCAAGGAGCTCACAGAATCGACTGAGAGTGGGGCTCAGGGAAAGGGCGGATGTGAAGGAGGCTGGCAGCTCAGGACACAGGCAAGGGGCCCGTGTGGGCAGCGTGTGGGTCTGGTGCTGCTGCCAGGGCTGCCTTCGCTGGGCATCACGGCCTGGGCACGGCCTCTGGTCCCCAGGAATGACCCCCGCCCCGACTGTCCTCTGTAGCACCGTAGTGGTCCCTGAATTCAGGGTGGGCTCCTGATTGACGGGTGGAGTCTGGTCACGTGCCTGGTCCTACTGACCCGGGGGCATGTCAGCCTCTGCAATGGGAGGGCAGAGCCGCCTTCCTCTAAGATTCACCCCACAGGGGAGTCCCCCAAACAAGAAAGGGGTTTGAATGCTGAGCAGGAGAAAAAACAAAATCATAGAAACGGCGAATACTCGCCTTGGCTAGGCACCGTGCTGGCGTTTTGCCTGAATTATCTCTTCATCTTCACAATTATTTTCGGAGCGGCATTACTTCTATCAACCTCACTTTACAGTTAGGGAAACAAGCTCTGAGCTTCTTTATCAGTAATAACCCCAGACTTTTGGGGTACTGTGAAGACCAGCCTGGACGCCTCAGAGCCAGGCTTCTGGAGGGGTTGCCCTAAATGGGGCGTCACAGAGGTGGAAGGAACGTGTCCAGTCTGAGCACTGCCTAATTCTAGATGCTACTGCTGTTGGCCTGCCTGGAACAGGTCCTGGACCAAGGGGGCACCATCCTGGGGACGGTGGCAGACACAGCTGAGCCACCAAGAGCAAACGGTGTGTCAGGAGCGTGTGCTTTCTGGTGGGCCTCAGCACACGGGCCGTCTGTCACGAAGCTGGCTGCAGCCAACAGCCTGAGGTGGTGCCCACTGCTATGTAAGCAGAGTTGCTGGGTTCTGAGAAACAGAGGTGTGAGCCCCCTCGCCCCACAACTAGGAAGAGGAGAAGGCATCTGAAAGGGAGAGAGAAGCCAGCCAAAACCCAAGCACGGACCCAGGAGCCTCCTGCTGGTGGCCCAGGTTTCCCCCATCAGACCAGGAGTTTCTGAACCTGAGTCGGGGCAGGGAGTCTCCCCGCTTAGACGAGGCTCCTGCGAGTGGAGTGTTATCTCTTCCAACATATCAGGAGGTCCTGTGTGCAGGGCTATGTCCCCCATCTCCGACTGGGGCTTCTAAGGGAGGAGTGTCTCTTCCTTCAGACTAGGGGCACCTGAAGGCAGGGCTGAGGGTTCTAAGAAGTCCGTGTCAGCGAGAGCCGTGCAGTTTGGAGGAGCAAGACCAGCAGAGCTGGATGGAACCTGGTCACACTGAAGGGGAATTGAGACCCAGAGAGGGGCAGGGGCCTGCAGAGTTCATCCCCCAGGGGGTAGCTGTCCAAGACAATATCCTAGGACTCTTGCCTCCCAGCCAGGGGTGACAGGGGAAGTGTGGCCTTAGGAATGCAGCTCCCAGAGCCAGGCAGGAGGGGGCAACTCTGTGGGGACCAAGGCTTGGCCCTGGGCTGCCGACCCCACCCCTTGGAAACGCCTCTGGTTGTTCTGTCCTGGATGTTTGCATCCTTGGCCAGGTTCCTGGGCAATTGCCTCATCCCACGGTGGCCAACAGATGTGCACAGCTGGAGGAGGGGCTCTGGGTGGAATCCAGTCCTGCCCGGTGCCAGCCTGGGCCAGGGAGCTGGGACTCTGGGTCCTGGTCCCCGCCTCCACCTCTACCTGGTTGTGTGGCCCTGGGTAGGGCCGTGGCCTCCCGGGGCCTCAGTTTCTTCTCTGTCTCATGGGGACATTTCATCAGATGTTGACTGAGGAGCCGGGCACATCCAGCGGTCCCTGCCTTCGAGTATTTTATGCTCCTTGGAGAGCTGACGTCGAGCATCTGTAGCAGTTTGTGGAGCTCTCGGCCTACAGGGGGCTTCACAGGAAGCGGTTTCATTTTTCTCCGATCTCTGGCCCCAGCTGTGCGGTGGCAGATCCCAGGGTGCTGTGGTCACTTTGTTATTACAAGGCCATCTGTTTGAAATCCCAGTCTCAGAGGCAATTCAAAGCTTTTCCTTCCTTTGTCCCCAGCCACCAGGCTTATGGGACTTGGAGAGTGGTGGTTATGTGTGTGTGTTACCCCGCACGGGGGGCTGGCAGCAGGGGTGCTGGTTCTTTCCTGGTGTCCTGAGTCTAGTATCTTAGAGTATTTGGGGTTCCATGGTCTTCTCCTGGGATACTTCCCCCCTCCATCTTTTTAAAATGAAATGTTTTATTTTTAAGAAATTGTGGTAAAATATACAGAACATAAAATCTACCGTCTTATCCATTTTTAAGTGCACAGCTCAGTGGCGTTAAGTACATTCACACTGTCGTGCAACCACCACTACTGACCATCTCCAGAACTTCTTTATCATCCCAGGGTAAATCCCCCTCATTTTAAAATGATAGCTGTATTGAGACATGATTCACATAACATACAATTCACCCATTTAAAGTGTACACGTTAGTGGTTTTGAGTCCAGTCGCAGGGTTGTACAACTAGTATTACAATCAAGTTGAAAACATTCCATCAGCCAAAAGGACATTCCCTTCCGTGAAACACCTCAACCCCATCCTCCGCGACCAGCCCCGCCCCTTAGCCAACCACTGATCTATGTTCTGTCTCTGGATTTGCCTGTTCTGGACGGTCCCTATAAATGGAATCACACACCACGTGGCCTTCTGTGTCTGGCTTTTTTCACTTAGCATAATGGCTTCAATGTCCGGCTATGTGGTAGCAGGTGTCAGGGCTTCATTCCTCCCTCTCCATTCTTAAGGTGTAGCCTCTCTGGTGTAGGGGCTGAGAGAATCAGGGCTCAGCAGGCAACAGCTCCGTGTTACCACCCACGGCCGGGCTCCTCTCTGTGGATTGATGCTGCTGGCGGCCCAGCCAGTGCCCTCAGCGTGGCAGGTGTCTGAGTGCTGGCTCACCGCCTTGCACGTGTGTGCGTTCCTCGTGGGTCCTGAGGGGTCAGTCCCTCCCCTCTCTGATTGTCAGTTTCCTCATTTGTCAAATACCTTTCTGAATTTATTTTACTCCCATTTTACAGATGGCCCAGAGAGGGGAGGCGAGGCAGTGGCGCCCAGGCCCCCAACACCTAGCCCAGGGCTCTTTCCTCTACCCCTGGCCATTGTCCTCTCAGGAGTCTGGGCCGGGCCAGTCCCAGGGGACTCACAGTGGGCAGTGGATGCGAGGCCCAGCTTTCTGAAGATGAGCGGCACTGGGGTTCTCATGATAGTCGTGCTGGGGGTACCGCAGCCTGAGCCACCTCCCCTCTCTGCACCCATCTCTGGGCCTGCCTGGGAGCTGACTCTGATTGTCCTGGGGCCCCATTGATGTGTGCAGACTGTTCCCCACAGACACCAGGCTCCAGCAGTGCCACAGCGTTCCCAAGGGGCTCCTACCCAGATCCCTGCACCCCATACACCACGCGGCGGGATCTGGGGCCCAGCATGGCAGTGGTGGTGCAGTTTGGGCTGTGTCTGGGCTCGCAGGGCCTCTCATGCCCACTCCTGGGCAGGGCTCTGCCTCCAGGCCTCAGGGCCTGGGAAGACAGAGACCTGATGGTCCTTAATCCAATCTCAGATGCAGATTCACATCCTTGAGCCCCAGCCCAAGGCTTAACCTTGACTCAGGTTCCAGGCTAAGATCCCAAACTGTCCCTAGACTGAGACTTGCCCCCAGCTCCATTCCAAGCCCTGATCACAGTCCCAGACTGAGCCCTGCCCCTGGTTCCAGGCTGAGCCCTTACCAAAGATTAAGCTCTAAACCGAGCCCCCAATCAACTTGACTCTGGTCGGAAATTCAATCAGGAGCCAGCTCTAATTTCAGTCCTGACCTCAGTCCGTGGCTGAACTGTGACCATGGCCACAGACTGATCTCTACTTTCCAAACAACAAACTAACCCTTGACCTGAAATGTAACCCAAGTGGGAGACCAGGAGCCCATCACAGGGCAGAATTTGTGCTGGACCTAGAAGGAAAGTTAGTGCTTCACTGGGCAGAGCTGTGGGGACTATGTTCACGGAGGCTCGGAGGGGGAGAGTGGAGAAGGAAGTGGCATCTCAAAGAGGAGAAGCGAGTGGCCGGGGGAGTACTGCTGTCCAAATGGGGAGAGGGTGGAAGGACTCCAGACTCAGAATCCATAGCTGTGGTTCTAAGCTAGGCTCCCTCATCTATTGCAACCTTATTTGGGAGGAAGCGCTGGCCTCTCTGTTGTTGCTTCTTCATCTTAAAATGGATCCACCTGGGCTTCTCCGGTGGCGCAGTGGTTAAGAACCCGCCTGCCAATGCAGGGGACAGGGGTTCGAGCCCTGGTCCGGGAAGATCCCACATGCCATGGAGCAACTAAGCCCATGAGCCACAACTACTGAGCCTGCGCGCCACAACTACTGAAGCCCACGTGCCTAGAGCCCGTGCTCCGCAACAAGAGAAGCCACCACAATGAGAAGCCCACACACCACAAAGAAGAGTAGCCCCTGCTCACCACAACTAGAGAAAGCCCGCGCGCAGCAACCGACCCAATGCAACCAAAAATGAATAATAAATTAATTAATTAATTATTTTTTAAATCATTAAAAAAAAGGATCCACCTGCTTTCCTCTTGGGTCATGTAGCTCCCTGAGAGTGTAGTCAAGATATCTTGCCCTTAGTTCTTCTTACATACGGACCCTTTGCCTGGACCACTCCTCTTTCCTTGCCCACTCCTGCATCCCCAAAGCGAAATGCCCCTTCCTCTAGGCAGCCTTCCTGAAGTGCTTTGTGGTAGACATAACATGAGCCCTGATCACCCTTCAGTGAAAGATTTGGTGCCCTGGGTCTGGCGCGCTGTCTGCAGGCAGCCTTCACATTTCAGCGGTCACCCGCTTCAGGGCTGCCCACATCCAGTGACTGATGAGGGACTGATGGCAGGAGGAGAATCAAAGACCTCCTTGCAGCCATCTCTGACCAACCCCAGACAACTCCCTTCCTGCCCCTCCCTTCCTGCCCCTCCCTTCCTCAGGTGTTGATCTCAGAACACTCCCCGCTAAGCACCTACATGCTGACCTCCATCTCAGATTCTGCCTCCAGAGAACCCAGCCTGTGACACCCCCAGGCCAAGTCCTAAATTACACCCATGGCACTTGGTCACCTCCTTTAGAACACTTATGAGAATGTAGAGTCCTTCCTTTTTCCTGTCTCCTTGTACTGGAATTGTCACGCAGAGGGCATGGACACAGCAGTAGCAGCACACGGTGCATATGGAGATCGCAGGGGGAAAGCTCAGAGGCAGAGACGTAGTAGGGTCTGCAGTGCCCTGAGCTCTCATCATCCCCCTCCTGGGTTCTCAGCACGGCAGGCACGTCCTCCACAGGGCCAGTGCTGCTGCAGAGGGGCCTGCCCCAGCCAGCCAGCTGGACACGCAACCGTCACCAAGAGAAAGGACCCACTCCGGACTGTTGGCCAAAGAGGTAAGAGGGAATGCGTAATTGCTCTAAGTAACAAGAAATACAACAAGGGATGTCTGGGTGTTAGTGACACTAGGGAGTATGCTTGCCAAGGCCCAGGGCTGCACCCCAAGGACGCGGAAGAGTCTTGAAGAGTGTCAGCAGGCAGGAACACGGATACGCACCAAAGCTGGGGTTGGCTGTTGCCTGCAGACGAGGCTGGTGCAGCCCAGCCAGCTCTCTGCTAAGCTACCAGAAGTGGGAAGAAAATGAGCCTCCAAGGCTCTTCAGACTTGTCTCTCATCAAAAATGTATGCTTGGTGAGGGTAGGAGCTGAGTCTGTCTTGTTCCCTGCTCAATAAATTGGATGTGTGTTATGGATGAATAAATAAATAGATCAAGAGATCAGGGATGGAAAAGCAATTTACACTTCTGAAGCATTATGCGAGACAGGGGATAACTGGGGAGAAAGGCTTCTTCTAGAAGTTATTCCTTAGGAGAGGCCAAAAAAATAAAGTCTATTAATAGATTCAATTAATAAACGTCAGCCAAGGTAAAGGTTAACAGGAAGCACCTCCGCAAATGTTGGTCTCTCAGGCAGGGCTCGGGGTTGGCTGGCATGCAGGCAAAGAAGGCATCCTCCCTCCTGTTTGCTCAGAGCACGGTCTCAGCCCTGGGGGAGCCTCATCCCTACATCCTGAGTGGGGGCCACAGCCCAGATGCTTCCTGGAAGCTCACCCCACTCCAGCCACGCTGGCCCCTTCTGTGTTCCGTAAACACACCAAGCCTGTTTGTACCTCGGGGTCTTCCCCCTTGCTGTTCCTATTGTCCCTCTTCCCCTCACTTCCTTCAGGTTTCTGTGCAAACATCACCTCCTCAGAGAGGCATTTTCTGACCCCAATCTAAAATAGCAGCCTCTGTCCCCATCACTGCCCATCTTTAAAAGAAAATTCGGGCTTCCCTGGTGGCGCAGTGGTTGAGAGTCCGCCTGCCGATGCAGGGGACACGGGTTCGTGCCCCGGTCCGGGAAGATCCCACATGCCGCGGAGCGGCTGGGCCCGTGAGCCATGGCCGCTGAGCCTGCGCGTCCGGAGCCTGTGCTCCGCAACGGGAGAGGCCACAGCAGTGAGAGGCCCGCGTACCGCCAAAAAAAAAATAAAAATAAAGTCCTGAAGGCAAGAGAGAGCCTGGGAAGTTGATAGAATGTAAAAAAGTTTTGTGTGTCTGGATCAGAGAGGGGAGGGGGAAGAGGCACAGAAGAGACTGGATGGTGGGCAGGGGTCCGCTCACAAAGCATCTAGAGCAGACGATAAGGCAGGAAGTAACGTGACCAGATCATATTTCTGCTTACCAGTGTTTTCTAAACATTCATAATCTTCGGGAACTTTGCCATATCTGGCATCTCTTAACCCAGTGATAAATACTATTCACTTAATACTTTACATGTAACCGACTCATTTTACTTAAATACGTTCATTTAAAAGGGAAACCCGGGCTTCCCTGGTGGCACAGTGGTTGAGAGCCCACCTCCCGATGCAGGGGACACGGGTTCGTGCCCCGGTCTGGGAAGATCCCACGTGCCGCGGAGCAGCTGGGCCCGTGAGCCATGGCCGCTGAGCCTGCGCGTCCAGAGCCTGTGCTCTGCAACGGGAGAGGCCGCAACAGTGAGAGGCCCGCGTACCGCAAAAAAAAAAAAAAAGGAAACCCTTTGTAAACTATCCTAACTTCTGTCATATACACAAACTAACAGTAAAACTAAACCTAATGAAAGCGAAATAATGTTCCATGTCACCACCTGCTAAGGTTCTGATTCCGAAGTCTACCTTCTCCTGTTAAAAAAAAGAGATTAACATGTCGGCAAGGTGCTAAAGATGAGATAGCACTAAACGGGACTTTCTCCTTGACTAGATCATCAGAAAGATTCAAAGAGGATTCAAAGGAAATATTAATATCTTTCTTACTGTGTGAGGCAGTGTTACTTCAGCTGTATCTGGATTTCTTCTAAGATTATTTCATAATGACATAAAATAATCTTAAACATGACCAGTGGTACGATTTCCACAGCGACTCGCTATAAACCTTTCAGATGTCTTTGAGTGAACAGAAGTAGGGTATGGAAGACAAAATGGGGTAGATGGCCAAGAAAACTGAAAAAGCCAATCAATCAAATTGTATCCCTTCACTCCATTACATTGTAAAACCTATCCATCCTTCCATCTCACCACCTGGACATCCACCAGCCTGCCCATACGCCCACCCACCTTTTTGCTTATCTGCTTGCCCACCCACAAATCCATTTACTTACCCATTGTTCACCTGCTTCCCCATATACCTGAGTATCTTCTCACCTGCCAAATACATGCACCCATTCCCTCCATACAACTGCTCTCCTAAACATTGCCCATCCACTCCCCTGTCTACCTATCTACCTATTATCCATCCATCCATCCATCCATCCATCCTTCCATCCATCCCATACATTACATTCCACACTTAGCGTCTTGACCCCTAATTCTCCTGTTCCTTCTAAAATAGAAACTGTGGCTATGACCCCTTTAGCTGAGTTCTGATTTGGGTGTTCATTGCCTCTTACAAGCTTCAGTCCTCCCTGAGCTTCCCTTTGGGTTGTCCCCAAATGGAATCTCGGAAAATCACCTTATTCTTGCTGCCCTTGACCTCTTCCCTTCATACACTTCTCCTCACCAGGGGTCTTATTTTCCTATAACCGTACCAGGGCAGAGTCCTAGATTGTCAAAGATGAAAGGGAAGGTAGAGACCGCTGAGCCCAAAGCTTTCAGTTTCTAGATGGGAAAGCAGAGTGGGCAGGTCACAGGATGAGCCAGTCACAGTATTAGGAACCTTTTTATTTCTCAAGATAAATCCTCCGGTGCCTATAAACTACTCCTGCATTTCTAAAATGTCAGGGCTCAAAGCAACCTTAGACATCATCTCTGAGTGGTTTTCCAGATGGGCCTCACAGGGTGGGTGTTTTGAGTGGTCTAGTCTCCAATTCCCTACAGCCCTACTTAACTAGAGGATGGTAGTATGTGGGATATTTTTTGAACAAAGGGTTTTGCTGCTAAGAGGAAAAAAATGTTTAAACTCTTTGTTCTCAACCAGTGCCCTCATTTTATGGACAAGGAAGTAGGTTCAGAGAGGAGAAGGTTCCTGCTCAAGGTCACACATCAGGTAAGTTGCAGAGCAAGTGTGCTAACCCAGGTTTCTTGGCCTTGTCTTTTTCCTTTGCTGAGCATCTGCTGGCTTTAGAGGGACCTGAGTTATGGCAGCCAGGGAAGAAGGAATGCTATTCTTCTAGCCCAGGAATTCCTAGGGAGGGCCAATGATCCCAATCACTACTTACGGACTGAGGACATATATTTTAAAAATTAACTGTGGTCCTCTGGATTCCTTGGCTCCCTTCACTGGGAACTGGATGCCAAGAGGAGGCAAGCAGGGGCACAAGTTTTACTCCCAACCTCTCTTTTATGATGACCCCCTCTCCTCAGCAGCATCTCTTTGTTCTACAAAATTCTGCCTGTTAAGCTTATGGGCACAGAGCACACTTTGTCCACTGTGACTGTGGACTTTGCCACTGAAACTGATAATCCCTCTTGGGAGAGACACGAGATGTTCTCCTCCCCTGACGCACAGTGTGCGCTGCTCTCCGCTCCCTAGTGGATGGCGGCAGTGTCAGGGCTCTGTGGACACCTCTGGCTCGGTGGTATTTGAAATGCCACCTATCGACGTTCTCTAGGAGGGGGGCCAAGCTCCACAGCGCCGACCTTGTCCTGAGACCCTCCACCTGCGCCTCCTGTCACTCTCAGAGTTTTCTGGGCTCGTCAACATTTGCTGAAGTGTCATCCTTGCTTATTTGCAGGTCAGCTTTAAGCCCTGCCCCTGGCCTTTTAACACAGGTAAACTCTCTTTGCATAATATAATCATCTGTTAAGAGCAGGCTCTGGAATCAGGCCACCTGAGTGCAAATTCCACCTGCATTGCTTACTGGTTATGTGCTCTTTGGCAAATTACTTAATCTCTCTGGGCCTCAGTTTCCTCATCTGTAAAAATGGAGAGATAAAATAATAGGAAGATACTTGGGCTGGGCTCTGAGGAAGAGGGGGGAGAAGGGGAGAGGGAAAAGAATTGTGGGCAGAAGGGAACAGCATGTACAAAGGCCCTGTGGAAAGAGGAAACAGAGCACTTTACCTGGGACTGAAAGAAGACCCAGGACCATGGAGACGCCCTAGCTTGGCTTACTCAGCATCTTTCGTAGTGTGCCTTCCTGTACTAGACAGACCTAGAAGCTAGACTTCTGAAGCCAAGCATACAGATGCGATTTAGGTTCTGTTAACCATGGACGTTAACACAGGAAGGCTGAGGTCATACTTTTCTGATTTTCAGTCAAGCGGAGTTCTGGGTTGTTTTTTTTCTGCGGCTGCTGTTGCAGAGGGTTCAGGGTCTAGCCCCTTGTTCGTGATTGCAGAAGAAGAGCTGGGGGCACCCCTCCTGCTGGCAGGGATCAGGGCAGAGTATAGTCCTGCAGCCAGCAGTGGTGGTGGCAGCAACCAGATTCCCAGCTTCCCAGTCATGACAGAGGCTGCAGTGTTACTCTGGGGATCTCAGCCTAGGACCAACCTCTCCAGCCCTCCCAGCAGTGTGTGAGCACTGTTTCCCCGTATTACATTCCTTTCTGCTTAAATGAACGGCGGTGGTTTCTGTGATCTGAAGCTGAGCTGGACTGTGGTGGACAAAAGAAGGCCACACATTCTTCCCATCAAGGAATGGAGCTCGTTTCCCCTCCCCTCGGCCTGGGCTGGCTTGTGACTTCTTCACCAAAAGAAAGTGGTGGAAGTGATACTCTATCAATTCCAGGCCAAGCCTTGAAGTTAAGAGGGGGAGGTTTTTGCTTTTTTACCTGTGGAAAGTTCACTCTTGAGAGACTCTCTCCGAATCCAGCTGGCACACAGTAAGAATCCCACGCCACATGGAGAGGCCCCGTGTGGCCTCTATTTGACAGTTCTAGTTGAACTCTCAGGCAACAGCCAGCATCACCCACCAGACACATGAGTGATCACCTTGGAAGCCCAGCCCGGTCATGCCTGCAGATGGTTCCAGACCCAGAAGAACCACACAGCTGAGCCTAGTCAAACCCAGGAATCACGAGAGAACTAAGATTTGGGGTGATTTGGGGGGCGGCAATAGACAACCCAAATACTGACGTGTACAGGCAGATGGAGTAGGAGGAAGTGGGATGAAGCTGGAGAAGCTTATGTGGAGCCTGGTAAGCCACGGTTAGGAGTTTTGTTACTATTCTAAAAGCAGTGGGAAACTGCGGAAAGATTTTAGGTAGAAAGGTGACACTATGGCATTTCCCTTTCAAAGGCATCACCTTGCCTGCTGTGTGGGGAACAGACTGGAGGGGGAGCCAGAGAGGTGAGCCAGCCTGGAGATAAATGCAGGTGTTGAGGCAAGAGCTGAAGGTGGTTTGGACGGGAGAGTGGGGTGGGGCTGGGGGTTAATGATTGAAAGGGAGCAAAGTGGATGATCAGTGGTATTTAGGAGATAAAATTATAATGACTTGGGGAGTGCTGGTAATCTATGTGGGCTTTACCTAACTAGTTCCTTCTATTCTCTGTGCCCCATACCTCTACAGAGTCGACAGTGGAGAGAGCAAGGACTCAGGTATCAGACACATTAATCCCAGTTTACTACTTAGCTGCTGTGTTACCTTGGGCAAGTCACCTAACTTCTCTGGACTGCAGTTTTCCTCAAACGGGGGCCATATGAAGCATGATCACAGTAGGTCCACTTGTTTACTGAACAGTGCCTGGCACATAGCAGGCACATAATAAATCTTTGTTGGATGAATTTAGTGGGTTGGAATTAATGAGCTACAAAGAAGAAATGACCTTATTTTTCTCCTCCTCCTGAAAACGTCTGTCAAGGAGGGCTTTCCCTTCCTGCTTGTCTCCGAGCAAAAGCTGAAAAGAAAGCTCCTGGAGCAGGACCTGGAGGAGGCCACTGTCTGGCTGGATGGAGAAAGGGGAGGCACAGAGAGAGCAGGGGCCGGGAAGTTGACAGGAACAGGCTAAAGGGTATGTGTTTGGGGCCACGTCCTGTCCTCTCGGGCCTCAGGGCCCTCATCTTAGCCTGGGTGGTTGAAGCAGATGTTCTGCCCACCAGCCATTCCTGTTCCAGGCCCCTTGCTCATTCTTTCTAACTCTGCATGGCAGCCTGGCCTTTCTGCTGTCCCTTGCAGAGTCCTCCTCCTGGGAGAGACCGCTTCTGCTGGGTTTCTGTGTCCGCCACCCTCCCCCAACACAAACACCTGGGGCCTGGCCCCAAGCAGGCTGTGCCTGCCCATGCGAGGGACGGCCTCTCTCCCCCCAGTCCTCAGGCCCTCAGGAGCGGTAACTGGGTGCAGGGGAAGACAAGGCAGAGAAGGGGCCCACTCTCCTGTTTTGAGCCCCTCCCGCCCTTGGCCGCTGTAGGTAATCACCGAGCCTTTTGGGGGTTCTGTAGTATAAGTTGGGTTACCTCTAGCTTTCTCTATTGGCAGTTTAGGGTTCAGGGTTCTTGGTTGCCCTAAGTTACAACCCACTGATCTGCTTTTCGGCCTTCCAAATTTTGTTAATGTTATCTCCTCTTCTGGGCTAATTATCCTTGTGGTTTTATGCCTTAAAAAAAAAAATCCCTTTTGCCTTCATGTTAGTGGAGGGTCAGGAGGGAGTGGAGTTAGTGTGTGTGCTCGATCTGTCTTATTTAGCCAGAATTCATAGTCAGTCTAATTTAATCTTCACAACAATACCAAGGGGCCGCATTATTATTCTCATTCTCAGAGGCTCGGAGAAGAAGTCCACAGAACTAATAAGTGGTGGAACCTGGTGCCACCCACAGCCCTTGGTCTCCAACACTCTTCACCTCACACAGCTCTCCTGGCAGTGCTCAGAGAAGGCTGTGTCCTCCTCACTTCCACAGAAGTTGGCATCGTATGTGGTCAAAACTCAGTTTGCCGGAAGGACGCCGTGGGGTGATCATACCTTCCTCCATCTGAATGTGTCCTCTGACCATGCCTTCTGTAGGAGCCGAGGCGTTGTAAGAGTGGTAAATGCAATTAAGAATGGGAATGACCTTAATGTCCAACAGCAGTGGATTGGGTAAACAAATTTTGGTCTCCCCGTTTAAAATATCCTATCTGGCTGTCAGAATGATAAGGCAGAAGAATATTTAACTTCATGGAAAAATGCTCCTGACGTATTGGGACATTGAAGAAGTACACTTACTTTCTTTCTTTTTCTTTTTCTTTTTTTATGGTACGCAGGCCTCTCACTGCTGTGGCCTCTCCCATTGTGGAGCACAGGCTCCGGACACGCAGGCTCAGCGGCCATGGCTCACGGGCCCAGCTGCTCCGCGGTATGTGGGATCTTCCCGGACCAGGGCACGAACCCGTGTCCCCTGCATCGGCAGGCGGACTCTCAACCACTGCGCCACCAGGGAAGCCCGAAGAAGTACACTTTCTAAGCAGTGGGTGCTGTGTAGCAAAAATAACACATACATAATAACAAATTAATGAAAGAGGAACTAACCTTTACCTGAGAGCCTTGATCCTTGAGTACAGGTCCCAAGCCAACATCCAAAGTTAAAAGGGATCCTGTCTACCCCAGGGTATGAAATCCAATTCACCCTCTCCCACCCTTACCCCTACTCTGTCCCCAGCACCCCATAATTCCTCATGACCTTGAAGTCTACAGTTCATATCCTGTGGAGGGAAAGTGCATCGGCTGCTCCCCTACCCTCACCTCCACCTGGGGTTTTGTGAATCGACTCCTGGAATACTGTGGGTGTTGAGAACATTCTAAATAATCATAGTTTTTTTCTTACTTTTACCTGGGCCACTGGAAAGCTCCCGCCCTCTTTTTCTTGGAGGAAGAGTAGGGCTGAGTGATTAGCTAAAGGGTGGGAAATGACAGCCATTTGTTATCCTGGAAGAAGAAGTCCCCCCACTGCAGGCGAAATGAGGAAAAATAGAACTAAAATCTAGCCACAACCTATGTTACAAGACACTGGATTTCCTTTTCTAAAGATCCTCTGAGATGGGATAAAGATTTACGTATTCAGCCACCTTAGAATAGTGTGCGTCAGCGTGAGGGTCATTAGCCATTATCGCTGTGCTGTCCGGTCCAGTAGCTACTAGCCACACGGGGCTTGTGGCACGCTCGAAACGTGGCTAGTCTGGATTGAGATGTGCTATAAATGTAAAATGCACACTGGATCAGGAAGACCTGGCATGAAAAAAAAAAAATGTAGCCGATCTCATTCCTGGTTTTTAAAATAATAGTCGAAATGATAATGTTTTGGCTATATTGGATTAAATAAAATATATTATTACATTTAATTTAACCTTAAACATTTCCTTAAGTTAAAAACTTTTTTAAAGCCCTGTGGTCTCAGTGCCTCAACACAGCACCTATTAATTTCTCAGGTAAGCTCCGTGCCAGTGCAGCCAAAGCAGATGTGCAGAAGGTCCTGCTCGTCATGGTCACGCAGGGACTCTGGCTGAGGAAGCAGCTGCCATCTAGATCACTGTCAGTCACCTTGCCAGAGGGAAAGCCAGAGCTCTGGAGGATATGGCCCTGGCAATTAAATGTTCTGGCCTAGAAGTGACACCCGTTGTTTCTGCTCACAGCTCATTGGCTGGACCCAGTCACATGGCTCTACTTAACCACAAGGGGGCAGGGCGATCCTACCCTGTGCCCCAAAGGCAGAGATCCAGAAATACTTGGTGGACATGACTAGCTTGGTTTCTATCGGCTTTTTAAAATTTCTTTAGAATATATAGAATTGAATAATAGTAAAAAGTAGAGTGGAATAAAATAGGAAATATCAGAGGGCATCACAAAATTTTAAAGTTATGATTGAGGCTCAATAAATATTTGTGAGATGGTGAAAATTCTTTCTGAAAAGGGATCATAGCCACAACGAACATGTCTTTCTTGCTTTATCACTAACAAAGTGTTTGCCCACTGGTTATCTCATGTGGGGTATTATGGGCCCCCTTTATGGATGACGAAACTGGCTCAGAGAGGTGAGTGATCTGCCCGGGTCACGCCGTCAAATGGCAGAGCTGGGACTTGGGACTAGTAAGATACTAATGCAACTCCCTCATCAAACCCCAAACTTTTTTCTCTTTCATTTATCAACCCCGATAACTTGCTATTCTTTACTTCTTTTAATAATACTAACATTTAACATATACTGAGTTTAATACTATTATCATTGCTATTTTATAGCCGAGGAAACTGAGGCTCAAACAGATGAGATGACCACCCAAGGTTACACAGCCCCTGGTAAGCTCGGCAGGACTTGGGTTCATAGGCAGGTCTATGAGAGTCAAGGCTGTAGTTGTAATGCTCTTTTGCCACTCTGGCTTTTTGAGCTGGTTCTGGAAATCACTTGAATGGCATAATGGATAAGTTTTGAGGGAACGTCCCATGATTGTTTGGTTCACGTGGTTCCTGCAACTCCTGCCTATTACCTTGGGCCCTTCTTACATTCCTAATCCCAGAGGGGCAGAGAGTTTGAGATCCTGCATAGAATCTGGAGCCTCAATAATCCACGGACATTAAGAAACACACACACACGCGCACACTAAACAAAAGATAAAGACTCCCTGATATTAGTAAGTGGAACTGGATGACTAAGTTATGCCAGGGTTACATTTTAAAGATCCTGTTTCATTTCTAGCTTTATGGGGCTTGATGTAAGCTTTTGGAAATGTACTTTTATGAGATTCAAAGATAGTTATTCTACATGTCCTTTAAAAGTGCCCATACCATAAATAATAATAACTAATATTTAGTTCCTGCTATATGCCAGGCACTGTGCTAAGACATTAATGTGGATTATTTCATTTAACCCTCAATGACATCAGTGAGGTAAATGTAACCCAGGACTGTGGAAGTGAGAAGAAACCTTGTGATACGCGTGGATGTGGCCTTAGCTGGGATTCTCAAGTACTGATGAGATCCAGCCTCTGCTCTGCCTCTAACTGCAAATTACTTACGGGCACTTTGATCCTTAGATTTCACATCTGCAACATTCTACCTTTGAGCTGGATGATCTAGAAACTCCTGGAGAGGAGGGGCTTATCTGAGCAGTGCTTAGCGCAAGAGGACTGCATAAACAGCACTATTATGACAATCCAGATAGAGACCATATTTTCTGAAATGAAAATCAGTGTGTACAGTCTGGCAAATGAAAGCCCTCATAGAGACCATGAACAGAGTATTTGAAATTGGAACTTCCCTGGAAACCCTGAGTTACAAAGTTTCAGTCTGGTTGCTAGCTTGTTTGCCACTGGGAAATGAAGCAGCACTAATTCTTATCTTATAACATTGGTTCGCACTTATCCACTGCTCATGGTGCACCAGACTCTGTGCTAAGACATTTACAACGGTTGGCTCCTGTAGTCCTCACAACCACCCTATGTGATCATCTCCATTTCACAGATGAGGAAGTTGGGGCTTTAAGAGATGAGCAATTTTCCCAGGGTCTCGCTACTGGTAGGAGATGGAGTCCAGACTGGCACTCTGACTCCAGGGTCCTCATTCTTACCACCCTGCTTCCCCTTCTCCAGCGTACTGAGGACTTAGCTTTGGAAGGTAGATCAAGAACAAGTCCAACCCAGGCCCTGCTCACATGGAAGATGAGCAGAACATACGCTTCGGGCTCTTTGCAGCCAGTTATCTCATGTATTCCTCCCGTCATCTTTCTGAGGTATGCATTACTATTGACCCCATTTGACAGATGGAGAACTTGAGGCTCAGAGAGTTCAGACAAGTTGCCCAAGATGAACTAGCCAATGTGTGGCAAAGCCGAGATTCAAACCCAGGCCTCTCTGACTTCAAAGCCTTGGCTTTAAGCCATGGTTTCTCACCCTTGGCACAGCTGACATTTGGGGCTGGACAGTTGGGAAGGGGGGACTGTCCTGTTCACTAGAAAATGTCTGATAGCATCCTTGACTTCTATCCACTAGATGCCAGTAGAACACTCCTCCCCCAACTGTGACAACCACAATTATCTCCAGACGTTGTCAAATGTTCCCTGGGTGCAAAATTGCTCCCCGCTGAGAACTCTTGCTTCCGGCTGGCTGACTGGGCCACCTCAGGACTGGGGACTCAGGCAAAGTGTTGAAAAGAAACTTTCATGATCTTCTTTTAAGAGACTGAGAGCAGGTGTTCTGGCTCTGTGATCCTGAAATTAGCCACCCCCTGCACAGCAAGGTACCGACCGGGACCTGCAGCCTGCTGGAGAGAGTCAGGGACACTCGCGGGAACTTTTGTCTCTAGACCGGCCTGGTGTGCTCTCACCCAGCAGGCCCCGTCATCCATGCCTCTCTTGCCCAGGCTGAATTTGTCTGGAGGCCTTTAAGGAAGCTGCCCGATGATCGTCTCTTGGCTCAGTTTAGCTTTATCTCTAGTTTTTGATTTTAAATGGAACTAATGACCATTTGAGATTCAGATTCCGCACCAACTGCCCAGAACCTTCTCAATGAGCAGACTGGAAGCACCGAACAGCCTAATTCACGGCTCGCACCTCAACAAATGCCCCTGGCAAGTTAGACACCTGGAATCCTTGCAGACATCTCCCTCTCTATCAACGTGGAATCTCAAGCCATCACCAAGTCCTCTCAGTTTGGGATTCTAAGCATGATTTGGATCCTGAGGTCTTGTGCATCTCCCATCTCCCCAATCCAAGCCACCATAGGCTACTGCAATATCCTCTGAAAGGCACCCACATCATTCACTCCTGCCTTCCGGTCTGTTTTCACACGGTAGCTATAGTAGCCTTTTAAAAATGTTAATCTGAATCCACCCACCCACCTACCCCTTCACGCACATCCCTACTCCTGTCCTAAGTCATTCAGTGATGCGTCCTGTCTTTCCCCTTCACTCTCTCTACTCCAGACATACTGGCTTGTCTGTTCTCAAAAGTACCATATTCTCTCCACTGCAGGGTTTTTGCATATGCTGTCCCCTCAGCCTGGGTGTTCTCACAATCCCTCTTTGCTTAGGTAACTACACTCATCCTTAGAGGATGTCTTCCCTGACCGCTTCTCACTCAACCCGAGTCTAGGTCCATATCCATCGTTACATGTTCTTAGAGCAGCATCTCTCTCTTTCCTCACTTTTATCTCAGCTTGCAGAGTTATTTGGGGGTTGTTTATTTGTTTAGACTCCTCTTCCCCATAAGACTGTAAGCTCTACAATGGGAACAACGTGTCTATTTTTGCTCGTCATTGCATCACCAAAGCATAGTATATTGCCTGGAATACAGCAGGTGCTCTTTACATACTTATTGAATGGCTGAATGAGCTCATATAATCCTCCCAACAAGCCTGTGAAAATTCTGCCTGAGTCCAGTGCTCTTTCCCTGCTCTGACTTCCTATAGCACCTGCTCTCTTGGCATTATATGATGGGGAGCAATAGACGCTGAAAGACATGAAGGGCTCTGGAGCCTGACCAACTGGATTCAAATCCCCCCTCTGCCACTTCCCAGCTGTGTGACATTGGGTAAGAGCCTTAACATCTCTGTGCTTTAGTTTCCTCTTCTACTAAAATGCCAGTAATAATAGTACCTGTCTCATGGGATGGTTGTAAGGATTAAATAAGTGAGCTTCTACGAATTCTGTTATAAGGGTTTGGCACATAGTGTGTGCCCCATTAATCTTAGTTACTATTTGTATTATTAACAGAAAGAGCATTGATTCTGGGATTAGATGAGTCTGGTTTTCTCTCATATTTGCAAATTATTCCCTGGGTGGACAAGTCACGTCACACCCTTGAGCCTGAGTTTCCTCATCTGTTAAGTTGGGATCTCAAAGCCTACTTCAGAGAAGGCTATCGTGAGAGTAGATAGGATGAGAACAAAGCACTCAGCACAGTGCCCAGTGCATGGTAGTTCCCTTCCTGATGGGTTGAATTGGTCCCCGTTGCCTCTTAGACAAGAAGCTCCCTGAAGTTAGGCTTCACATCTGCCTTATTCAGGGCTGTTTTCCCCAGCCCCTCTGTACCTGGCACATAGTAGGTGTTCAACAAGTAGTTCTTTACTGAGTGAATGAATCAATACTGACAGGGACCATGCTTTGCTCATCTTTGACCAACCCGAGACTAGTGCAATACCTAGTATCTAATTTCAATAAATGTTTGTTGACAGAATAGATTTTTAAAATGCTATTCATTTCTGTTCCCAGTCCCACTTAAGTGTCTGAACTGAACTGAGAAAGATACTTGTTAACTTATCCTGAATCTCTCTAGCCTTAGTATTTTTATTTGTAAAGTGAGGCTATTAATAATATCTACCTCATAAGAGTGCTCTGAAAAGTAAATGAAGCAATATGTGTTCAGCACATTGAAAATGTTGGTTCATTATTATTCCCTTCCCTGAGCCTTGGTTTCCTCATCTGTGAAATGGACATCCACTCCCACATTTATTCATTCATTACTCAACAAACACAGTACCCATATGTGAGGTATTGTAGTTAAGACCTAGGGCAATTAGAGAAGTGAACGAGCCATGGTCCCTGCCATGAGGATCTAAGTTTGCTGTGGGACAGTATATGAATAATAAAAATCCAGTGAGAGAAGAGCCATAATGTGTGTGAAGTCTATGGGGGTTAGGCGTATGGGGGTGGGATGGGAGCTCCAGAGTTTCAGTGAGCTTGCTAGGGAAATTATAAAAGGTTATGGTATCACCAGCTTGGTGTAATTACCAACATGACATCAGTTTGAAATAGAGTTGTCCCCTCTGGGCTCTGGTTTTTGTAGGCTGAATCTGTGGAATCCTGATGCAGCCTCACTTTCTACCCTGGCTCACCAGCAATCCAGAGACTGGTCTAGGTGTCACAATCACAGTGAGGATCCAGTTCAAACAGATACAGCCTTCTGAGACTCTGCCTTGCCTTCCTCCCCTTCTCCTGGGTCCTCCCTTCTCAGGGGACTGAACAGTGACTCCCCTACACTCTCCATGTGGAATGATGTGCGGTGCCTCCAATGCCTGCTGAGTTCCTGCCTAGTTCTCCAAAGACAAGCCTCCCCCTTCCCAAGGTGGGTTCCGGAAGGGAGATTCTTGGGCGTTGGAGATTGGAAGAAGCCAGACCAGGTCTCTGGGCTCCTGCACCCAAGTGGACCACATGCTTGTCTCTGATGTTCACAGCTGGTTTCAGGGAACTGAGTGCCGCCAATCAAACTCAGGAGAGACTGAAACATCTAAATTAGAATTTTACATTTAAGCCAGGTGTGCTTGTGGGGTTGGGAGGGACGAGTCATCGCCAGTGACCAAAATATTTGCACCTGTTACCCAGAGCTATCTTTTATTCTCAATTGAAAGAAATTTACATGCCAAGGGTATTTAAACATCAGGGGAGGGTCTGCTGTCAGTGGCCTGGCCAGAGGCAGAAGGATGTCTGAGTCCCAACGGCCAAGGGTAACAGGCCTCAGGGAATAAGCAAGATTTACGAGAGCCCGTCTGGGCCGCTGCTTCTGTCGGAAAGGCCTCCCTGCAGTATTTTCTGTCTCATCAATGCTGCATTTCATTTTAAATTGCAGCTGAAAGCAGATATTTTCCCTCTTGCCTATTACACCTCTTAATTTGTCTCTCCCTCTGCTGTTATTTGTCTCTATAAAGTGTTTTGCATGAAAGACCCACACAGCACAATGTTTCTTTGCCTTGGGTTTAATAGGAGGGGAAGGCACAGAGACACTTGAGTCTGAGGAGGAAAGTGTGAGGGCCTTGAGGTCGAGACACATCTGTGTCTGGGAATATACGCCTGGCAGTGTGTACGTGTGTTTGGACCTATCTGTTGTGTGAGTGTCTGTGGGTATGTGTGTACATGTCAATATTTGTACTAATATGTATTACATGTGCTTTGGTATAATCACATACCTAAATTAAGTGTATGTTTGTGTGCAGGTACACACCCACATGCAGTCTCTGAGTGCATCTGGAGCTACGCATAGAAGCACACATGTGCACATAAACACGCAGGCATCTGGGTACGCATGTCACATGCTGTGTGTGGTCTTCTACACACACGACCAAGGTTCCTTCTCCTTCCTTGCACTCAAACCACTGTGCTTAGCATCCCTCCCTGCCCCACCCAGGGGCCCAGGCCTGGTTTGGGGCCCGTAGGCAAAGGAAGGCAGAGCTGTGGTCTGCGGGGGGTGCAGTGGAAACACTGCCTTAGCCAGGCCCAGCCCGTCCTCACAGCGTGCCACAGCAGCACCACCGCGGCTCCCGCGGAAGCTCTCGGGGCCCCTGGGCAGGCCCCCGCCCCCTGCCAATCCTGGACTGGCACTGAGGGGTGAGTGAGGTTACCGAACGACCGCCAGAGCCCTCCAGACAAGCTGGATCTCCTGCCCCCTCTAGGGGACCAACAACCGGAGCGGCGAGGGTTGGGGGTACGGGGGACGTCTCGGTCGCTCCCAGTCCAGCGAATGCTGGGCACTAACCAATGGACGACTGCGGCCCAACGGGGATCCCTCCGAGGCAGCCAATGACCTCGCTCCTCTCTCCACCCCCGCCAACCCCGCGCAGCTGGACCATTGGTGCTGGCGGGATGGGGGGGAGTGTGCGCGGCGCTGGCCCTTCGAGGGAGGGGGCGTGGCTTGGAGTCCCAGCTCCTCTCCCCACCCGGGCTTTGGCACCCGCACTCCCTACCCCAGCCGCGAGGCCATTGGCCTGGCTACGGCGCCGCGGCGGAGGTGGACCACGGGGCGCGCAGTGGGCGTGGCCCGAGGGCGTGGCCCGGCGGGAGGCGGGGCCGCGGGTGCTGTCTCAGTGAAAACCCGAGCTGCCGCGGCAGCCGCGGGGGCGTTCGGGTGGTGTGCGCGCCTGTGGGGCGCAGGCTCGGCAGCGGCGGCGGCGCGGCGGCTCAGTCTACGGCGGCAGCGGCCCGTCTGGAGCGGCCGCGGTGAGGACGCCAGCTGCGGCTGGGGAGGCGCAGCCGGGACTGCGCGCTCCGCGGAGCCGGCGGGGACCGGGAACAGGTGATCCCAGCAGGAACCCGGAGCCCTACCGAGTTGGCTGCGCGGGAGCCCGCACTCCCGGGCGCAGCTGCAGCCGCCCCGCCGCGGCTGGTCGCGAAAGGCGCCGGGCTCCAGACAGGGGGCCCGGCATCCCTCCGCTCCCGGGGGCCCGGGAAGACCCTGCTCCGCAAGCTCAGAAGTGCCTGCCCTCTCTCCCCGGCGCCCGCTCTGCGGCGGAGCAAAGTTGTAGACGTGTCCCTATAGCCAAGCCCCGGCACTGTCGCGACCCGGCCGGGCCGGCGCGCTCTCGGAGCGCAGCTGACACGCCGGCCCCGCCGCCACCTCTCCCCCGGAGCCGACCCCCTCTGGAAACTGCTTCTGAGGCTAAAACTTTGGGCCGAGGGGCTGAGGGCGGCTCGGAACGGGGACGAGGCCTGCGTGCGCCCCTCCGCGCCGACAGCCTGGGCGCCGCGGACGGCATGTGACGGCCCCGGCGGCCGCCGCAGCGCGGGAAAGCGCGGGCCCCGCGGGCTCCGGCCGCTGCGAGGAGGGGCCGCGCGGCGGCCGGAGGGAAGGCTGCGGCGCGCGGTCGACCCCTGCGGGCCCGGGCCCCGAGCCGTACCGCCTCGCTCGCCCGGGCCCCGCCGAGGCTGCTGCTCCCCCGTCCCGGCGCGGGAGGACTCGCTCCAAACTCCCTGAACTTCAGGAGCAGCCCCCGCAGGGCGAAACTCTCAGGGGCCCCCACCCCGGGCGGCGCCCTTCGACGACCTCCCCTCGCCGAGCCCCCTGCTGACAAGTGCCTGGACTCCCAGGGCCTCAGGGGCCCGGCTGGATCTGACTGTCCCCAGCCCCGTGTCCGGCAACGATGCTCATGAGGAAAGTGCCCGGCTTCGTCCCGGCCTCCCCGTGGGGGCTGCGGCTGCCGCAGAAGTTCCTCTTCCTTCTCTTCCTCTCCGGCCTCTTCACCCTGTGCTTTGGGGCCCTGTTCTTGCTGCCCAACTCCTCTCGCCTCAAGCGCCTCTTCCTGGCCCCCCGGACCCAGCAGCCCGGCCTGGAGGCAGTGGCGCAAGTCGCCGGCCACCCCCTGACCCGCGAGCAGGAGTCGCCTCCGAACCCGGCCCCCGCGGCTCCAGCCCCGGGTGAGGACGACCCCAGGAGCCAAGCCAGTCCCCGCCGCAGGAAAGGGTGGCTGCGGCGCACCCGCCCCACCGGGCCGCGGGAGGAGGCCACAGCGGCCCGGGGCAGCAGCGCCACGGCCCTCAGACCGCAGGAGGGGAGCATCTCCTCTAGCTTTGACTTCAACGCCTTCCGAAGCCGCCTCCGCCACCCGGTCCTGGGCACTAGGGCCGACAAGAGTAAGGAGCCCCAGAGCCTAGTTCAAAGCCAGCGGGAGAAAATCAAGGAGGTAAGGACTCTTCTCCCCGCACAAAAGAAAAAACCCTCTTGTGCTTCCATCCATTTCCCCTGGGCCCAGTCACTCCCGGGCTCCCTGGTCTACTCTAGGTCCTCCAGGCACACTCTATACCCTCCTCCCTCCTCCCAAACTTCCCACCTTCACTCTTGCCTGCACAGTTTTCCACTACCGGGTTCAGTTAATCATCCGCACCCCCGATGGTAGCTGAACCACTGGACCAACTTTCCCCCACCCCCAGACTCTGGTCTTTCCAGTCCAGTCCTCAGCCCAGGTGGGGCCTGCTCCCTCCCTTTGTGGAGATGTTAATAAGATTTTTGTGGAGTTGCTAGTTAGGCTTATTAATGGACACCCTTTCTGTTTGAAGGGGCCAAGAGCCATGTTGTTTCTCACTGTGTGTCTTTAAATTGTGACATCTCCCAACCCCCTTTAGGATCTACTACCTGGAAAGCCAGGATTTGGGGGGTATTTGGTGACCTGCAAGTATTTTGCAGTCTAGCCAGCAACCTACAAGCCAGAGGATGTTGTGCATTCTTGCTAACTGTTTCTATTGAGCTTTGGAACAACTGTACGTAATTGCGTGTGATGCAAGGAGCAATGATCCCTAAGGCGGTGGTAATGTTACAGAAGCTCTGAGGTTATTGGCTTAATGTAGCAGGTCTTGGACTTGTTCCCTGTAGGGATTGTACCAGAGAGGGGTTAGAAGGGTCACTTTGAGTCTGAATCTTAGTCTTAATTTAAGAAACCAAAAGCAAACGCAGCCTCACCGTGGCTTGAAGACAGTTGCCAAGCCACCACTGATAACTAAATGTTCTGCTCAGTCCCTGTTAGAGCTGCCTACTGTTGGAGCCGCCTGCGCAAGGTTTTTGCCCAGCACTGCAGAGGGGGCTGCAGTGACACCCCCGGGCCACGAGGGGGCTGTGGGCAAGCAGTGGGCCAGGGTCTCCTCCCTAGAAAGGAGAGGATGCTCCCCCCATCCCCGTGGACCCAGAATGAAAGGACTGCTTCTGCCTGGACTTCTTGGTTTGCTGCAGAGCAGTCAGCAAGTCTGCCCTGATTTCCAGGGAGAGCAGGCAGCAAGAGTCAGGACCTGCCCTGTCCAGACCTGCTCAGAGCCAGTGGAGAGCTTAGCTGTCCTCCTCTCCTTGTCCAGTGTATCCTGTCTCCCAACGCCCACCTCTCCCTACTTATCTCTGCTGCTGTTACTCAGCCTTCTATGCTAAGCCCTGTGGAGACTCTATCTTAACTAGCAATCACTGGACATTTTGTGATGTCAGTAGAGGAAACCACAAAGACGAGTCCTTGTTTCCCGTGTGCAAGCACACACTCTTCAGTTTCCAAATTCTTGTTGAACTCCCAAAGGTTAATTGAAGCCTGGAACTTGCAGTAGCTAAGAAAGGGGCATCATTTCTCCCCCACTGTTTAAGGAGCCGTGTTGTTGAATACTCACCTGAACCACCCCAGCTCCCTTTCCTAAAGCTGCCTCTGAAAACATGAACCCTTTCAGACCTCCTTGGAGGGCAGTAACCCGCAGTGAAATTACGTTTAAACTACATGCATGCAGTTTTTCACGGGGTGTAGAGCTGCCATCAGATCTTTAAAAGGATGCCCCAAAGGATTAAGAGTTATCTACTGCCCTCTTCAAAAGGTGCTTTCTGCATTTGCATCTAGATATGGGACCCATTCTGAGAGCCTGCGGTGGGAGCCATGTGGGAAGGAGGGTGGGCTGTCTACGGGGGACCAGGTTCTGCCCCTCAATACAAAGAGAGCCTCCCTTGTGGGCAGAGGCTGGGGGTGGTGGGAGGTGTGGAGACTCTTCTTTGCAGGTGGATGTAAAGTAACACAATGGGTGGAGGTCTGTGTTGGTTGCCAGATGTCTGGATCTTTCTATCTGGCATCGCTGTACACCCCTGGTAGTAGCTGGAAGCCTGCTTGTCTATACCTGCCGTTGTTCAATGAGGCCCCTCTTAACTATCTTGAAGACGTTAAGCTCCTCAGAATGGAGGGGATGGGACTATATACACTATTATATTTTGAAGCCCATTTTCTCTTCAGGCTTCTTGAGTTTGGACCTCCCCCGGTCCCCAAACAACCTGAAAAAATGTGGGGCAGAGTGTTTGTTTTAGCTGTTAACACAGAGTTAACTTCCCTGGTGTCCCACCTGATGAGGAATGCAGTTGACAATTGCTGGAGGATGTCTTTATTTCCTTCTCATTTAAATTTCTATCTGTGCCATGCCCATGGGTAGATCATTTTAGAAAGGTGCCTGTTTTCATAAAAGGGACTGTTGCTTTCCTCTCTGGCTTGTTTTTTTTCCAGACATGGATTGATTAGACCCCAGGAGCAGAGGGACAGCTAGCATCAGATAAAAAGGGCTCTGTTCTTATAAGATGAGGTTTTTAAAGCGAAAGTAAACTTCAAGAGAGATTCAGAGAGGATGATAAATGAGAGTGAACAAAGACTGGACACTTGGGCTCTAGATCAATGAAGCATACTTATGAACATTCTAGTTTGAGAGATGGACATGGGCTCAAGGTCTCTGCTGATAAGATGGGCTGAAGCTGCATGTTCTGGGTGTAGACACATCAGGAAACAATCTGTCACTAGAATCAACATTTTCTCCTCAGTTTGCAATTTTGGAACCTTGGAGGAGGCAGTGTGGTGGAAAGGGTAACCCGGAGGACATTGATTCGAGTCTCAGCTCAACTGTCTGACTTTGGACAAGCCACCTCCTCTCCTTCCTGGACCTTATTTTTCCTTCTGTAAAATGGAATGAGAGAGGGGGGAAGAGGCTGGTCACAAACTCTTGCTTCCAGACCTGGCCCCTAAGTAGACTGCCAGTCTGGCCAGGGACTCCATAGCAGCTGGGCTTTTCCCAGCTCTGTTTTCGGCATGTCTTAGTTCCATGGAGTAAGGGAAAATGTTGTGTTGTTGTTGATGATGGTGATGGTGTTCACTGTTGTATCCCTAGCACCTAGTCAAGAGCAGATATTCACATAGTTGATTAAGTTAAGTATTCCTCTCACCCATATTGAACTTTAGAGATGGGATTGAACAGTGACAGGTCCTCATCTTGGGATCATGGAGAGTAAAGGGACTGGTGAGAATGAGAAACGGCTTGCTAGCAGCCTTTCCTTTCAGATCTGATGATTATATAGGAAATTATTGTGATAATTATTTTAGGGGACCTTGGTCATAGGTGGGTTTCTCTTCAAGTTCAAGAGACTTTTCTCACACATGACAAGAGTTGGGAGTGAATAGCTTGTCAGGGTTACATCCCAGTGAAAGGTTTCAAACTACGTTGTGTCCTACTAATGATGGTAGGTTGCTGATCTGGAGAACCTCAGTTGTCCCTTCAGTGAAGGGAGCTTTTGTTAAAGGGAATTGGGCAGAGTAGGGCTGTGAGAACATAGCACTGGAGTGGGGCTGCCCCTAGCCCACAGGAAGAATGTGGATTGAATTTTACCCCCATCCCCGTCCCCTCTGCCCAGTGCCCTTATGCACCGCTGTATGTGGCAGTTGCCCTGAGTGTCCAGCCTGGGTTCAAGTCCTAGCCATGCCATCAACCCTGGTCTCAGGGGGAAATTCCTGTTTATCACTGGGCCTCAGTTTTCGTGGTAAAATGAAGAGACTGGCATTTAGGGGAGACTTTTCTCTCCCTCGCTCCCACCTGTTTACTGTTCTGTTTATGGATCTGCCCAAGCACCTAGAATAGGATATGACACTTAGCTGGAGCCCAGATACTTAGTTGGAGCCCGGAGTGGCTATAGGAAAGACCTATAAACTAACAGTTAAGGTTACTGGTGGCAGGAGCTGGGTCTTCTTCCTGAGGGTACATGGAATTCTAAGAGTCGTAGAGTAGGGGCCACAGCAAGGTTTGGGGGCTTGGCTCTGTGACCCAAGAAGCCTTTTAGAAGTTGCAGTAATTTTCCAAGTGCAAGTCTAACTTAAAGGGACTGGAGAGGTGGCAGCCGTGAGTAGAATCTTTCATGCCTGGATAGCAGGCATCTGGAGGATGCCCGAATCACCCTGGAGTCTCTGAGACTTGGCAGGGAGTGCCCCAGCTCTTGCCTTCCATGTCTGCTGTGTTAAGCCTCCAGGATATTGCTCGTTGTGATGTGTGACTATGTCTGAATAAGTCATCTTGGCAAATGGTCTTTGCTCCCCATTAACGGGCTGGTTCGTTAGTCATGTGTGGCTTCTCTGTATATCTGATTTATCGCTGCTAGTCCCAGGGACAGGTAGAAAAATTAAAAGGCTTTGTGTTCTTTGTAGCATGTGAATCTGAGGCTGTGAGATGTTCAGGATAATTAATATTAGGAGCACCTCAGATTTAAATAGCTTTCCTTCGAAGAGCTCTGTTTCAGTTGAAAATCCACTGAAGATTTTTCCCCCTTGTCCTTCAGTTTCTCTCTTGTCCTGCTCTATGATACATTTAATATAGACGGGAAGATTGCCCTATAGTAACCAGACAGGTCCCTTGGGAGACCCTTACATCATAAGCCCAGCTATACACTTCATTCTTCTTCCTTAGAACTGAGCACTGCAAGTAGACCAAAGCTTAGACCTTGTCCCCACCAGGTGTATGACTTAACACCCACAGGTTGGGTGGATCTCTGCTTTCATTGTGAGCTGCACCACAATTTTAGGGACTTGGTGCAGGCATTCCAAGAGCAATTGCTTCTCAGGCCTCACATCCTTAACTCTGTCTTTAGTGTTAGCTTCAGAAACAAATAGTACAATGACTTTTAAAAGTCAGCTGCTTATTTCACACTGTAGTTAGCAGGGCGGGTAAGAACATAGATTACCCTGCAGTTTTCAGAGTGACTGATTTACATCTGAGCCCAAGAAATGCCTTTTCTCTAGCTTTTCCCGAAGACTGATCCATTACTCCACCAAAAAATAAATATTGTGATATATATCAGGCATACTTTGCTCAAAGGACTTACGTCTTTTCTCTTACTGAAGAAAATAAATCAGGCTCGCAGATTGGAAAGCCCCACGCAGGGAAGCTGTTTGGTAATCTAGGTGGGCAACGAGCCTGTGGGTACTGTCTCTGGCGTGGGGAAGGTGCCTGAGTCTGCATCCTAAGTCAAGTCTGCACTAAGGGAGATGATGGAGACTTCAGGAAATTCTCTCGCTGCCTTGCTTTCTTTAGCCAGGTCAGGAAAGACTTAACAAGGGTATTATGGACAGGATTCAGGAGAGCATAATGGGCATTTATTACATTAACTTTAAAAGAGGGGCCATACTTGGAGCAGGGATGAATGTCATGAACCGAGGATTATTATTATTCCAGTTCTGTGCATCTGCAGTCCAAAAAGACCACCCTCGTTCAAATAAGCTCTGGTTCTTGATTTCCCACTAACCTGGGGCCAAGGCCTTATGCACAAGTATTTGCATAATTTGGGGAAAACAACAGACTTTTTAAGCTCTGTATTCTCATGGCAGATGATGGTAAGAAAAAAACTGGAGATTCCTTAAGGACTTCTGAGGACTCAAGGACCTCAGTCCCACTCCCCCTCCCTCTTTCACCCCCACTAGGCTCTGGGGGCTAGTTAATAGCCAAGGCAGTACGGTTTTGTTTCTCTTAAATGCAGGGTGTGGCTGAGATCGCTGTCAGACCTGTTTTTTGGTGTCTCCATCCCCAAAGAGAACTGAAGCCACGGAGACCATAGCTGCAGTCTGTGGCCTCAGTGTGGTGGTCCAGTTGTAGGTATTTCTTCCCTTGAGAAGGCTGTTTTCTAAGATTTGGGTTGAGGGCTCTCCAAACTCAATAGGCAGGTGGTCAGAACAGCTCTTACTCACAAGGGGGTCTGAGTATGTCTCTTAACTCTGAATTTTCATTAATTAAAGGCTAAGACTAGGGAGGTTGTCCATCTGTTTTAGTGCAGTACCAGAGTGGTAACTTTTACAGAAGAAACTTGGGCGTATTGATTAGTGTCCTAAATAGATATGCTTTCACCTGGCATGCTCTGGGAGTCAGCTGCTCTACAGGCGAAACTTTTACACAAATACCTTTCACTAAATAACAACCATTTTCAGTGGCTGAATAATAGTATATTCTTCTCCCCTCGTTCCACCTCTGCCATGACTTGGGGTCACCATAAAATCCACTGTGCAATACAGCATGTCCCATAGGGCCTGATGAGTCATTTAGGTAAGACTGCCGGCCTCTCAATGACTGTGTTTTGTGTTCTCATCTTATTTTTTTTACAACAACCCTGTGATGCAGGTGCTACCTATTTATTTCAGTATAACTTACATATAGGGAAATGCACAGATCTTAAATACAAAGTTTGCTCAATTGCAGAAAACCGTATAAACCACACCCCTACGAAGATATAGAACATTCCCATCATCTGAGAAAGTTCCCTCTGCTCCTTCCCAAGCAGTCTCCCATCATCCACCCCCGATCACTGTTTTGATTTGTTGCCAGAGATTAGTTTCACCTGTTCTAGAACTTCAACTAAATGGAGTAGTACAATATATGCTATTCTGCTCAAAGCTTCTTTCACTGAGGCTAATGTTTTTGAAATTCATTCATGTTGTGTGTATCAGTGTTTCATTCCTTTTCATTTTTGAGATGTATTCTGTTGTATGACTATCCCACAATTTGTTTATCCATTCACCTGTGGTTGGACTTTTTGGTTGTTTCCAGTGTTTGGCTATCAAGCTGTTATGAACATTTTATGCACAATTCTTTATGTAGGTATATTTTCATTTCTTTTGTGTCAATATCTAGGAGTATAATTGCTGGCTCATAGAGTAAATGTATGTTTAACTTTATAAGAAACTGGAAACACTTTTCCCAAGTAGTTAGACCCACCAGCAAAGTGTTGAGAGTTCTGCATTTCCATCAACACTTGGTATTGTCCACATTTTTAGGTTTAGCCATGATATTTGATGTGTAGTGATATTTAATTGTGGTGTTTTAAAAAATATATTTATTTATTTATTCATTCATTCATTTATTTTGGCTGGGCTGGGTCTTAGTTGCGGCATGCCGGATCTTCATTGTGGCGTGCAGGATCTTTAGTTGTGGCATGAGGACTTCTTAGTTGCGGCATGCAGACTCTTAGTTGCGACATGCATGCAGGATCTAGTTCCCTGACCAGGGATCGAACCCAGAACCCCTGCATTGGGAACGTAGAGTCTTACCCACTGGACCACCATGGAAGTCCCTTAATTGTGTGTGTGTGGTTTTTAAAAATTAATTAATTAATTTTTAGTTTTGTCTGTGCTGGGTCTTCGTTGCTGCATGCAGGCTTTCTCTAGTTGTGGCAAGCAGGGGCTACTCTTCGTTGTGGTGCATGGGCTTCTCTTGTTGTGGAGCATGGGCTCTAGGTTCATGGGCTTCAGTAGTTGTGGCACACAGGCTCAGTAGTTGTGGTGCACAGGCTCAGTAGTTGTGGTGCACAGGCTTAGTTGCTCTGCGGCATGTGGGATCTTCCTGGACCAGGGCTTGAACCCGTGTCCCCTGCATTGGCAGGCAGCTTTCTTAACCACTGTGCCACCAGGGAAGTCCCCTTAGTTGTGGTTTTAATTTTTGTTTCCCTTTTAACTATTGATATTGAACATCTTTTCATATGTTTATCTGCCATTTCTTTATCTTTCTTTTAAGTCTCTGTTCAGATCTTTTGCCCCCCTTTTTTAAATTAAAAAAAATTGAGTGTTTATTATCTTATTGAATTTTAGAAATCCTTTGCTCATTTTGGATATGTCCTTTGTCAGATGTATATACTCATACTCTATGGTTTGTCTTTTCATTTTCTTAATAGTGTCAGTCAAAGAGCAGAAGTTTTAAATTTTGATGAAGTCCAGTGTATCAATGTTTTCTTTTATGGTTAGTGCTTTTGTGTGTACTTTAAATAAAGAATTCTTTGTCTACCCCAAGGTCATGAAGATAGTATCCTTTTAATTCCAGAAGCTTTATCATTTTAGTTTTTACATTTAGGTCTCTCATCTGCTTCAAATTAATTTCTGTATATGGTGTGAGGTAGGGGTTGAGGTTCTTTATTTTCATTTAAATATCCAGTTGTTTAGCACCATTTGTTGAAAAAGCTTTCTTTTCCCCATTGAATTGCTTTGATCCCATGTTAGCTTAATTTACTATATGTATGTAGCTGTATTTCTGGACACTTCTGTTCTATTGATTTGTCTTTATGCCAATTCATACTATTTTTTTTTTAGTGTAATTATTAGTATGAGTGTGTTTGAGCTAACCGTGTTTTTTTTAGAGTTCTCGTTCATTTTTTTATATCATTAATTTTTTATTTTTTTAATTAAAAATATTTTATTGGAGTATAGTTGATTTACAATGTTGTGTTACTGTCAGGTGTACAGCAAAGTGAATCAGTTATACATATACATATTTCCACTCTTCTTTTAGATTCTTTTCCCATATAGGCCATTATAGAGTATTGAGTAGAGTTCCCTGTGCTATACAGTAGGTTCTTATTAGTTATCTATTTTGTATATAGTAGTGTGTATATGTTAATCCCAATCTCCCAATTTATCTGCCCCCCCCCACACCTTATCCCCTGATACGCATAAGTTTGTTTTCTAGATCTGTGACTCTACTCCTGTTTTGTAAATAAGTTCATTTGTACCCTTTTTTTAGATTCCACATATAAGTGATATCATATGATATTTGTCTTTCTGTGTCTGACTTCACTTAGTATGACAATCTCTAGGTCCATCCATGTTGCTGCAAATGGCATTATTTTGTTCTTTTTTATGGCTGAGTAATAAGCCAACCGTCTTGCTATTTGTTTCCTGGGGGTTTTTTGGTTTTTTTAAGTTTTTTATTGAAGTATAGTTGATTTACAATGTTGTGTTAGTTTCAGGTGTACAGCAAAGTGATTCAGATATATATAGATATATATATATATATAAAACCTTTTTCAGATTCTTTTCCATTACAGGTTATTATAAGATATTGAATGTAGTTCCCTGTGCTATACAGTAGGTCCTTGTTTCAATTCATACTGACTTGATGCTGGGGCTTTATAGTAAGTCTTAAAAACAGGTAGCATGATTTCTCCAACTTTGAACTTCTTTTTCAAAATGGCTTTAGTTATTATAAGTCCTTTGCATTTCTGCCTACATTTGAGAATAAGCATGTCAGTTTCTATGACAAATCCTGCTGGGATTCTGATTGGATTTGCCTTGAACCTATAAATTGAATTCCTCTGAACATTTCTTTTAGTGTAGGTCTACTGGTGACAAATGCTTGCAGCTTTTGTTTTCTGAAAGTGTCTCTATTTTGCCCTCCTTTTAAAGGGGTATTTTTGCTTGATACAGAATTTTAAGTTGACTTTTCCTCACTTTCTTTACATGAAAGACCCATTGTCTTGTAACTTGCGTTGTTTCTGATAAGAGATTAGAGTATATTCCCCTGCACGTAATGTCTTTCCCTTCCCGTTGGATGCTATTAAGATTCTCTCTTTATTTTTAAGTCATTTGACTATGCTGTGCCTAAATGTGGATGTGATTGTTTATCCTTCTTGGGGCTTGTTGAGATTCTTGTGTCTATAGGTTGATATTTTTCTTCAAGTTTGGAAAAATTTTGGCCCATATTTTTTCAATATTTTTCTTACCCTAATCTGTCTTTCTTCTAGAACTCAACTTACATATAAGTTAATTTGCTTGATATTTTCCTAGAAGTCACTAAGTCTGTGTTCATTTTCTTTTCAGCCTTTATCTCTGTGCTTTGGTGTGGATAATTTATATTAACCCATCTTCAATTTCACTGAACTTTTCTTCTGTAATATCTAATCTGTTGTTAAGCCCACCCAGTGAATTTTTAATTTTCAGGTATTTTTTTACTTCTAGAATTTCCATTTGGGCCTTTTTCATTGTTTTGGGCTCTCCAATGTTTCACATCTGTTCACGCATTGTTCCCAGATTTTCTTTTAAGTCCTAAGGCGTATTTGTAATAGCTTTTCAAAAAGTCTTTTTTTGCCAACATCTTTGTCATCATTGGGTCTGTCCCTGTTGACTGTTTTCTCTCGTGGTTATGGGTCACATTTTCCTACAACTTCATGTAACACTAGTCATTTGTAAAAATGTTATGCCAAACATTGTGAATGCTACTTTTTTGAGATTCTAGATTCATCTGCTTTTAAGCAGTTTTTCTCCCCTCTTTCTGTTAGGCTGTCAGCTGTCACTTCTTTTGGCTGTCAGGATACCCGCCTCTGGCTGCTTTGTTCGCTACTCTTCCTATTTTGCTCTTTTCTAACCTGCAGATGGCTAGGAAACCATTCAGTCTAGCTTGTTAGGATTATATATAAAGTACAAATAAGTAGACCTTGAGTAAGTCTCTGAAGACTCCTGAATCAAGTGCACAAACTTTACTGTGTATATTTTGGTATAGATTAGATATTTAAAGATTCCTGTTTATTTTTGGTAATTGGTATTGGATGCGTGAAATATAATTTTTTGTTGAAATTGTATCCTGAATAGATACAGTAATTCTCAAAGGGTATCTTAATTTCTGGTTGATGTCATCTTAAACTATTTGTGCATTTTTTGCTCATCTGCTTTTAGGTGTTAGAAGAAATATTTGCTGATATCTGTGATGTTCCAGCGGTCTCCATTAGTGTGGCTTTCAGGATTTTTTAATCTGTCAAATATTTTCTCTGGTCTCCCTACCTTAAGTGTAATGATTACTTTTTAAAACTTTGTTTGTAAATCCCCACATTAAAAAAAAAACCTATTTGTATAGTCCAAATTGCTGATTACTGGTCAGACGGAAGCTAAATATATATGGCTGAAGGATTTCCAAGGACTATTCTGTGGGATCTGATCGCCTATCTTCCCTCACTCAGGAAAGTTCAATACGAAGTAAATGTAGTGTTTCACTGCAAAGGCTACCTTTAATTTCACTTGTGTCACTTGGGGTGGGTGGGAGTGTTGAATTAAAGTTACAAATCTCTTATTTAAGATCCCTCTCCCCCATTTTCATTCCTGGAATGAGCTTTTAAGAGGTTAAACCTAAACTTTGCCAAGTAAATGCTGATCTCCTGGGAAGACATTTTGGCACCTTTTTTTGTTTTTCTGTACTTGTGTTCTTGACGTAAATCAGCAAATCTTCCTCCTTTCCAACTCTCCCAGAAGCCATTCTCCATGTCTGTCACATACCTTACAGAGCTCTGGAGTAGCCTTGGTTTTTAATTATTAGGATCAGTGGGAAAAGAAGACTTGAGTTTCTTGCTTTCAGAACTGGACCTTTTAGAGAACAACCGATAAATATAATCAATGTTGCTCCTTTAGAGTATAAGGAAACCCTTTATAGAGAAAGGTTCGTGTTTTGACAGAAAAATAGCTCAGTTTAGAGACTTCTCTAGCAGTTTCAGATACAGGCCTTTTGGGGTGTATGACTACGTAAAGCGCAGAGACTTCACACTGATGTAGTCTCAGAGGTGGTCCTGTGTAATAGCCACCCTATGATCATGGTAGGAGCTCTGTGTCTGATTATTGATCCTTGAGTAACTAAGAATGGTAGCAGAGTGGTGTCCATCCAGACGGGACTGAGGGAGACAAACAACATTAGACATTTTCTGTGATTAGGCACTGGATTCGATTAAGGCATAATTAGATTCTCTGTGCTCTGAGTAAAGGGCTCTTAAACTTGGCCCAGTGGGAGCAGAATTCTGGTTTGTCAGCCCTGGAATTGAAGTTTTCTTGCATGTTAGAAAAGAGGTTTCTGACTCTCTGGCCCCTGTACCATCCATTGTCTTTTAAATTCTCCCAGGGAGAATTTCCAGGGGGCCTGCTTGGAGGGCAGTGGGGCCTGGGCTGGGCTAATACCTATCCCCTCGTGGACAGATCAAATCAGAGATTCCTTGTGTGTATTCTTAGTAGAGCCCTAGCATCCCGTTAAGAGTTTAGCTGATCCCCACAACAGCCTTGTGGCGTACACGGCGTGGACCATAATCCCATTTTGTAGCTCAGATAATGCACACCCTGCAAAGGCAGTGACCAACTCCAGGCCCCGCCAATTTAAATTGTGATGCACTGACTCAGACCTCCTCTCCTGACTCTTTGGTTGACGTTCTTTCTATTGTGTTATCTGAGGGCTCAAGGGCGACAATTTAGAAGAAGAGTTTTCACTTTGGGATGAAATAACGTAGAAATTGTCATAGTCTTGGTAGACGTTCAAAAGAACTGGTCTCATGAATCTTTAGAACAGGGATTCTAACCTTGAGTGCAGTCTGGAATCACCTGGGGGAACTTAGTAAATACTGACGCCTGAGTTCCTATCCCAGAGGTTCTGATTTAATTGGTCAGGAGTACAGCCTGAGCGTTGGGATTTTTAAACACTTCCCAGATGATTCTAATGTCCAGCTATGCTTTAGAACTGGCCTGTTGCAGTTTTGTCTTCACCGAAGCTGTATCTCCTTTCTGGCTATATTTCCCTTTTACCCACTTTTGGAAGAGGTTGGAAATTTTCTATATTTATTAAGACCTAGACCAGGATCAGGTAAGAAAAAAAAATGAGCTAGAGAAAAGACTCAATTAAGACAGTTTTCCAGTGTTAAGAACATATAACGTTAACATCAAGAGAAGTCATACGTTTATTAAAATTTTAAGAAAAAATCTTGCAAACACTATCTATTGAGCCTCAGTTATACACTGAAAGCTATGTGAGCTAAAGGAAAAGTAGAGATGAGTCTCTGGCTTTAAGGAATTTTATAGCTTGATAGTGTCATGCGTCAGAATCACTTCCCACTACATACGGATGCATGGAGGAAGGGAAGCATTGGTTAGCTGCATAAATATTTGCCTGTCCCACCTAGATTTTTTGGGGGGAAGCAGGCAGAACATAAACATCTGGAATGAAAATATTTGCTTGTCCAGAAGTTGATTTCCCAAAAGGCCATCAACCTCCCTCCTATGGCTGCCTCTGCCCCTTTCCAGTTAACAGAGTAGCCTTTCACATTGCTGCTTGGGCCCTAAAATCAAGTAACAGATGCTCAGGCAACAGATATTGAAGAAGTGAAAGAACTGAACCCAGTCCCAGGTGTTCAGACTCAGGCAGCAATGCTGCAATTTCATAGCATCCCTGCCTTGCCAGGTGCTGGATGTTACTGAACCTGAGCATTGCTGTTCTGGGTGGATCAGATCAAATCTACCCAGGCCACCTCCGCGTGGAAGCTGCAGGAGGTGAGACTGTGCCATAGATGAGTGTGAGTATCCTTCCCACGGCTTAGTGACGGTCCCCCCCACCGAGAGCTCTGTTTCCGTGCAAGAAACCTTTGAATTCTCAACCTGTGTCAAGTTGCAATCTTTCGTCAGTCTGCCCCAACTATTTCTAGCAAATTGTTTGGCTGACATGGCATATAGAACAAGTCCTATTCATGCCAAACTCATTTCATTCCAGCTTCAAGCAATAGACATTTAGTGTAGGAGCATTAATGGAGAGGCAAACTTCAGAGAAGAAATTTCCTTCTGTTGCTAAACCTTACATTAAACCATGCTTACTCAGAGGCCTCTGGCTGCAGGAAACAGTGACAAGGGTGGAACTTGGCAGATGGCTGTAGCTGTGGCTTCCTGGAGGCCTGTGCGGGGAGACGATTGTTTGTATATTGGTTTTCATTTATGTATTGGTCTTATTTTCATCTTCCTGAGGTGCCCAGATGCCATGGTGATAGATTGGTTGGAAACGACTCATTTATCAGGGTTCCGTGGGGGACGTAGTTTTCTTTCTCGTGTGCAGTAGGGTCTAAAACGTTTAATTAGATGCTGAGGCATTTCTGCATGGGTCCCTCTCTTCCGGCCCTCCCAGGTGGATGCCATTCCTTAGTTTGGAGAGGGTCTGGGGCTTTCCTGGGCCCAACTTCCTCTCCCTTCATTTTCTCTTGATACAATCCTCAGTCCTTCCTCCTTTTAGCTGCTGTTTTTTTCCCCCATCATTTTTGTTCTAGAAACCACCTTCATGTGACTGCTGGAGTTGCAGAGCAGATTCGTGTTGGAAATCTAGTTGTCAAACAGGTCCAAACCAGACCTTACGAAATAATGTAGTTGAGCTGATACACAGCGAGAGGAATATTAACTACTTGCTGCTTGTGTGTTTTATTCCAGCTCAACTTTTCCAGAGAGCTCACCTTGTTCTTACCGCCTGCCAGGCAATGCCCTAGATGCTGAGGATGCAAAGATGAGGCTTCTGTCTCCTGAGTACCACATCTAGGCAGGGTGCGACAGGTGTGTGTGTGTACATAATTGTAGCACCATGGAGATGCCCAAATCAATGGGTGAACGAAGGGCTGGGAGTCACATCAACTTGAGGTGAGCTTGGGGGAAAGGTTGGTGTTTCAGGCAAATGTGGAGAATACCAGGCGTAGTGGGCTCCTCGGAGAGCAAGAGGCTCCATGTGCTGCATCTGGGGGGGTGTTCCAGGTGTGGATGTGGAAGGCGAAGTTTGGAATGGCCAAGGTTTCTACCTGGCGTCAATGGGGACATCAGGAAGTGGGGACAGTGAGAAATCCTGGGAGGGGGAGATGAGTTGAATTCCAGACACAATAAAAGTGATATGCCTTTGAAATCCACGTGGTTGGAAATACTGGTTTGGGACTGTTTGGGGTGATGGCACAGGAGATGCGGATTTAGAATGGAGTGCTGGGGGCTGAAGACTTGAGCGCAAAGCCATTCGAGGAAAGCCTGGACAGAGAGGCGCAGGGGTCAGAGCCTTCAGGAGCATAAGTGTTTTAGAGGAGGAACGGAGATTTGGGGAGCAGATAGAGGCAGGTGGCCGAGGGACCAAGAGAGCTTCCGTTTTCCTTTCACCAATGGTTCTGCCACGCCTGGCTGCCCGCTGAGCCCTGTACGCAGCTCCTGGGCTGGTGTGGGCTTGCAGCCCGGTGCCCTCTCCTGAGCGGCCTGCCTTTAGTTTCCTCTCTTCTTCAACCACCTCCTGGCTTCAGAGCACTGCCTTCACTGGTCACAGACCCCTCGGCTTTCCTTCCTTGCTGGCATCGAAGATTAGAGAGTCTGTCTCTCCCCTTTGTCTTCTGATTGTATATCAGGGCCTCTGCTAAAAAGAGCCGGTGTTCTGAGCTGTCTGCTCTTTGATTTCCAATTGAGAGCCCAAGAGCCAACCTGAGGACGGTGTGTGACTCTTTCCCGGCCTGATGCTGAGTGAGCTCAGCCTTGTAGCAGAACATGGGGAGCCCTTCCTTCATCTCCTTTCTAGAAACAGGGTGTGTGCATCCTCCGGCCTGACCACACACTAAAGATTCACAGGCCAGCTCCTTCCTCAGCGAAGGAGGTGGCCACGTGTTGGGGGAGGAGGCACGGTTTAATCTTCACTGCTGTGGAGGAAAGGAAGACACTGTGGAGTGGTGACAATGCATTTTGTCTTTTCCCTGTGACCGTAAGCGGTGACCAGATCCCACCACGTTCTTCTCAGCTTGTGGCCAGCATCTCTGCTCCAATGGGAGTGTTCTCTTGAAACGAAGCCCCTGACCACTAAAGGGAGGGTCATTTGGCAAAGTCCCTGCTGAAACTGCCATCTAAGGCATGTCTAAGTGGCATTCTCACCCAGGCCACCCTTCCAGACTTTCTCCTGAGAGCTGAGCCCCACCAGTGCTGCATGAGGTACCCTGTGTCCTGGCCTCAGCCTGGGATTGAAAATAGGCTGGACCGTACATCTAGAAGCAATCCTGAAAGCTCTGGTTCAAAGCAGTCCCTGTCTGGTTGCAACCTGGCAGTCCTGGCTTTTTCCGCCTTGGCCAAATCATTCTGACTTTTCCTATGGTGGTTTGAGCATCTTACAGTCTGAATATTTAGGTCTGCTCATCCTCCTGGGATAACAGGTGCGACGCGGCCAGTGCTGGTTAATGCAGGTTTATAGTTATCGTCGCAGGGCTGAAAGGTGTGTGATGTCTTTCTCCCTCATGGTCACCGTGTTTTCAACAGCAGCCTGGGTTGGGTTGTTCAGCCTCCTCAGAGAGGCTCTGAAAGCTGAAGTGAGTTCCTGTTCCTTCGTCTGTGCCTGTCCTCATACAGTGTTTATGTTGGTTGTAGCAGCCCCACCAGCTAAGGTGAAAGTGTCCAACTCCCTGACTCTGTGCACATTTGCAGTGCTGCCCCCTGGGGGGCCCAAGCCAGCACCCCCCCTCCAGTCCTGGAGCTCCGGAGACCCCAAAGCCTTAGCAAGGCTGCAGAGGCTGCTCGGGGCACCAAGGAACTGCATGCACTGCTCTGTGAGGTGGTGACTGTTTTTTTTTAATTATAGGTAGAATACACAGAACATTTATCTTTTTTTTAAAATTTTGAGCCTTCTTTTAATTAATTAATTTATTTTTTAAAATTTTTGGCTGTGTTGGGTCTTCGTTTCTGCGCGAGGGCTTTCTCTAGTTGTGGCAAGCGGGGACCACCCTTCGTCGCGGTGCGCGGGCCTCTCACCGCCGCGGCCTCTCTTGTTGCGGAGCACAGGCTCCACACGCGCAGGCTCAGTAGTTGTGGCTCACGGGCCCAGTTGCTCCGCGGCATGTGGGATCCTCCCAGACCGGGGCTCGAACCCGCGTCCCCTGCATTGGCAGGCAGACTCTCAACCACTGCGCCCCCAGGGAAGCCCACGTGTATCATTTTAACCGTTTTAAAGCGTACAATTCCGAAGCATTACGTGCATTCGCAGTGTTGTGTGATCATCACCACTGTCTCATTCTGGAACTTTTTCATCCCCCCAAGTGGAAACCCTATACCCACGGAGCAGCCACGTCCCGTCTCCCACCCCCACCTCAGCCCCTGGCAACCACCAAGCTGCTTTCTGTTTCTATGCATTTTTCTATTCTGGGTCTTTTACATAAATGGAATCATACAATATGTGGCCTTTATGATGTTTTCAAGGCTCTGCCATGTTGCAGCATGTGTCAATCTTATTTCTTTTTCTGTCTGAATAATAGTCCATTGAATGGATATACCGCATATTGTTTATCCATTCACCTGTTGACGGCCTTTTGGGTTACTTCTACCTTTTGGCTATTATGAATAATGCTGCTATGAACATTCATGTACTATCTTTGGGTGAACATATGTCTTCGGTCCTTTTAAGAGTGGAATACTGGGTATATGATAATTCTATGTTTAACTTATTGAGGAATCGCCAGTTTTCCACAGCAGAAAACTGTGGAAATGTTTATGTTCTCATCAGCAGTATGAGGGGAGGTGGTGACTTCTGGAGCCAAGTGTGCCAGCCCCTCTGGCATAAACCAAAGTAGTTATCTGGGGTGAGCCTCAGTGTAGGGGAGCTGGGACCAGGGGCGTCAGAAGTGAGCAGGGAGGGGCCGCAGGGCCTGGGAACTGGGACAGAGTTCACAAGTGCAGCTGGGCAGGCCAGGGCCTGGCCCTCAGTGGTGGTTGAACCTCTCCAGTGTGGCGGACGCGTGTGATGGGAAGTGTACAGGGCAGTGCTGTGGGCAGTGGAAGGGCCACGTGGTGGGCTCAGGAGGGCTGATCCAGGTGGTGTCTGTGAGTGGAAAGTGTTAGACCCTGAGCCTGGGATGGTGGCAGAGTGTGTCCTCACCTCAGGGAGGACAGGTTACAAGTAGAACAAGGAGGCAGGCCCAAGCCCAGCTCATAGATTAGGCTGATGGTGGGGAGGTGAGGGTGGCAGGAAAGGAGTGCTGTGACGGGGGAAAGGGGCACTTCACTGGGCTCCAGTATGGAGGTGCTGTCTCTTACCCTGAAGCAATGCTGCTCTCCTAAGGCAGAGGCATCTGGGGTTGAGTTCTGAATCAAGCATGTGAAGTGAATCACATGCGGTCAAAACTATTCTTGAAAACTTCTCATTGCCAGGACCCAGGCCCTTGGAAACTCAAAAGGCAAAATTTAGCTTCTCTTGTTTGCTTTCCAGTGGTAGCTTCTCTTTCCTTGAAACACGGAGGCCAAGGTCTAGTTTGAGTGGGAAGGAGTAATGGAGAGAATAAGGAGGTTGGGGGAGGGGTGGCAGGTAGGTAGAATTGAATATTTGAGCCTTTCTGGCTGCTGTACTGACTGGCTTAGGACCCTAGGTAGGTGTGCGGCCAGGGAGGATCAGAAAGGCCAACATCAGAGCCTCTGGGGCTCGGGAGGTGTTGCAGGGCTGTACTCTCACCCTTGCTGTACCAGCTCCTGGAGAGACTTGGAGTCAGGCCACCATAAATCCACAGCAGCCCCAATGGGCACAAACAGAGTTGGGGTGGCCCCTTCTACATAGCCATGCTCTGGCAGCCCAGGCTGCATCTGGCAGAGGTCCCCTTAGGGGTACATGGGCCAAGCCAGTGCCGCCTTATAAACAGTGCTATAGTTTATCAGCATTGCAGTTTAGTAGGGATGCTTCTACATCCGCTGCCTCCTTGAAGCATTTGGTAATCAGGAAGCATATTCCCCATGTACAAATGGAGGTTTAGAAAAAGAATGGTTTTCGAATTTCCATGATTAGGAAGAGACAGAACTAGGACACCCACCTGGGACTTCTGGCTCTAGATTTCAGCATTCTTTTTAGTTTGTTCTTCTTAGGGAAGCTGTCTGATACTGGTGCTAATCTTTTCCTGTACTCTCTTTGGTAGAACAGATGATAGTCTAGGGGTCATGAGGTGCTGGGGAGGGATCAGGGTGGTGTCTGGTGCTCATGCAGGTAGCTCTCCCTCTCTTCAGGCTCTCGTCAAGAGTGAGATGGATCTGTTTTCCCTGCCTCTGCCCAGGCCATCCTGGCCCCCCAGCTCTGTGCCCCATCTGTGTAGGCCCCTTTCTGGGCAGCAGCCTCTCAAAGAGACAGCCCTCATCTAACGCTGAGGTTTTGGGGTCAAGCCTCGATTCTGATGAGGCAGAGTTAGCATCTCTGGCTGCAGCCTCAGCTTTCAGCAAATGGTAAACTCTACTTGAGGGCAACATTCAATTATGAAAATCTATTTCTCTTGCCACATTCAGAAAGTCTCCTAATGTGCCTTTGTGCCCTCACAAATTTAGTGACACATCACTAAATGTGTATGTGGTTGCCATGGAAATGTCTCTCTTCTAACATGGCATTCCAAGAGCAAAGAGAAGGGAAGTTTTCTTTGTAAAGAGAAAAGCAGAGCAGAACTTGGCTAATTGTCATCATACGAATCCCCAAACTGTCATTCTTCCCTGACTACCAGTCTCCTGCTTGCTGTCAACGACATAATGGTGGAAACCCAATCAGCCCGCTGCGTTTCTTTGGGAGTTTCACGAGCACTGTTCTTAACCTTTACGCCAAGCGTGCGCCAGGAAGGACCCCAGGACTCTTGATTTGAGTTTTCACCTAGCTTGGAAATGGTACCTTCCTGCGCCGCCTAGCACTCGCCACTCGCAAGCACTTGCGTCTCGGGAGGGCTCTTGGCACCAGTTTCTTTGCAGAACGTGCAGGCTGAGCAGGTCTTCTGAAGGTGCTTTGTGTTTTCCACCAGAGACTCTGAGCTTCAGTTTTTGTCGTTGTGACCAATGCACCATACAATGACATACAGAGCACGCTAATACTAAGGCGCCTTTTGAATGTCAGAAATCCCAGGTATTCTCCTAGCAGCGGTGTGAATCCACAGACTGTGGGGAGAAATGGAGCAGGAGACCTAAGAGAGACCTAAGTCTGGCTGATGCCTTCCTGTCTCTCTGGCTCACCCTGACCCTGTTCTCACCTCTGTCCTGTAGACTTTATCTTGACCGAGCCTCTCTGCGGCCAAAGAAGTCCTCATATTTCTGGACTTTACCAGCAGCTTCTGAGGGGATCCTTGGTCCGTATTGGCTGAGCCTTTGACTGCACCTGCTGTCCCAGTCTTGGGGCTGGGTAGCTGTTCTTAATGGTGTTGAAGTTCAAGCTGTTGGCCTTTTTGCTACTATGGTTTGCCAGTGGTGAGCTCTGAGATGGGAACCTCTGCCTCTTGCCCTGAATACCTGCCTAGGAACCTAGCTGTTCTTTCCATTCTCAGCTGCTCCGTATTTCTCTGCGGGACCCCTTGTCCTGTGAGGCTCTGCTGTCATTTCCCAAGCAGGAGATGCTTTCAGGGAGGCCATCTGCCCATACATGTGTTTCTGTTCCTGGCATCAAGTACACATGCGGCTTCTGGGCTGGAGGGACCAAGAGTGCTGGACTCCCTGCCTCCAAGGGGACCTCAGGGTTCCTGGGGTTCTGAGAGGCTGCCTGATGCTCTTCTACAGCTGCCCTGCCTCTGATGGAAGGATCTGGCTCCTGCCCAACGTCACAGGGTGAACCAAGAGGTTGAGCATATTTCAGCCTTGTTGCTTTTCATGTTGAAAATGCCAGGGTGCTCCATCTTGCCCATAACTGTACTGGATCCTAAGAAGACCTTTAGCCACTGGCCATGCTGAGTTGCCAAAGTGATGGGACAGAACCAGCTTCTGACTCAAAAAGCAGAGGGTATAAATGCTGGCAGCCCCCGTGTACACAGATCTGCAATCCCCAATGCAGTCAGGGTCCTGTGTGTCTCCAATTACCCTGGGCATGAGGCAGGTCTTCCCTGCCACAAAACAGATTGTCCTTTTTGCTTTTATAACTCAGGTCCTCAGCGTTGTTTCTTACCCAACATTTATTTCTCCTACCCTCAAGGGATGGATGAGGAGGTATCTGGTTCATTGCTGAGCTGTGACCTTGGTAAACACGTGTAAGTTTGACCAAGAGCTGAAGGGTCTAATGAGAAACTCTGTAGGAGTTTGGAGCCTTTTGTTGACACATCAGTGCCTGGTGCTTACCATGCCACGGCCTCTAAGAGACTGGCCAACCTCTGCGGCAACCACGGCTCCAGGCTGCTTCCGTGTAGTTGCTTCTGAGCTCGTTTGGGGGCCTGTATTGGGAGTTCCTGAGAGAGGCCGGGTCAGCCATTGTCCCCTTGACTCTGTGGCCTCTCTGTGGCTTAACTGAGTCTCCCCTCCAGCAAGGGACAGGGGCTTCTAACCATAGGACACTCTCTTTGAGACAACACAGAACTTATCTCTGACATGTCACATCCTGAGTTCTCTTCCTGCCATTTTAGACTCATATCTCTACCGCATTTGGGTGTATAAATGGCTGTTCGGAGAGCCGGCTGCCCTTTTTTGCCATTGGCTTGTGCAAGTAAATATCAATTTAGTCCTTACAGAATAAAAATAAAGGAGGCTTGGTTGTCTCCCTAATCCACAAACCCTGTAATTCTCACCTGGAAAACCTGGCTCTCCTGTTTCAAATCAGTTTTAGGACAAAGGCTCAAGGAAGGCTTTATTGCTCTTACAGGAGCTTATTTTTTCATTTGTCCATTTAGTAAATAAGCACCCCTCCAAGGACAGCTGGAGGGGATTGGCTTGGCAGAACGGGCGTCTATGACCGCAGTAAGAGTCAGGGAGGGAAGCTTGGCTCTGGAGAGATTTCCACCTGCTGGACACTTGGAATGGGGTCCACCGACTAACAAGCAAACATTCTAGAAATCAGTGGATGCCGAGACTCAGGGGCAGCCACCGCTGAGTTCTGGAGTGCCGACTGGAAGCCCTCTCCCAGCCTTTCTTCTGTCCCAGAGGGGACGTGCAGACCCACCCTTGCCGAGACTCCTGTTGTAACCAGGCCCAGCTGGGCAGAAAGACAAACTGCCCAGCTTGAGAGGCGAGTGTGGGCTCTTGGTTGCTCTGGCCCGGGGCCCTGAGCTCATTTGGCTCCTCAGCTGTACTTTAAGCCTCTGTCCCAGCTCACAGTCTTGTTCTGGGGCTGGGAGGGTTGCTCCTGGCTGCTTGCTGCCCTGCAAGTAGTTGGAGTGGGACAGATTCCTGTCCCCAGTCTGCCCTTGTCATCTGTGAGCAGCTTCCCAGCAGGTAGGAAGAGTACCCCACGCCCAGCCCTGTGGCCAGGACCCTTCAGCATCGGGCAGTGTCCGTCTTTTCTGTGTCTGCGGGGCCGTGACCCAAGTTGAGAGAAACACCATTTCTTCAAGGAAGATGCTCTCTGCAGGGAGAGGCTAATGTGTGTTCCTCTGACTCTTGTCACTGAACAGGTCACACAGAATTAACCTGCTCATCCTTTAACCACAGGCAGGTCCTTCTGGTCTGTTAGAGGGCATTCTAATTGCTCCCCTGGCCGGGGCCTGAGGTCAGCGGTCAGAAAGAAGGAAGGATGTTTCCCATGGGGAAAATCTGTACTTTGCGGGGAATAGGAGGCTTATCCCAGGTGTCCTCCCACTCCTGGGTTGTGGGATTTAGAAAAGCGATTAAGTCTTGTTCCATCTGAGGCATGTCAGCACCAGGACCCACGTCAGGGCCACCCTGCTACCTGCCGGCGGTGGCAGAGGCTGGCCTGGGCAGGGATTGCTGAGAGCTCTGGGGACCCAGAGGGCCTCTCCCACTTCCCAGCAATGACCACCCAAAGCCAAGTGCTTTATTCTTCCGATGAGCCCCTCATAGCAGCTCCTGACCCCTAAGAGTCTGCCCGGCTGACCCTGAGGCCTCCAGTCCCTTCCCGAGGACACGGGAGATGCTCTGCTCCCGGCTCAGCACTGAGGAGCCTGTGCCCCTTGTGGGGGCTGGAAGGCCTGTGTGGTTCCCATCGAGGCCCCCCGACTTCTGCCTCACGACCGCTGCCGCCTTCCGGGTCGCTGTTGGGAAACAAAGGGCTTCTCTGAGTGGCCCTGGGACTCTTGAGAGTCCTCCTTGCTGCCAAAGAAGTTTGCTCAGTGCAGCGGAGTCGCGTTCTCCTGGAAAGTGAGACTCTGCTAATGTGTTCTCAAGTTCTGTTCCAGCTGGCATCCGCCATTCCCGCTCCGTGGGCTGGAAGGCCCCCAGCACCCCGCTCAGGCATGGGGCTGAGCCACTGGCAGCACTTGGCACGAGGCTGTTTAGCAAAGACCGAAGCCTGCTGCCGGCCTCAAGTCAGGCCATCTTTTCCTCTGGCTCAGTGGGTCTTGCGAGCTGGGACCAGAGCCTCACCAGGCACTATCATGAGGGTGCTTTGTCCCAAAGAGAGCTTGGGTGTCCTCCTACCAACATGCAAGATGAACAGGGGGCCTTAAACAAGGTACTTAACCGCTGCCCCAGTTTCCTCTTCTGGGCAATGGAACCATCCTCAGGGCTGGAGTCTGCATCAAGTGCTTGGCCAAGTTCCTGGCACAAAATAGGTGTTTAATCAATATTAGCTTCTACTGTAATGTCTCTGCTGAGACCCCTGAAAATTCCCCATCACTGCTGGTCATAAGCCCCAGCTCTGCAAGGGGCTTATAGGAAACCATCTTTTTGTGCTGTGATGTGGCTGCTCTGCGTGGCCCGTTCAGATGCCTTCTTATTAGATGTCCTGTCACCCTGCCCTGGACGAGGTCCTCCGGCTTCTCAGGTGAGGAGCTCCACAGACTCCCTGATTTTCCTGAACCCTCTTGGATCCAGTAGGTGTCACTGTCCTGAGCTGAGGGGCCATGTCAGAGAGGCTATTGGTCCTTCAGCTGCTTTCCCCAGAACTGGGCTGTTGTGGCTGCCCTCAGCTTCCCTCTAGTCTGGCTCCTGGGGGAAATTTGCTGAGTGGCCCAGCTCTTTTCTAGGGGACAGGGGGTGAGGCATGTTTGGGAAGACAGTACTGGGGGACTGCTCTGTCTCTGAAACTTGCTATCTATCTATTCCAGTGCTTTTCAACTGGGGTAACATTTGGCAATGTCTGGAGACATTTTTAGGTGTCACAACTGGGGATGCTGTTAGCATCCAGTGGGTAGAGGCCAGGGATGCTGATAAACATTGACATTATACAAGACAGCCTCCCACGAAAAAGAATTATCCAGCCCAAAATGTCAGTAGTGCCAAGGTGGAAAAACTCTGATCTATTTCCGGCTGGACAGAGAGAGGACTTCGGCAACTCTGAGGACTGTAGAGCAGCAGCATCCAGATAGATGAGCCTGAATCCTTCATCCCTTCCTATCCCCCAGTCCAAGAACCTAGAATCACTTTTCTCTTACTGATGTGCTGTGCAACTGTGGACAAATTGAGTCCTCTGAGCCTTAGTTTTTATTCCTGAACGCAGGGGTACTGGGGGTTGCCTTTCCAGATGAAGATCTGTCAAAGACTTCAAATCTGGAGTAGAGCTTGTTGTCTTAGGGGACCCCAGGCTGCTATACTGATTCATGAGGCACCTGACTCCTTCCAGAGGGCAAGCCTTTGTAAAAGGAAAGCTGTTCTGACTTATATTTTGAAGGGACTGCTGAGCCGGATCCAGGCTCTGAGTTAAGGAAGCACCATCCCAAGGGGTGGGTGGGCGCTCACCCCCGAGCTCTCCCAGGTCCCAGGACGGTGCTGTTGCCAAAGCAGTTTTTCTCTCCTCCAAATAATTGTCCTTTTTTTTATGCTTAGCGAGCTTCTGCTTTAATCTGTGTGTGGCCGCATTGGGAAGCCTGACTTGACAGCAGATGCCGTGGGATGTAATCTTCTCACGTTTAGGCTGTAAATTCTCCGTGGTTCCAGAGTGCTGTGGAGTACACCCGAACATGTGCTGTCCTCTGATAATTGAAGTGGCTTAAAACAAAGCAAGGCCTATTGGTTTGAAATAAACCATCTTGTGAGCTAGGCTATTTTAAAGTGAAAAGAAAACTTAGAGCATATCTCTGATTGAGGGCTCCAACCTGTCTCATCCCCAAAGGTCATGGATTAAGGAATTGATTTACTCTGTGATCTTGGGCAAGCCTTTTGACTTCTCCAGGTCCGAGTTTCATCTCTGAAAGGTGGGGCCCAAACTAGGTCTCTGAGTCTCCTTCCTGCCGCAGCCTCTCTTTCAGGTCCTGGATTTCGTGGCACTTAGGGCGGGAACGTGTGGTTGATTACTCCTCCTCCAGGGCTAAAATTGCCCCTTCTGAAAGGTGACACCAAGCTGTAGAAATGACCCTCTCTCCTCGCTTCATAGTTACGATTCTCAGACACTCTCAAAATACCAGATGACAGGGCTTCCCTGGGGGCGCAGTGGTTGAGAGTCCACCTGCCGATGCAGGGGACACGGGTTTGTGCCCCGGTCTGGGAAGATCCCATATGCCGCGGAGCGGCTGGGCCCGTGAGCCATGGCCGCTGAGCCTGCGCGTCCGGGGCCTGTGCTCCGCAATGGGAGAGGCCACAACAGTGAGAGGCCCGTGTACCGCAAAAAAAAAAAAAAAAAAAAAACCGGATGACAGGTTTAGTTACACAGAACTGGCCGACACTCGTAGTTTAAATCTCTCTTCTTGGCTCCAAGGGAGTGAGCAGAGTTTGGTGAATAACGAGTGGAAAACTCTTCTCTGGTCTGTCCCCGGCCCTTGGGCAGGAGATGATGGATGTGTGGGGCAGAGGGAGGCTGGTTAGAAGGCAGCAGGCAATGTTCCGCCCAACATTGCTCTTCAACTCCTGGTTTCTTGCCTCGGCTCTGTTGTCAGCCTCAGATCAGGGGTACTGACTTCCATGTCTATTGGTTGAAATCTCTTCCTTTTTAAAACCCTCTGGAAAATGCCAATTGTCCTTCAGGGACTTGTGCCAGGAGTTACTAGGACAACATAAAGAAATTCACTCTTACCAAAACCTCAATTCTCCTGTTGCAGTTTGACCTAAAGAAAAACATCTTATCCTTGAACCTCTTCCTCTTCCTCTTCCTCTTCTGGGGGTGGGAGGTGGGGTGGGGTGGGGTGTCTCCAGTAGGCTACAAAGCTGATGTGGGTCGTAGGTTGGAATGATCGTGTCCTTTTATTTTATTTGTTTATTTATTTATTTTTTGCGGTACGCGGGCCTCTCACTGTTTTGGCCTCTCCCGTCGCGGAGCACAGGCTCCGGACACATAGGCTCAGTGGCCATGGCTCACGGGCCTAGCCGCTTTGTGGCATGTGGGATCCTCCCAGGCCAGGGCACGAACCCGTGTCCCCTGCATTCGCAGGCGGACTCTCAACCACTGCGCCACCAGGGAAGCCCCCTTATTTGTTTATTTTTTAAAGATTTTATTTTTGGCTGCGTCAGGTCTTTGTTCCTGTGTGCAGGCTTTCTCCAGTTGCGGCGAGCGGGGGCTACTCTTCCTTGCGGTGGGCAGGCTTCTCATCCAGGTGGCTTCTCTTGTTGTGGAGCGCGGGCTCTAAGTGCGTGGGCTTCAGTAGTTGTGGCACGTGGGCTCAGTAGTTGTGGCTCGCAGGCTCAGTAACTGTGGCTTGCGGGCTCTAGAACGCAGGCCTAGTAGTTGTGGCGCACAGGCTTAGTTGCTTCGCGGCATGTGGGATCTTCCCGGACCAGGGCACGAACCCGTGTTCCCTGCATTGGCGGGCGGATTCTCATCCACTGTGCCACCAGGGAAGTGCCAATCATGTCCTTTTAAAAGACATCATTTCATGCTACAGCTACAGGTACATCTGGCACCTCCTCCAGGACAAGCTATTTGCAGGTTTTAGTAGTGCTTTGCCAAAGTGTTAGCTGAAACACTTTCCTCAGTTCTATAGGTCAACTTCATATTTGGAATAAATAAGCCTGTGTGTTAAATTCCTTCTTGGTCTCTACCTCATGCAGGTAATTCCATGTGTGTTTCTCTGCTGTATGTCAGGCTGTGCTTATGTTTGCTTAATTGCAGTGGTTCATTTGAAAGGTGCTGTTAGAAGTGGAAAATGAAAGAAGACACTTGTTTGGTCATGACCACACTGGCATCTTGCTGTTTAGGTTCATTGATCAGGGAGAAGTGAAAGAGGAGAGAGACAGGGATGGATAGACCAACCTGGGTCATAACCAGGTAAAGGAAAGGTCTCGTGTGTGGGATCCAGTCAGTAAATGGGTCCCAGGGCCTTCAACTCTCAAAACACGAGCCTGTCATGGCCACGCTCACCATTACCCAGTGGACAGTTCTGTGTCCTGGAACCCTGTCCTAGGAGCGAAGGAACTTTCAGATGGAGAAAGCCGCTCTCAACATGTGCCTTTTTCCAGAGGCTGGGGAGAAGGAAGGGCAAGGGTTATGAGGCAGGGGTGGAGGTGAGTGGGGTGCTTGAAATGGAGGAACAAAGCCGTGAAGCAGGGCTCTGAGACTTGAAGTGGTGGCACCTTTCTTTTTCAGTGGGAGATGCTTACCTGCTAGTGAAGCATCCTTATACACAGCAATTATGGTCTTCATTATTCTTTAGCAAGAAGTAATTTCCTGGTCATCTGTCACTTTAAGACTAAGGGCCTTCCACTCCCTCTGCTGAGCATATAGTAGCTTGTTGTACATCAGTTCTATTTATGTCCCATTTGGGAGCTCTGGGGGCTGCCCTTTGACAAACACACAAAAAGAGATTGATATAGCAAGAGCCATAGAAAATTGAGAAGGCAGGACTGGGGAGCTCGGTAACCTTGTGTTAAGCCCTGTTACCCATGGGGGCCTTGGCCTCAGTAAGTAATCAGCGGCTACCACTGTCTTCCTTTCATATGTCATCCTTACTATAGAATAAAAACACTCATGTAACTTGCGCTGCGAGTCACCCGTCCTGTAGTGTCGTTGGGGGACTTGAACTCTAGGCTGCGGCCTGCCTCTGGATGGAAGGGCCTGGCCCACCACCTGGACACCTGCCCACTTTGAGGGCTCACCCACTTAAGAAGCATTTACAGCCAGGCCCCTGTTGTGCTCCTCCCCGTTCCCCATGCCCACTTCCCTGCCCCCCAGGCCTTGAATGGTCTAAACAAGACCACATCTCCTGTTCTACAAGAACACCTGGTCTCGCTCTGGATGGCCTAGCAGATGTCAGTCATTCAAAGCCAAAACTCAGTAACCACTACCAGGGAGTAGGCCTTTCCCATAGGTTATTAATCTTCACCATGGTTCTAGCCAACAGAGATGACTCTCCTTGAGTTTCAGTTGAGGCAGCTGAGGCTCAGAGATGTTAAGCAACCTGCGCAGAGTCACACAGCTAGAAAGTGGCAGAGCCAGCGTGGGAGCCTTGGTTATCCCATTCTGCCCTTGATCATAAGATGCACAAACTATAGACTCTAAGAGCTGGCGTGAGTGCGGAGGGGCCTGGAGGCTTCCTGGGAATGAAGGGCAGCGGCCCAGAGGTTGGAATGAGCCTGGTAAGGAGACAGCCTGCTCTTCCCCCAACCTGCCTCCTGATGTTCTTTACCTTCTCTGAGGTCCCTCCCATTTGCGTAGCCCATTACCTCTTACATAGCCTTTCTTCTTTCTCTCTTGTGGTCTTTAAAATAGTCCTCAAAAGTGACCTTTTCTTTCCAGATGAGGAAACTGAGGCTCATGGAGAGGGCCTTGTCCAAGACGGTGTAGCGAACCATAGCGTTAGCAGGACTTTGGGGTCCTGAGTCGTGTTTTCTCCGTTTTCTGTTCCCCACCCCACCCCTACCCCAGTCCCCCAGCTCCACCCCCACCATTGCTGGTGTTTTCCTGTGTCTCCTAAATCTCAGCTTGACTGTTGTTTGAGAGGGACCCTGGGCTGGGTCCTGGCATAACCAAGACTCACTCAGCCCATTCCCTCCCCCCTCCCACCCACAGGCCCTCTGAGGCCCTCCCCGAAGCACCTCTCATTTCCCTGGGTCTCCCCAATCCATCAAACTGAATCTGCACACACCGTGAAGATGCCAAGAGAGGTGGGCCTCTTCCTGGTGTTACCTGCACGGTCAGTCCTGGCAGCGGCGGCAGCAGCAGCAACAATGGCCCTGCCTGCCTCTCCCTCATTCCTGAGCCCGTGGCTCAGGCGAGAAGCATTAGGGAGGGCGAGAGCCATCACAGGGCTGAGGGCGCTCATTCATTCCCAGCACCTGACAGAGGACTTAGGTGTAGGGTCACTGCTTGCCTGGATGTTCTGGTGTCGCACAACTGCACCCAGCTGGGTCTCGGGAGTGCCTTGATGAGCCTCTGAATCTGCAGGGTTTGGGGGTTTGTCTTGTTGCTGAGATGGCACCTGGGCAGCCTGCAAAGTCAGGGCCACTTTGTTCTAGATCATTGTCTCCTGGGCCGTTTTCCCACCCCCCATGCCCCATGGAGTCAACCCGGCTTGTGGTTCTGCCTCTGTAGTTCCCCTGGCTCTGTCCTCCCACCTCCGCCTCAGACCTCTTACCTGGCTGACTTGGAGAAGCTTCTGGTATGGCCCTCAGGCCACAGTTTTCTACAATATGTGCTTCATGACCTAGAAAGCACAGTGCTGGCTATGTCCTTCTCAAGCCCTCCAAGAGGCAGTGCCAGTCCCTCCGGGGAATAGCCTGGCCTACCCTTCCTCCAGTGAACTGAGCAGCTTTTAGAAACCCTAAATCCCAAAATGTAGTTCATAAGAAATCCTTTTCTTTAATCACAAAAGTTACATGTTGTACAAACACTGATATATAGCAGCTTTCTAGCTTTTCTGATTGCACGGTCCTGGGGGAGTCCATTGACGCTGCATCTCCTGTGATCCCAAAGCAGGGCTGGGCCTGCCTGTGGAATGCGCCCACTGATGTGCTAGAGCTGAGTCGTGAGAGCCATTGTTAAATTTTCAGAAATTTGGTGAGCTGATGGTTAAAAACAGCCATATTTTTAAATTATATAAATTTACAATTAAATAAATTATACTAAAAGCAATGGTAGAAAATACTCAAATCTCATTACTTCCTAAGTAATTTACTACACTTTATTATTTATCTATGCTCCTTTTTTGGGGGGTGGGGGGGTGCGGGGCATGCTGTGTGGCTTGTGGGATCTTAGTTCCCTGAACAGGGATCGAACCTGGGCCCTCAGCAGTAAAAGCACAGAGTCCTAACCACAGAACCACCAGGGAATTCCATACCTGTACTCTTGAGGTTACATATGTCTACTGTATCTGTACTTAATGGTGTGCTACTGTGTGTCTCTACCCAACATCGTTTTGGTATGGGAATATTTACACCACAAGCAATTGGCCAACACTATAAATCAAGATTTTATTTATTGTTTTGATAATTATCTAGACTTAGGAAAGTGGTGGAGAAGATCTTAATTAATAGTGCAGCGTAAACTTTAAAATGTATCATTGTAAATAAAAAGTGCAAAAAATTGAAAATAACATTTTTCTGGTTTTCAAAAACTACCATCCAATTCAGCAAAGATTCCACTCACATCACTGACAAACAAATGAAATCTGGTGTGTTTTCATTATTTCATTTTTGTCTTACTATTTAAGGTCAACAAAAATATTGACCAGTGCTTGTGTGGGAACCACACGTCTGTCAGCACATCACAGGATTTGCTGCAGGTCCCACGTATTTGACCACTACCATGCCTTTGACTGGCGTGCCCAAGTCCCCTTTCATTCACTGACATTTATTTAACAAATACGTATTGAGTGTATACTATGTGCCAGGCACCAGAGACACAGGAACGGACAAAACAGACAATAACAGAATAAACATGTCGACTGCATTTTCAGACCCTTCCCTCCTTAAAGGCACAAGTGCTCCCTCTCTGCATCTTGATCTCCCCCACCCAGGGTGAGCTCTGCCTCCATCCTGGTCCCGTCTTTCAGCTTTTCGCTGCTGGGGATGAGCCTCAGCTCGAGGAGGACAGAGTCTGAGCAGAGTCATGCGTGAAGGGCTTGGAACTTGAATGAAGGCCCAGGATTGAATGTTGAAGCAGCTTTTGGGACAAAGCCAGTAAGAGAAATCAGTTTCTTTAGAGTTTGTGAAAATGGGATGCATCCTTCCCACCTAAAGAATGGTTAGCTGTTCTCTGTACTTTGGGGCAGAAGATCTAAAATGAGACCTTTGCACTTGAAAGGGCTTCAAAATATTTAATATAAGAAATATCACAGGATAGCCTGCTGATTCACTCATCTGTTTGTTCAGCAAATACAAGTGCCTACCCAGCCGGGTGCTTGCAGGCTCTATGTACTGCCAAGCCTGATGATCTGCGGTCTCTCCTTGAGGGATTTTCAAACTTGTGGGGCAGTTGATAATCCAGGTTGCTGGCCAGTGAGCACAGCAGTCAGCATGCCCCCAGCCCCCCCGGAAGCCTTCCTCCTCTCTGTGGAATCAGGCCCCCACGGGCATCCAGTCTCCTCTTTCTCTTTTCTCCCCCTACTTAGCATCGATCTCAGTTTGCAGTAATTATATACCTGAGTGTGTGTTTGATGGATGTCTGTCTCTCTTACAAGAATGTCAGCTCCAGGAGGGCAGGCAGGGATCCATATCTGTCCTGCTCACAGGGCCCGGCATCAGTAGGCAATCAGGATAAACTTGTTAAATGAGTGAATGAAGGACAGAGCAAGTTTGGAGGAGGGAGACTGATGCAGGTGAGAAGCCCAGAGGGCATCTGGAGGGAGAGGCTTTTGAGCTGGAAGAATGAAGCCTTCATTCTTCCACTTACGGCAGGTGAGGCAAACTCTTGCATTTGTCAAGGTCCCGCCCGAACCTTACCTCCATTGCACAGCTTTTTCTTACCCCTTCTCTCTGGAGAGGTATCTATGACAGAACACAGCACTTTGCATTATAGCTTTTATGTGATTCTTAACCTTTCTTAGGTCACAGAATCTATGCTAATCTGATAAAAACTATAAACCTTCCTCCCCAGAATAATGCTTATGGCATGCAAATGCACACGCACAAACACGCAGTTTTAAGTTCAGTTTCCAGGGGTTCACAGGCTCCCATTCCCTCCATAAACCCCACATTAAGAACCCTGCTTTAAAAAATGTGATTCCCCACGGCAGGCACATCCTGCCCCTCTGTAACCCCCATATCTAGCACAGTTCTTGGCATATAGACCTTAATGTGGAATATTGGGTGGATACATAGAAGGATTGAATGGGTAGGTGGGCATTTTAAAAAGTGTCCTGATTTGCCACGACCTGTGTAGAGGCAAGCTAAAAATTCCATTGACATCATCAGGGGAGAGGGTCAGCTTGAGCAGAGAATGGCAGCATTCCTTATACCACCGATCTGTCCTGGCCCTAGGAGTGTGGTTCTGCCCATACCTGGGAAGCCCACCAACTCCATAAGACCATTTTCCAAATAAAAACTTAGAACATGGTGTCTGACACGTTGTCTGATAATGGCGTAGAATATTTGAAATTGGGCGTGTCTCAGAAAATTAGGGGTTGTGTGGTTTCAGGGGAACATAACTTAGTCCTGAGGCTGATTGGGTTGCTCTTAGAGTTTCTGTAAATCCCAGAAGGGGATGATCGGGGTCTAGGCTGCGCTCCCCATGGTGACCAGGTTAGTCCTCCCATCTTAGGTAGTGAGACTCAGCACGGCAGCCCGTTTGTCCTCCACGTTCTTCTCTATGGTCAGCTGTGTCACTAATTCCTAGTGTGGTACTGCTAAATGCTGCCCATCTTCTGCTCATTACCACCCCTTCCCCCCGCAAAAGGTGGTGTATATGAATCCCTACCTTTTAAACTGTTCAACTCTAGAATCTTAAAAAAAATTTTTTTTTTTGCTTCTATTTAAATCCCTATTTTTCACATTGGGGCGTTTGACAGTGTTGATTTTTAGACACCAGAATAGTTCAAAACCATGGGGGAAAAAAACCCTACAGTACTAGCTTTTGCTTGGAAAACAGTTGTCAAGGAAATAGATTTTGCAAAACATTTCCTCCCAGGAGAGCTCTCTCTTTCCATGTATCCCCACACTGAACATTATTCTCCTGTGCGATGTGGTAGGCAAAAGTACCATTGGCAGGTAATTTGTCTAGCCAACACCTAATTATGAATTAAAGCCCTTGCTGGCATGTTCTCAGGTCGGCAGCCGATGGTGGACCAAGTTCCAGTTCAGTTTATAGTGCATCTGAAACGTTCTTGGACTTACAGGAAGATATTTTGGCCCTGGCTATAGACCGGGGAATAGAATTCTGTAAACTCTATTAGCAGACAGTGGAAGTGCCTGATATAGATGGAGCTGAAATTGCAGAACGTTGTTCGATTAAAAGAAAAGGTGAAGGCTCATGGGGCAGAGGCTGTGACTCAAGGCATTCACATAAGGAGATACTTATCTCATGATTAGAGTGCTGGCGGCCCAGACACCAGCCAGTGGTACTTGGAAAATCTGTCACTGTTAGACATGCCAACACATGTATGAACTGCTCAGTTGTGAGCAGACCTCATAAGCGAGGCTGGTGGATTTAATTATCACTTGTGAGAACTTAGTCAAGAAAGTGCTGGCCCGGTTAGAGTTGTGGCCAGCGACACTGGCAGGTGGTTAATTACAGATTTCTCCAGTCCATGGGAGTGCAGGTCCATGTGTAGACAGGAGGAGAGTTGGTGACAAAGAAGCAAAGAAATGATCGCGTCTCCATTATTCTCATTTGTGTTGGGATCTGTTGTACTTGCAGTAATCTTTAATTATAAAAATTAATACTATGGGATGGTTATCAATGTTATCATTTTTTGTTATGTTGCCTGGTAATGTCTTTGTGCCCAAGACATGCATGTTTCTATAGTTACAGTGTAAAGAAGTGAAACCTTCCTTGCTCTTAGCCATTTTGTCATCACAATATTCTAAAAGGCTATTTTGAGAGATGGTCGAGCCCAGTCTGTGGGGTGAAAAATGGAGCCTTTGTGACAAGAGCCTGAGTCTTTGAAAAGACTTCATTTTAACCAGAGTAGTTCACAATGTAGCGTTCCCCAGTAGCAAGACAGAAAAACGCTCCTAAACAGCTAACTGCATTCTCCTCTCCTCTTTCAGGTAACAATCTGTCCCATTACAGGGCACTCTCTAGTGCAGGACCCATTTCGCACGTCCCTATGGACTGCATGAGAAGCCAGAAGTTGTGAATCTTTAGGTTTTTGACAATTTCCATCCTAAGGAGTGATCACTAATGGAGAAAATGGTGCGTTAAGTATTGCAGGTAGAGTCTGTTTGCACCTCCGTTAAGTCAGGTTATCTCCATCACCCTGCTGCTTTTGAAAATGCCCCAGGGCTTCCCCGGTAGCACAGTGGTTAAGAATCTGCCTGCCAATGCAGGGGACATGGGTTCAAGCCCTGGGCTGGGAAGATGCCACATGCCACGGAGCAACTAAGCCCATGAGCCACAACTACTGAGCCTGCGCTCTAGAGCCTACAAGGCACAACTACTGAGGCCGTGCGCTCCTAGAGCCCGTGCTCCACAACAAGAGAAGCCACCGCAATGAGAAGCCTGCGCACCGCAACAAAGAGTAGCCCCCGCTCGTGGCAACTAAAGAAAGCCAACGCAGCCATAAATAAATAAATAAATAATTTATTAAAAAAAAAAAAAGAAAATGCCCCATTAGTGGAAGAAATGGTGGCAGAATTATCATCAGAAGTACTCAAAATCATTCTATTTAAAGGTCACACTGGTAGAATTTTCAGATAACACTTGGCATTGCTTTTTTTTAAGTGGGAAAGTGGCTGCTCTGGGCATGGGGAGAGGACATCTTTTGGGTTTCAGATCTCTGGTTAAGGCTGTAACCCCACCAAAGTGGTGATCACTTAAAGATAATTACCTTCCACATTGTTCATGCTAAACTCTTGAGATGGACTGATTGGCATATTTAAATCTCATCTCCCAGGCATTTGCTAATTATCATAGCCTAGTTGGAGAAGAACCTAATCAAATAGCTGTTTAGAGATGCTTTGCATTTTAAAATTGTTCTGGGTTTATCCTAGAGAGGAAATGTGCCTCTGATTTTCCACTGGTTCTTTCCCTGACCGGAAGAGGGTTTAAACTTTTAATGGCTTAAATAGCCACAGCTAATCACTCAGGAAACTTCGTGCATTTACATTTTCTCTTTTGCGTCATTTCCATCCTTGACCCCCTTTCATCACCTTGAACGAAGCTTTCTCACTTGGTGGCTTCTCATTCATGAGGGGGGCCATTGAATTCCAGCTAATGAGGCTCATCTCTTTTATTCATTTTAAGTGATACCAACCAGGCCTGGAGTCAGATCTGAGAGTGAATGGTTATCACATGTTTCTCAGGTCCATAAATGGAATACCAAGTCCATGGTGAAAGTAAGAAGAATTTCTTGCTCAGAAAAAGAAAGACAAAAAGAGTAGCTTCTTGGGTCAGCAGGTTGAGTAGAAGCCACCCTCCTTAGAAAAGGCACCCAAGACTGGGTGCTATTTTCTTAACAGCCCTGGCAGCCCACCCCTGCCAGCTGAACTGAGATCCTTTTTGTTTTGTTTTGTTTTTTCAGTATGCGGGCCTCTCACTGCTGTGGCCTCCCCCGTTGCGGAGCACAGGCTCCGGACGCACAGACTCAGCAGCCATGGCTCACGGGCACAGCCGCTCCGCGGCATGTGGGACCTTCCCGGACCGGGGCGCGAACCCGTGTCCCCTGCATCGCCAGGTGGACTCTCAACCACTGCGCCACCAGGGAAGCCCTGAACTGAGATCCTTTTATGCAATGTTCTTTTCCAGCCACTGTGCTCAAAATTGGGAAAACACGACGGTTTTCTCCTTTATACAGCATATGCGGCTGTCGGTGACAGAAATCTCACCAAGGCCTTTCTTTTGTAGGCAGTGTCTAAAACGGCCTGTCTTTGAGACTTATGTCTTTCAAGACCCTGTGAGCCACTGTCACCCGTAGTTGTACCTCAAAAGCAAATAAAGGGAAGAGGAATTTTGTGAAGGTTTTCTCAAGTCACTGTCACTGGCCGTCAGTCCGTTTGTCTCCCTTCTGTGAAAGGGTCTGTTTTGCGGGTTTGGCAGGAGCTGCCACCTCCCAGCAGCAGATTTACAGGCCCCAGCAGGAAGCCAGATCTGGAGGCAGCTGAGAAAGAGAAAAGTCTGCTCTTTCTTATCAGAAGCCAGAGCAGCGGAGCTGGGGCAGGTGCATTCAGTTACTTGGGAGTGGGGAGTGGGGATTTGAGGAAGGTTCTGAGAGGTAGGAGCACCTCAGAATCAAGCCAGCCGAAGCCCTGTGTGAGCTTTGACTTTGATCATTCAAACAATTCAAAACGCTGTGAAACTTGAGGATCTGAGTTTTCTCTCTTTCCTTGTCTGTCCCATTAGCTCATCAAGATTAGAGTCTTTTGGTTTTCATAGTTAATTATTCTTTGGTATTCTATTTCAGGGTTTTGAAATCAAATTGCTTGATGTTTTACCCTCTCCCGTGTGATTAGGTTATCTTTTATAATAAGACTGCAATAATCCTTTCAAGAACACAGCACTTTAGCTCAGCACTCTCAAGGAAGATGTCCTAAAGGTCCCATGAAGTTTAGTCTTGTAGGAGTCAGAAAACACCACCGGTTCCCGTTATTATGAATCCGGAAGTGCCACTGCACATCATCCATCATCACAGACCTAGAAAAATGAAAAGAAAACCTATGTTGAGCTGTCTGATTAATGCAAACTGAAGGAGTGCTTATGGGGTGGCAGCTCTTTGGCTTCATAGGATGAATGAGCTCCAGGACCTGAGTCTTTTGTATGGTGTTTGTAAGGCTGAGCAGGTCTGTTTACTGCTTTGAAATTCTTTCTCCTGGTGTGAACGGGTAACCTTATCAGTGGGTTGTACAAGGCTTTCTAGCCAAGAAAAAGAAAATATGTACTTTGGAATCTCCGCTGATGGGGCCCCAGGGGGAATAAAGAGAAAAGTCAAATGCATGTCTCAGGCTACACGTGGGAAACAGGAGGAGTTTTTTTTTTTTCAGATACTCATTAAGATCTCAGCTCAGTTATCAACTTGGAGGCCTTCCTTGGCCAACTCCACCCACTCAGTCATCCTCTCCCCCTCTTGCTTGATTTTTCTTCAAAGTGCTTATCACTCTTCAAAATTACCCTGCTTATTTCTTATTGTCCATCTCCCCACACTATACGAGCCGTGAAGGCAGGAACCTTGCCTGTCTTGTTTACTGCTGCATGTACCAGAACATGGGGTACCTAGTAGATGCTCAACACACTTTTTTAAAATGGATGTCAGGTGAGGGGAAGTTGAGAAAAGAACAGGAAGAGGCAAAGGTTGGAATCAGACCTAGGTTTGAATCCAAATCCTTCACTTATTGGCTGTGTGCCCTTGGAATAATTATTGAACCTCTCTGAGTCTCAGTTTTCTTATCTATAAAATGCTTCCCAGAGGAGCAATGGAGGATTAAATGAGATAAAGTAACGGTAACATCTGGCACAGGGGCTGGTACATGGAAGTGCTCAATAAATACTAGTTCATTCTCCAAGCCTTAACGGAAACAATTGTACAGGGCGAGAAACAGGGCCCTTCACTGCCCACACGTGTCCAGAGGTTTTCAGGCCTCCTTCTTGGGTCCAGGAATGGTATCTCTGAGGAAAGTAGTACTAATCCTTTCTCGGCTCCAAGGAGAATATAGACAGTTTCACGTGGTTCTACACGCATGCGTTAAAGATGGGGTCCCAAGGATTCTGTACCCAGAGCTGGCTCTTCAAGAGATGGCAACACTGCCTAGAAGACAAGACTCCTGCCCTCCTGAAGCCTTTTGTTCTCATCCTCAGCTGAGGGCCTCCATGAGAACCCCAAAGGCCTTGAGACAGGTCACCTAGGCCCCTTGCTGTCACAGATGCCACTAACAGCCTTTAGAAAGTGTTTATCAAGGCTGATCTTCCAGATTTCCAATGGTGTTACCTCTCTAGGCAACCTGGCAACAGAGATTACTTCTCTCCATGGCCCAGTTAATGTCTCCCTGCCACTCACTGTGGTATTTTCCTTGTTTTCACGTAAACATGTTTTTTTTTTTCCTTTCTTTTAAAAAAATTCTTAACATTCAGGCGAAAAAGAACTGGTTCTGCCTCTTTTGCATTTCCAGAGACCCCAGCCTCTGCTGGGGCAGCTTTAAAGCAGGTCATGCCTCCCTTCTAACGTACTGAGCCTTCGGGAACTGGAAATTCGGACGGTTCTTGTTTTCAAAAAGAAGCAGGCCTCAGGTTGGGCCGCGTGGCAGCTGGCGGCAGCCAGTCCTCATTTTGATTCTGTGTGCCACGTGCCGTCCAGAGGTGCTGGGTTGATGTTTTGTTCATTCATTCAGTGGACAGTGGAGCAGCCTAGTGAGATGGAAGGGACACAGCCTTTTGAATCAGTCAGACCCCAGCTTCAAACACTGGCTCTGCCACTTGCCAGCTGCCTGGCCCCAAATGTTGGGAAAAGGAGACACTAATCTTACCTCGGAGGGTTGTAGAGTGGGAAACAGTGTGCTGTCATGGTTAAGCATTCAGGCCCCCAAGTTGTCCTCTTGCATCCATTGCCTGGCTCTGCCACTATTTGTTCTGCATCCTTGGAAAAGTTACTTAACCCTCCAGGACTCAACTGCTTCATCCTGTAAAATAGGGATAACGATGGTAACCCATCCTAACAGGGTTGTGGTGCAGGATGAAATGCTTCTGAAAGGCTTAGCCCAGTGCTCAGCACATGCTAGGTGTGCAGTACATGTCCACTACTGGGTAATAGATAGATAATAATGTAGCCATCATTATTACTAATGTGCTATGTTGACTTCCTCTGTTGGGCCAGCCTCATGCTAGGGGTTGGGGATGTATTGGGTCACAGAGCTCAAGGGCAGGGGAAGAGACATGAAAGAAATTATTATCCTGCAGAAGTCTTAAGTACTGTCATTGATGGATGGCAAGGGGCTGTGGAACAGTGAATTCCAGAATGGTGGTACCTCTGCTCCAGAATATCAGAATTCCTTATGTAGAAAAAGGGCTATGGTGGCATGAAAGTGCATTGGAAATTTGGTGGGTTTTGTTCATTCAGTTTTTCACTGGGAAGTGCTAAGGCCCTTAAGTAGTATATTAGTTTGCTATTGCTGTAGTCACAAATCACACAAACTTAGTGACTTAAAACAACACAAATTTATTCTTTTACAGTTCTGGAGATCAGAAGTCTAAAACAAGTCTTCCTGGGCTAAAATCAAGATGTTAGCTAGGCTGCCTTCCTTTCTGGAGGCTCTAGGGGAATATCCATTCCCTTGCCTTCTCCAGCTTCTGGAGTCCCCCTGGAATCCTTAGTTTACGGCCCCTTCCTCCATCTTCAAAGCCAGCAATGGCCAGTGGAGTCTTTTTCACATCTCACCACTTCGACTCTCCTGCCTCTTCCCTCTCACTTCTAAGGACCCTTGTGATTACATTGGGCCCACCTGGATAATCCAGGCTACTCTCCCCACCTCAAGATCAGCTGATTAGTCATCTTAATTCCATCTGAAACCGTAATTCCATTTTACCATACATACTCACAAGTTCCAGGGATTAGGACATGGGCACCTTTGGGGACCGTTTTTCTGCCGACCCTAGGTGGGAAGGTGCCGTGTGAGTTTGAGGTATTGTCCAGAGGCCCCTGTGGCTGAAGCGTGGAGAGTGGGAAGGGGCCTGGGGAGAGGTCAGAGGCAGGCCTTTCAGGCACGGTGCCTTGGGGAGTTCTTGGACGCTCTTACACAGAGGAATGACATTTGATGGCTTGCATTTTTAAAGGGCTTAGTCTGTTGGTTGTATAGAGAAAGGATGTGGCGGGGGGGGAGTGCCTGAGAGGAAGCGGGGAGCCCATACGGAGGTCCAGGGACAGTGGTGGACTGGGAGGAGGATGGGAAAGGGGTGAATCAGAGATGTTGTGGACAGGATTGCTGGAGAGTGAACGTGAGGTGTGGAGTAGAAGGAGACTCCAGAGGGCTCTGAGGTTTCAGGTGGATGGTGCTGATGTTTCTGGACATGGGAAGATGATGTGGATCCCAGGGCCACAGACCACAAGTGCTAATACTTACGACAGAGTTTTCTGTGTGCCGGGAGCTGTGCCGAATGCCTTGCATGGTAATTACAAACAGCCCTCCGTATCCACGCGTTCTGCGTCCATGGATTCAGCCAACCGAAATTCAGTCTGAGGTTGGTGACTCCACAGATGCAGAGCCCAAGGATAAGGAGGACCAACGGTACCAAGCCATTTTACAGAAGGGACTTGAGCATCCATGGATTCTGATATCTGTGGGGGGCCCTGGATACCAAGGGATGACTGCAATCCTTGCAGCCCCCTTGGAGGCAGGCATGGTAATTGCTTCATTCTATGAGAAGCATAGAGTATTCTGACAAGAGCGTAGACTGCCTGGGTTCGAATCCTGGCTCTGCCACTTGCTTGCTGTGACACTTGGGCATGTGCCTCAGTTTCCTCATATGAGAATGGGAGCAATGATAGACTAATCTTATAAAATTAGTGTGACGATTAAAGAGTTAACATATATGGAAAACACTGATGACTCATGGAAAACACTGGTTAAGCATAATATAACAGTATCCTTATCTTTAAACAAATGAGATAATCGAGGCACAAAGAGGTTAAGTATCTTGTCTAAGGACACACAGCTGCGGAAAGCTGGGATCCAAAGCCAGGCTCTTAACTACCATGCCTTGCCTCCTCCTTGAGAGGACCTCTCAGAGCTGTGGTGAAAACTGCATGTGCTAATACATATAAAAGCCCTCTTCGTGGTGTTGGGCACATGCTGTATATTCCATCAGTGTGTGTATGTGGAAGTGCAGTTGTTGTTTTTTCTGTAAAATGGGGGTGATGGTGGCGCCCTCCCAACCTCACTCACAGGACCATAAGGCTCAAATCAGGAAGGCAAAGCACTTTGGAAATAGTAGAGCTACCTACACATAGGCCATTTTTATACTCAATTTCTTCAAAATGGCCTTGTTGAACCATTTCCCCTTGGAATTTCACTCACAGATGTGCTGAGGTCTTTCATACTGTCATTCATCTTTGTCCACAACTCCCCATCTCCCTGCCTCCACCCCAATGCCCAGGCTTTGACAGAAGAGAGTGGGGAGGACCCTTCACTTTGCAGTCAGGGAACCAATCTCAATGCAGTGGCAGAGCTCGATTTGCTTGTGACCTTCTCCATCAGCTCCCCTTGTTCATCTGCAGACTCTGTACCAAGATCATAAAGGTGTCCCATGGGAATGTGTCTCACCCGTTCTTGCTATCCCTGTGGCCTCACAGTTGGAGCTGTTCCCTTACTGGGCCTTCTAAAACCCTTGTTGAGGCAACTCCACCAGGCAGTAGGTATTTCTGTCCCAGGCATCCCCCTTTCCCCTTGGTTCTCACAACACTAGCAGCCCCGGGGAGCTCCCCCTCTGTCGTCACCATCCTTAGATATTTATTCAACATACTTTTATGGAGGACCTCTATGTGCTGGGCAATCTGTTAGGTGCTGGGGAGCAATAGTGAGCAAATGGAGCCTGTGTTCTGGGTGTGGGAGGAATAGATACTAATTAACCAATCACGCAATGAATGTAAAATTCTGACTTTAATAATCCTCTATAACAGGAAGATTCAACACAGTCCAGGAGGTCAGGCTTCTCTAGGACATGGAAACTAAGCTGAGATCTGAAAGATGAGTGGAATTTACCAGGAAAAAAGTAGAGCGAGGAGTGGTCCAAGGAGAGGGACTATCGTGTGCAAAGGGCCCGTGGCAGGAGGAGGCATTGCTCTTTGAGGAACTGAGAAAGCAAGCTAGTACAGCTGGGCAGAGGTGGGGAGGAGAAGCTGACGCTGGAGGCATGAATGGGGGGACTCTACAAGGCTTGATGGGCCTTACTGAGTTTGATCTTTATATCTGATGGAACTGTTTAAGTGTGTGTTGGGGGTGGGGTAAAGATATGAATAAATTTGTCCTTCGAATAATCACCATGGCTGCAGTGTGGAGAACCATGTAGGAGGCCAGAGAGGACTCCTCTAGGCCAGTTAGGAGGCTGCTGCGGGAGTCCCATGAAGAGATGGGAGTGGTATGGATTAGAGTGGTGGTGCAGAGAGAAATGGATGAAGAGGTACTTAGTAGATAAATTAATAGTGTAGCAGCCATCCTATGGCTGCTTTTTACTGAGCACATATTATGTTCCAGCTGCTGTGCTAAGCACTCGGCAAGTGTTATCTTATTTACTCTCAGGGTTATTATAAGGATTAAATATTCCTGTCCTTTTACAGATGAGGAAACTGAGACTCAGAGAGGTTAAGTCACTTACTCAAGGCTGCACAGCCAGTAGATAGCAGAGTCCTAGAGCAGCTTCTCAAACTTTAATGTGCATTTGGATAACTTGAGGATCTTGTTAAAATGCTGGCTTTGATTCAGCAGGTCTGGGGTGGGGCCCAGGATGCTGCATTCCTAACATGCTCCCTGGGTATGCCCAGCTGTTGGTCCCTGGACCACACTGAATAGCAAGGGTCTGTCTGCCTCTAGGTCCCACACTCTCAGCCATGGCGCCTTAGAACAGCTACAGATGGGATGAGATTTCTGAGACTGCTCAAATCTGAATCCCATCCTGGGCAGGATGTGGGCGTGCTCTCTGGACCTCAGATAGGTCAGAAGTCATATCACATTTTCACTTCCTACATTTGTCCTTCAGTAGCTCAAGCAAACCCAGAAGTGAGAGGGTTAGAGGCAGCACCTCACTGTCTACTCCCCACCCACCCCTCCACCCCTCAGCACAACCAAACCCCATCCTGCATCCGCTTCTGAGATATAGGCCAGGGGTTATGTGCATTCGCCGATGTCTCATCAGCAGTTGTCAATCAGATCATTTTGTGGGGCACCCATGGAAGGGGGTGGACTGAGAAATCTAATGTGGATGGTTTTAGGTACCAAGCTGTCAGCTGTTTCCCTGGGCTGTGCTGAAAGTGAAGGAGTAAAAAATCACCCTAACATTCTAATCTCTTCATCTGTGTGGTCATTAGATCCTGGAATCATTAGAGACCAAGCCCTTTCCCACTCAGCCCCTGCAGATGGGCCAGGTGTCACTGCTGGGAGACACCAATAAGGCTGCAAGTTGCTGTGTGAGCACTTGTCTTTAATGACTGGGAAAATCCATTTCCCTTCCTGGCAGCTTTGAGATGTTGCAACCGTGCTTCTGGGTCATTGCCAGACCTGACCCTTTCTGTGTGCGTGTTTTATTTTTATTTTTTATTTTTTGGTTTATTTATTTATTTATTTTTGGCTGCGTTGGGTCTTCATTGCGGCACACAGGCTTTCTCTAGTTGCGGCGGCGAGCGGGGGATACTCTTCGTTGCGGCAGGCGGGCTTTTCAGTGTGGTGGCTTTTCTTGTTGCGGAGCATGGTCTCTAGGTACGCGGGCTTCAGTAGTTGTGGCACGTGGGCTCAGTAGTTGTGGCTCGCGGGCTCTAGAGCGTAGGCTCAGTTGTTGTGGCGCATGGGCTTAGGTGCTCCGAGGCATGTGGGAATCTTCCCAGACCGGGGCTCAAACCTGTGTCCCCTGCATTGGCAGGCGGATTCTTAGCCACTGCGCCACCAGGGAAGTCCGCGTGTTTTATTTTTAAAAGGGGAGGATGTCTCACTGTTTCAGTGATTGCTCCTTTCTCCCTAGCTGCCGCCAAAGAACTTTCCAATGCAAACTTTCTATTCAGTTTCCCACTCTCAAGGCGGTCCGCCAGTATTCTATTTCTTCCTCTTCTCAAACGCATCATTTCTTGGCCCCATCATTCTGGGGCCCCTCAGGCTGGGGTGGGTGTCTTTGTCTGGGCAATGCAGTGGATTCTAGTCACCTTTCTGCAGGAGAGGATTCTAGAGCTCTGAGACAGGTAGAAAGAACATCTTAAACAAAATAATGTCTGCCTCAAATTAGTAAATATTTTTCATTTTAAGAGTTCATGTCATTGCAATTTGTTCAGGTGGACAAGAACAGCTTTTGTTTGAGAAAGAACTGAAGAGGTGTCTTAGGATTCTGCTCTGATTGCTCTGCCTCTCACTGACGCTTTGTTTCCTGCCTCTGCAGAGCTCCGTGAAGGGAAGGCTTTGTGATCTATTGTTAGGTATTCTTTGAATCTATAAAGCATACACTGCTGGAAGGGAGGGGCTTCCAGACCATCCAGAGCTCCTTTCTCTAGCATGGACACGCATTCATGCACACACACACGTGCACACACACAAAAATGATGACTGCCTGGTGTGTATTTCTAGAACCCAGTGGGGGCAGAGGTGTTTAGTTCTTGTGTCTCTTGATTCTTACAGCCACGTTCTTGATTTCTCTTTCTGTAGCTCAGGCTGCCCCTACCACCATCAGCTGCTTCACTTCTCTTGCTGGTTGGCCCCCTCTCTGACTCCTGGCTGGAAAGGCCTTTTCCTCTATCAAAACCCACTCCCTCCCAACCACCCCAAGGCCAACCACCTACACGATCCCTTTAGGCTTTAGGAGTAGCACTATAACATTTCTTCCTTATGTTTTTCATTTTAACCATCTTTCATTTTCACCTTACAAACATTTCTAGATATTCATTATAGAAAATCCAGAAAGTATAGGTCAATAATAAGAAAAAAATAACCACTAAACCTCTCACTATCTGACATAACCACTGTCAGCACTTTTGTGCATTTCCTTCCAGTATTTTTTTTTCCTTTAAAACACTCGTACATAGTCCAGTGATCTTCATACCATGTAACTTGGTATCCTGCTTTTCCAACTAGTATTATATAATGAACATCTTTGTGTGTCTCTCCCTATATAGTGATATTTAGTTTATATCACTAAACATTTGGAAACACAATTTTTAATACCCGTTTCATACTTTACATCTCATACTTTAGCTCTTGCATGATTATTTTGAATTGGGAACAATACCTATCCTGTCAAGCCCACTGAACTGCTTGATCAAATGAGAGAAAGTGTGCAGAGAGCTGCACAAATATGCGCAATGATCATTCATGATGTTAGTTTTATCTTCCCAAGTGAACTACTTTGTATGTTGTCACGGAATTGTTATATACTTTCCTATTCAACTTTTGCACAGCAGTGGGCAAAACTAGCTGTCTGGGTTTAATCTTTAAAAGGGAACATACTTATTAATAACTTTTAATTTTTTTCCTAGCAATTTCTTAGAGGCTCTGGCCTAAGGAACTTACCTGAAATATAGAAAAGGGAGTGTGCACAAAGATGTCCATTATGGCATTATTTACAATAACCCCAAAATAGAAATCACTGACAGGTACAATTATATGGGAGGAAGGTTAAGTAAATGATGCTGAACCTACTTGCGAAGTTATTATATAGCTGTCTAAAATGATGTTTACAAAGCCTTTGTAATAAAATGGAAGATGTTTATGTCATCATCACTGGAAGAAGCAAAGATGAATGAAAAAGAGTGGAAAGAAAGACACCAAAGTGGCAACAGTGGTTATAATATTTAAATGATAGATGATTATTTTCTTTCTCTCTGTTTTTCTGCAATGAGCTTGTATACCTTGGATGCATTAAAAGATAGGTGGGTAGGTAGGTAGGTAGATGGATGGATAGATAGATAGACAGATCAACCTTATTTTTTAAACTATTGGAAAGGATGTAAGCAGAAGAGGCAAGTACGGGGCACAGAACTGAGTTCAAGTGAAAGTAGTGACCCACAGGTGGGAGAAAAGGGCATGGGGGGCTGAGCCCAGACTGGGCTGGAACTTCTAGAAAACGCTTAGAACCACAAAAGGTGCCTTTTAGTTTATTTTTGGAGCAGGAAGAACAGAGTAAGGATGGGCACCTCATTTGAACATGGTAATATAATTATAAAAGGAGAAACCAAAATTGCTAGTTCCTCATTTGCTCCATCCTCTGACCAGCGTGGGCGGGACAGGCTTGGTGAGGGGAATGTGAAAGCCCAGTAGGGCTTTTGAGGAACCGAGGGGTAAGCGGAGCCACAAGGAGACTGGCAACAAGCACATTCTATCATAATTTATACAAGTGGGGGAAAACAGAATTCTGTCATGTATAAATCTGGGTGGAAATGACATCAACATCCTGCAACGTTCCCTAATTTTTTTTTTTTTTCTTTTTTTTTTTTTTGCGGTACACAGTCCTCTCACTGCTGTGGCCTCTCCCGTTGCGGAGCACAGTTCAGGGCTTCCCTGCTGGCGCGGTGGTTGAGAGTCCGCCTGCTGATTCAGGGGACACGGGTTCGTGCCCCGGTCCGGGAAGATCCCACATGCCGCGGAGCGGCTGGGCCCGTGAGCCATGGCCGCTGAGCCTGCGCGTCCGGAGCCTGTGCTCCGCAACGGGAGAGGCCACAACAGTGAGAGGCCCGAGTACCGCAAAAAAAAAAAAAAAAAATTCAGACTTTTAGAAAAGTGGCAAAAGATACTACAAAGATTCACATTTACCCTTCACCCAGATTCCTCAAATGTTAGTGTTTTACCCTGTTTGCTTTGTGTACACTCTTCTCTCTCTCTTTCTACACACACACACACATACACACACACACACACGAGGTTTCTGAACTATTTGGGAGTAAGTTGCAAGCATAATGCCTCTTACCCCTAAATACTTCATTGTGTATTTCCAAAAGGTTGGTTCTACTTTTCTATATAACCATAGTAAAACCAGAAAATTAACGTTGACACAATACTATCTGATCCCTATACCCCATTCACATTTTGTCAATTATCTTGATGATTGTCCTTTATAGTAATAATAATAATAGTAGTTGTTATTATTTCTGCTCCAGGATCGCATCCAAGGTCACGTATTACATTTAGTTCACGTCTCTTTAGTCTCCTGCAGGCTGGAACAGTTCCTCAGTCTTTCCTCTTCTTTCACGACCTTGATGTTTTTGAAAAGTAAAGGCCATTTACGTTGTAGGTTGTCTGTCTCTCAGTTTGGGTTTGTCTGATCTTTCCTCATGATTCGGTTCAGGTTTGCATTCTTGGCAGGATTACCACTGAAATGACGTGTGTTCTTCTTAGTGTGTCATATCAAATGGCATGTGATATCTATTTGTCCCCATTAATAGTTTTTAAAAATATAAATTAATAACAGCTTTACTGAGTTATAATTCACATATGATAAAATTCACCATTTTAAAGGGTAAAATCCAGTGGATTTTAGTATATTCCCAGAGTTGTACAGTCATCATCACAATCAATTTAGAACATTTTCATCGTCCCAAAAGGCCCCATACCCATTAGCCATCATTCTCCCTGTCTTTTTCCCTCACCCCTGGTGACTACTAATCTACTTCCTGTCTATAGGTGTGCCTATCCTGGACATTTCATATACATGGAATCATATGCTGTATGGCCTTTTGTGTCTGGCTTCTTTCACTAAGCACAGTGTTTTCAAGGTTCATCCACGTTGGAGCATGTATCAGCACTGCATTCCTTTCTATGGCCAAATAATACTCCATTGTATCTATTTACACATGTTGTTGGTTCATTCATCAGTCAATGGACATTTGGGTTGCTTCCACTTTGGGGCTATTACAAATAGTGCTGCTATGCACATTGTGTACAACTTTCTGTATGGACATATGTTTTTAATTTTCTAGGGTGTATGTCAGGGTACCCAATGCCACCGCTAGGTTCAGTGATTCACCAGGAGGGCACATAGTCCTATTCCTGGCTGATTTACTACAGTGAAAGGACACGAAGCAAAATCATCAAAGGGGAAATGTGCATACAGGGAAGCCCTGGGGAAACCAGACCCGGCACGCAAGAGTCCTCTCTGGGTGGAGTCACCCAGAACACACTCCATTCCTTCAGCACTGAGTCGTGATGACACGTGTGAGACGCCATCCACCAGGAAGTTCATTAGAGACTCAGTGCCCAAGGTTTTTACTGGGGGCTGGTCACGTAAGTACCCTCGGCCTAACATGTACCGAAATTCCAGACCCCCGGAAGGAAGGCAGGTGTTCAGCATACACCACATTGTTTGTACAGTCTCAGTGCAGTAAACCACCCTTACCCATCAGAGAATGGTGAGAACACTCACTAAATCCAAGTTCCCAGGCACCGGCCAAGGGCCAAATCTGCAAGCAGAGCCTTTCTAGGGATAGAAGTCTCAGGCCTACTGTGTTAACTCTGTTCTGCACGAGTCTACACCCAGGAGTGGAATTGCTGGGTCACATCGTAACTCCATATTTAACTTTTTATGCCACAGTGTTTTCCAAAGCAACTGCACCATTTTCATTTCCACCCGCAATTGATGAGGGTTTCCACTTCTCCACAGCCTGGCCCACACTTGTTATTGTCCATCTTGTTGATTATAGCCATCTGGTGTGACTGATAGGTTTTTAAGTTAGTGATTTGCAGGCATTTAGAACCAAAAATGAGGATCCGTAGGAGCCAAAATGTGTTCTCTAAGAACAAGTCATACCAGTCTAACCCCTGATTTTTCTTAAAAGAAAAAAAAAGCATCTGTTTTCTCTGTACTCGCTGTACGGGGGGCAGAGTGCTTCTGTATTTCAGTCCTGTCCTTCATAGTATCTTCGTATACAAAAATGGAGACACAGGGCTTGGACTGATTACCTGGAAGATTCCTCACTTGTTGACAGATGACACTCAAAGAGCAGTGCTGGAGCCAGGTGAGGGGCCCCTGCTGCTGTTTCCCCAACTCTGTCCTCAGCCCAGCCATTTAATGTTTCTCTCTAAAACTTGGGGGAGACACAGATGGCGGTCCCATGAAAGCAGGCAGAATACCCAAAACACACAGACACACACACAGTGAATGATAAGATCTGGTTCCAGAAAGATCCTGACAGCACGGAATGAGTATGGAGAGTCCAGTGAGATGCAGTTGTTAGGGACAAATGGCAAGTCCACACCCACAGGGTCTGGTCCAGATGTAACCAGGGAGAGTTTGCACTTCGGTTTCTGCTTATTACCAAAAGCCAACCGTAACAAATGGGTGACGAAGTCTGGGCACCCTGGAAAAACGTTGTGATGTGTATCTGCAGTTTCAGGGGATTTAGAGCTCTGCCATCGGGCGACCTGTCGAAGGAGCCGGGCTGTTCAGCCGGCCAACAGGCAGCCTAAGGTGACTTGAGAGTTGGCTCCCCCTGGATGAAGGGCTGTGGTGGGAGCATACGAGCTGTCTGCCCCATGGCCCGTAGGGAAAAGCAGGTTTAGATTGATTAAGAAAGAACTTTGTGAAACTCTGCAATTGAATGAGCTGCCTGCTAAGGAGGTAAGCACCCTGTCGCTGGGGGTGCTCAAAGAGAGATTACTTAGTCTTTTTAAGGAACTTGCATGGGGCAGGAGGTGGCCTGAGTTCTTTGAAGCCTTAGAACTGCCTAAACATGAAGCCAGGGACTGTCCGTCTCTAAAGGCAAGTCCAGGGGCTGCCCAAGGCACATATCACCAGTTCCAGAGTGAGATTAGCCTTTCTGTAGGTCACCCTCTTCTTGTGCCCCTCACAATCCTACTTGTCCATCAGGACACTTGGGTGCCCGTGAAGCTCCCCTTGAGACACGCGCTTGCCTTCTTCTGAGCACCTCTGTTACTCAGAAGCCCCCCCACCCCATCCCCCCGACCCATTACCTATTTTACCTGTGATGTGTGTGGTCCACACGTCAAGTCTCCCAGCCATGTGTTAAGCTCCAGAGCCAATTTTCTTGTTTGTTCTTACTTTCATTGAGCAAATACTTAATGAGCACCTATTATGTGTCAGTCCCCTGGTGAGTTGCCAGGCACGCAGCAGTGACTAGGGGATGGGGGCACTGACCAAATAGTCGCGAGTATAAGAGTTTAACTGCAGGCTGCTGTGGGACCTGACATCAGGAATGTGGGGAGGTCGTGGGGGCCTGGCTGGGGAGGAGGACTCCCTGCAAAAGTACCCTTTCAGCTGAGAGTTGAAGGAAGATAAGCAGTTGGCAGGAAAGTGGAGGGAGGGGTCCGGGGGAGCAGTCCACCGTGGCTGCAGCCCAAACTGCGGCCGAGCACAGGCTAGGACACCTGGTAGGTTGGGGCGCATTAGGAAGAGAAGTAAGGACCACCTGGCTGGGGGCTTTCCCCGTCATCCCCGCTTATCCAGCGCCTGGGCTTGCGAGCCGAGGTGGGAGACACAAGGATTAGCGTTCGAGGGTCTGTGGGTCCTTGTGCACGTGTGTGTGTGTGAGAGCAGCTCTAATTGCCTTCTGAATCCTGTCCCAAGCGACACAGGGATTATTTGTGCCTTCCTTCCTCTCCGTTGATGTGGATGACTGTGAGAACGGGCCACGTTCCAACATCCCCACGTCCCTGCAGTGACAGCTCCTTTGAGAACATGTAGATACCCATGGTTCTCTTAATTACTCCTGCACACCCACTTCTCTCTCTCAAGCAGGTGGGGTTTGGGGGTAGGGTGCAGTCCTCCCCCTCCAGACCTCTGCTCCTGCTTTCCTGCTGCCATTTCTGTTTTAACAGCCTCCTGCTGCTCCCCTACCCATCCCCCACCCCTCCCTCCCCTCACACTGACTTAATCGAGGCCCGCCCCCCCAGAATAAGAGAGACTGAGGGAGGAGGCCAGTCTCCCTTAAGCGCTCATACCCAGCAATTAGTTTCCCTTATTGCCAATTCAAGATAAGTAGAAAATAACCAAGGAATGGAACCAGGGCTCAAAACCTGTGTCAAGTGCTTGGCACGCAGTACCGTGACATTTGCATGTGTGTCTCCTGGGAAGCCACACATCAGGCCAAGCATGGGGGTGGGGTCTGCTGGCCTGGGAGTTGAAAGAGCTGTATTCCAGCCCTGCTGGCTGTGCCACCCTGACCACCTTCCATCTCTGAGCCTCAGTTTCATCATCTATGAAGTGGAGAGATGGTACTAGATTATTCTGCCATTTCACGGAGAGCCCAGGACACAGACCTGTCAGGTCTGCCCTCCTGGTCTGTGTGTTTTGGCCCCAGGGGTGAGCATGGCAATGGTTACTGTCCAGGTGTGCCTGGAAGAGATGGCTGCTAGACCTTGGCACCAGGAGTGGCAGAGCATGGAGAACGCAGGTGGCGATGTCCAGAAAGACAGTGCTGAGGCAGGAAGGTGGGCTGGGAGATGGAAGGAGAAAAGCAGAAGGGTGCCAGACAGTGTCTGGAAGTGAGCTGGGAAATAGAAATAAACACATATAGTAGACTGCTGGTTCTCAGATGTGGCCCATGGACCACGTGGGGATGTGTTAGAAAGACAGGATGTCAGGCCCCACCCCAGACCTGCTGGATCAGAAACTCAAGGATGGGGCCCAACAGCCTGTTTTAACGAGCTCTCTAGGTGATTCTGATGCACGCCAAAGTCTGAGAACTAATAAGGTGGATGAAAGAGGGGTGGATGGATGAGGCTTGGAGAACCAGATGGGTTATTTTAAAGGCTGAGCAGGAAAGAGGACTCGTGTTTGTTGATCACTTGCTGTGTGAAGTCAAAAACTGGGCATTTCCAGCTACTTGCTTTCATTTAAACCTTTCAGGATTGTGGCAAAGCAGCCCTTGTTATCCCCATCTCAAAGATGAGGCAGCTGAGGCTTGGAGACATTCAGTTGCTTGCCAACGTCAAAGAGCTAGTGGCAGGGGTAGGATTAGAACCTGGGCCTCCCGGCCCCGAAGCCTGAGTTCTCTCCACGACACCAGGCTGCCTCCCACCTGCCTGTCCTTCAGCTGTGCCTCCGCTGCCTGGGCTGGCTCCCTTCTCAGCCCCATGGTCACCGCAGAGGCCTGCTCTGCTGTCCTTCTTCTGCAGCCTGCCATCAGAGGCAAAAGGGAGACCCTGGGGAGGGGCGGGAGAGCAGGGCTGGGGACAGATTGTTGCCTGGCGTTCCTCCAGCCTCCGGTGCTAAGTGCAGTTAGGAGACAAAGGTGCTTGTATGCTTGTGATGCTGCCGAGGGGCTAACATGGTTGCCTTAATGTAGTAAGAACTCACGCATGCACTGGGTGACAGAGCTGACGGATACTCATTGCCAAGCCCTGTGCAGGGTGCTTTGGGGGAACCGAGGCAAAGAAAATGTAGTTTCTGGCTTCAAAGAGTTTGTGGTCCAGAACCAGTAAAACAAAAACTAACAGTGACCGGCTGGGGTGCTAGGAGGCCTGGGAGAGCCAGCCTGGGTCAAGCCAAGTGCAGGAGGAGTTCAAAGAGACTCAAGCAGTGACTTTAGGGGACAGACCTAAGGCTTCGGAGCCAGAGGGCATGGGTTCAATTCCCAGCATGCTCACTCACTCCCTGGGTAATCCTGGGCGAGTAACCTCATGTCTCGACCTGTCTCCTTATCTACAAAATGGAGTTAACAACCCCTAGCTCAAGGGACGGTTCTATTAGATTCTAACAGGCATCCCTCGTTGAGTTTTGTTTCCTTCCATTCAGAGGGTCACTTTAGGTCCGGGAAGGCTTCACGGAAGAGGTGGCTTTTCACTTTGGCACTGATGGATGGCTAGAATGTACTTAGTGCCTTTTGTGCCTTCTCTGAGGAATCTATGGGTAGATGCAGGACGTGTGGGGTTGTCGGAGGAGAACAGCCTTCCAGGCATAACTATGAATAGAACAGTGGTGAGAGGAAGTCGTCTTTCTCAACGTGGAAGATTGTTTTTATAATGTGGTTTCAAATCCTGTTGCAAAGGGCAAGGCCAGGTGGCCAGCCCGCGCTATTGGGAATCTCCACGCTCAGGGTCTGTTTCTGCTCTTTCTTACAGATGATGCAGTTCGCCTGGCAGAGCTACAAGCGCTATGCGATGGGGAAAAACGAGCTCCGGCCCCTCACAAGAGACGGCTACGAGGGCAACATGTTCGGTGAGCTGACGTCGGAAGACCCCCTGCCCCTGGGGGCCGAGCAGAATTTCATTTTTGACTTTTTCTCTCCTGAGCTATGTCCCTGTTTCTCCAGAGCTCCAAGTCTGACTTCCTCCAGGGTTGTCTAGGCTTGTGAGCCTTCTAGGTTTGGGGGAAACCCACATGCTTCTCCCTCACCTCACACACTTCTTTATATGCACCTGTTGTTAATTTTCAGAGCAGACAAACTTGGAAATGTGAGTGGGGGCAGTGAGTGACGGACACTAGTTGCCATGGAGAAGGTGGGCAGATCTGAAGGACACAGAGGATTGGGTTTAAATCCGCTCCTCCAAGTGGCTGTAAAATGATCTTGGGTGTTTTCCTAGAGAAACCAAACATGTATCTGATAAGCTGGGCACACGCGCTGCCTTTAGGGTCTTGGGTATGCGTCTCTCACCGGGTGGCTTGGTGGACAGTCACAGTTAGGGAGCAGCACGGGTGCTGCTGTGTGTTGGCAGCTTGAGTCTGACCTGTAGCCACACTTGCCAACATCTCGGTCCTTTGCAGCCGTGAGATCCTCCTCAGCCAGAGCCTCGAAAGCCCTTCTCACCCGGAGAGACTGCAAAGTGCCTCACTGTGGGCACAGCTTTAGATATCAAATGTAATTCCCGGACAAATCACCAGCGCCCCTCTCTGCAGGCCCTTCACATGAAAAGATGCTGGAGGCACCTGGCTTCCTTCTTCCCTGTGAGACAGGAGCTATCTGGGGAGCTGGAAACAGAAATTCATCACCTGTATTCCCCACCCCTTAGAGACACAGGCTCCTGACATCAAGAACCAAAGAGCTAAGTCAGATGAAAATCCCCAGAAAATTTTCAAAAGCAGGTTTACAAGGCCCCCCATGCGTAGGGCAGAGTATTTGTGTTACGGGAAAAGGGACACAGGACCTACCTTCCTCCATGTCACCAGGCAGCATCCCAACGCTTCTGGCTGTTCAGGCAGTTCACTCCCCTTGGGTAGGGGGGTGTGATTTGGGGTAGCTGCTGCTGCTGCTTTTCCCCCCGGCTTATCATAGGCATGTAGGGGAAAAGAGAAAGTATCAGAAAGTATAAAGCAGGCCAAAAATAACTCGTTCTACCATGTAGATGCAGCCTCTGTGCACATCTCGTCTTATTTCCTTCCAGTCTTTTCTTCAGTACACTTCCCCCACCCATATACAGTATTATGTTCTTCCTTTTCTTTTTTTTTTTTAACTGAATGTTACATCATATGTGTTTCCCTAACTCGTGTAAATTTTTTCATAAAGAATATTTTTAATGGCTGCAGTTATTGCATGGATGTGCCATAATTCGTTTAACCATCCCACTAATGTTGGCCAAAGGTCCTTTCCAATTTTTCACTATTAAAAATAACACGGCAGGGCTTCCCTGGTGGCGCAGTGGTTGAGAGTCCGCCTGCCGATGCAGGGGACACGGGTTCGTGCCCTGGTCCGGGAGGATCCCACGTGCCGTGGAGCGGCTGGGCCTGTGAGCCATGGCCGCTGAGCCTGCGCATCCGGAGCCTGTGCTCTGCAATGGGAGAGGCCACAGCAGTGAGAGGCCCGAGTACCGCAAAAAAAAAAAAAAAAAAAAACACGGCAGTTATCATCTTTGTGCATAAAACGTTGTCTTAGGATAGGTTCTGAGAGAGGACTCCTGAGTCGTGGGGAGGAAGACAGGTGTTTCCTTAACCTCAGATATGAAATGTGTGGATTCTAGTTTCAGAGGCTCGCTGCCTGACCCGTCCAGATCATAGACTTCCCCAACACCCACATCAGCCCTGGGGAAAGACGGCTGGTGTGGCTCTCATCAAAGTTGTTGGAGCTTTGGCTACTACTATAAATGAGGGACATAATCCTCTCTCTCTACACAGTGTGCAAATATTCAGGGAATTGGTGGAGGTTGGGGGGAGGCTGTTGATCTCTGAAACTGCGGAGCATGGGCCTAGCTATTGCTGTGACCATCCACGGGGATAGAGGGAGCACTGCTGGGAGGAACTGGGCTAAACCAAGTCCCATTTTCTGAAATTCCTCAGGGCCTGTGATTTAAATCTCAACCCTTTGGCCCCTTTCCCATCACTGAGCCTCAGGAAGAGTGGGCAGCTTGGAATGATGCAAAGAAACCTGGACCTTGAACCAGAAGACCTGGGAGCGAGTCCTCACTCTGCCCTGAACTATCTGTGTGGCCAAGTCACTTGACCTCTCTGGGCCCCTGTTCGTTCATCTTGCACACTCAGGTTGCTATGAGAGCATGCAGGAACGTGCAAAGGGCTAAGTATATATGAGTGATATAGGATTTCCACAGTAATAAGTGGGGTCGGCAGTTGCCCAGGTGAGCCCATGGAGGGTTCTGAGGTCCCCTGTCTCCCAAGAGCGGCCTTGGCTAAGGCCCTGGGTACCCGATCATCCTGCGCCTGCAGCAGTCCTGGCAGTGAGACAGGGCCTTCTTTCTGTAGCCAGCCACTGAGCTGCAGTGGGAGGCTGGCTCCTGGGTAGGGCCCCAGGCACTGGGCGGGGAGAAGCTAGTCTTGATTTTCTTACACTTTCATTCAGCAGCTGCTTGTGTAGTGCCATGCCCGGTGCTGACTGCTGGGGATGCAGGGATAAATGACACAGTGAAAACTCCACCAGCTCTGCAGAGACGTACACTGGCAACCCTTCCTCGGAGCCTCTCTGGGGTCTGTCTAGGTGCTCTCAGAATGAGGGGCACGTAGAAGGGATCATGATCAATGATGTGACCAGTCCTTCACTGGCTTGTGGCTCTAGGTCCCTGGAGCCCAACAAGTTCAAAATGACTTCACTCCTTCCTGGTTGAGTGACCTTGAGTGTTCTCTGAGCCTGAGTTTTCTGTAAAGTAGAACTAATGAAAACATCATACCCCCAGCCCAAGGCCTGCCTGACACACAGAACCATCTTAATAGCTGGTAGTTATGCTTATTGTTGCCACAAATGGGTCTGATGATACAGATGCTTATGCCAACACCCCCAGAGGAGGAGAGTTGAGGGGCATTCGAGGAACCTGGAGAAGGTTCTAGTTTGGGTTGGTCCCATGAGGGGCTTGGAAGCCAGACTGTTCTGGATGATAGGAGTTGAACTGGCCTGAATGAAGCTGCTTCTCACGCCACTGGCTTCTTTTGCTGGACTCACACGGGCTTGTGGGTGGCCTCGTTCCTGGGCTGTGGCAGCCGCCGTCATCAGTCACCTCACTGTAGGCTGGGCCCTGCAGGGCATGGTCAGATGGCAGCTGTCCCCACCCTGCCCTGCCTGGCTGAGTGGATGTTCAGGGTCCCTGAGCAGCGTCCTGCATCCTGGTGCATATCAGTCTGCCACGGGCCCTTACAGGCTCCTCCCTGGGCCTGTGGGGCCAAGAGAGCTGCATACGGGGTAGAGTAACGAGCTCACACTGGTGCCTGGCTTTGCAGGATTTACACGGGATGCAACGAAGACATCAGCTGCAGAGCCTGGTCTCCCCCCGTGTGGCAGTTCACCAAACTGAATTTACCCTCCCCACCGCCCGTGCGCCCCTCCCCAAATCTGTTCTCACTTTGAAAGTAAGACCTCTGGGTGAGGCACCTCTCAAGCCAGTTTTTGTGTCCTGAGCAATTCAGTGTTAAAGTCTCTTCCTACTTACCGCAATCTGGCTCAGCAGGTCCTGCCAGAAAATGCCCCCAAGACCCTAGCGGCTGCCAGCAAAGTGGACGCGGCCTGTTCCTCACGGGCACAGGGCCGGCACTCAATGGTGATGCTCTCATCACCGTGAAGTCACAGGGGTGAGTCTGCCACTTGAAGAAGACATTCGAGGAGGGCAGTGTAGAGGAACCAGCCATAAAGCAGCAGCTGGTGATGCCGTAAAGCACAGTGGCTCAGTACTCAGAGGCCCAGCTTCCTTACCTGTAAAAGGGGCTGCTCCTAGGACCTGGGGGAAGCCAGCTGAAGAGCGTGGACTCTGAGGCCAGAGGGCTTGGATTTGCATGCTGCTCTGCCACTGCCCATCTGTGTGACCTTAGGCAAGTTTCTTAACCTTTCTGGGCCTCAGTTTCCAGCCTTAAATTGGGGACAACAGTAATACCTACTCGCAGGATTGTTTCGAGAACCAAATGAGTTAATTTGTGAGAAGTGCTTATATTCAGGCCTGGCACACAGGAAGCATTCTTCAAGTTCAGCTGCTATGAGGATGACATAAGGCCCTTAGGACAGTGTGTGCTTCTCCCATTTTGACTGGGCTATGACCGAGTCTCCTGGACCCAGGGACCCACGTGCGGACTCCAGGGCTTTCCCAGCCCTGATCCCTCCTGCCCTGTTCCCCTCAGCCCTCAAGCGCCTGTGGCAGAGATCACGGATGGGCAGCCCACCGGTAGTCAGTGTACCTCTCACCCTTTCATTTATAGCAGCTTACAATGGAATTTTTAAGAGGGAAGAGTCAGGGGAAAGTTAGGGCTCAAGGCTATGGAATAAATCGGCCTCCTGACAGCAGAAGGGTTTCCAGGAGAATAGTGGGAGCTCATACCCAATGCCAGCTGTCAGCCTTAAAGCACTTAATGACATTAATCCTCCCAAGAACTCAGAGTGGTCATAAGAGCTCCATTCTCCCTTGGCATTGGGGAAATCGGTACTGGGCGCACAGTCTTGAGAGGTCCCCAGCAGAGAGGCCCTTTGATGGCAAGTCCAACTGCCTCATCTTAGAGTTGCGGAAACCAAGCTCAGAGAGGGGAAGGGACTCAACCGGGGTGACACAGCATGTTAATTGTAGGTGTGGAATTTGAATCCTGGTGGCCTAGTCCCAGCCCAGTGCTCTTTGCACCACCCACTCTGAGATTAGCCAAATTGTCCAAGCCCAGATTGTCAAAGCAGAGGCCTCTGGTTCTGGCCAGATCACCACCAGGAACTAGACGTTCTCAGAACTCTAGCAAGAGCAGATTTTCTTTCAGGAGGTGTATGATTTGGGAGCCAAGAGCCCACCTGCTTCCTGTACGTGCATCATACCAGGCACCGTAGCTGTATTCTCTCGTGTCCTCCTCACAGCCCTGCTAAGGTATAAATTACCCCCTTATCCCCATTTCACAGATGAGGAAACTGAGACTTGGCAAGGTTTAGGACTTGCTTAGTCACACAGTTATCAAGCAGAGACTTAATCACAGGTGTGCTGGACTCCACAGCCCAATCCACAGACCACCATGCTGCCCTGTCCTCCAGTGACCACGTGTGTGGCTGTAGAGAAGGGAGCAGGGGCAGAGGGATGGTCTCAGGGTTGGTGGTATTGCATCTTCTACTCCAGTGCCCTCACAGAAACCCAGAAAGACATGTATTTCAGGTCAGGGTCTGCGGCCACCCATCTGAAGGCATCATGATTTATTGGACATCAGCTGACTATTCAGGGCCTGGGAAGAAGATTCAGATTTCCCTCTTTTCTCCCACCATAGGAAAATATTTAATCTCTGCCATTAACCTAAAAACAGCTACTTACAAGACATGCCGTTGGCTGTCAGCATAATGAGCTGAGAAGAGCATGGATTTGAGAATCAGACCAGCCTGAGTCTGAATTCCGGCTCTGCCACTTACTAGTCATGTGACCTTGGGCGAGTTTCTTAAACTCTCTGCACCTCAGTTTCTCCATCTGTACAATGAGGACAGTGGTGAGGAGTAGATAAAGTTGATGTTTGTAAAACCTGCCCATATGCTTAAATAGACTTGCCCATATGCACTCATTAACTATAAGCTACCGCTGTTATTATTATATCAGTTATAAAATAATTGTGAGAATAATTATATCCTGAGACAAAAACAAACAGTGTGTGGCACACAGTAGGCTCTGGATAAATATTGTCAGATGAATGAATTGCCCCCTGCAGTCTCTGCCTGCCCTGTTTTCCCTTAAGCCCTTCCTCCTGGTCCTGCTGTGCTCAGTTCCTCTCATCCTCTGCAGCTGCTTTGACCTCCTCCATCACAAAGTGCATTAGGAATCGGCAAACTGACCCTGAAAGAGCAGCAGTCCTGCTTAGTCAGCGGCTCTGATCTTGGGCATCTTCTCTGTGGAGGATAGAGGTGCTGGTATAGCCAGAAGCGCCGTCCCTCTGCTCCAAGCTGGCCCAGGGTGACCGTGAGAGCCCCAAACTGGATTCTGCCTCTGCCTGGTGAATCCCTGATAGAACTGCCCAACCAAATCCCCATCTCAAGGGATGATTATGGCCTTGGGTGAGTTAAGAGGGAAAATGAACACAGCACGATTTTTCAGATCACAGGCTGGGAATGTTCGGCCTTGGAAGAGAAAAAAATAATCTTTGCCTTGTAAACAGAGCAAATATGATGTTGAAGAGGGAATAAATCCAGGCCCCAAGATGTCATTTTTACAATTGCATTTTGGCATGTGACTTAGTGCCTTCTGCAAAACGTTCACAGTCTCCTACACAGACACACACACACCAATCTTACCGGGTCTTTATTGTGGGCGGAGAGCTGCACTGCAGTGTGGCTGCCGGGAGAACTGCATACTTTGCAGATAGACAGTTTGTGAAAACCACTTGCTTCCCAGTTTCCACAGGTCTCCATGCTGTTTCCACGGTTCTCTGTGTTTGTTTCCGGGTGGCGGCGGTTTTGACTTTGGAGTTGTGCCTGGTTCAAATCCCTGGTGTTTACCAGCTGATTAAATTGGACAAGTCACAGAGTTCTCTGAACCTCAGTTTACTCACCTGTAAAAGGAGGCAGGCGGGGCTAGGTAGCCCCAGTACAGTGCCTGGCACCCAGTAAGTCTTCATAAAACATTAGGTTGTTTCTTCCCTGAGTGCAGACACACCCTTCCCAGTCCGTTTCCTATCTCCTCTCTTATCGGGTAACAGGGCACTTGGACTTATCTGGCTGAAAATACTGTATCTGCTCTTATAAGTTTTGTTTTCTGGAGGTTTTTCCTTTTTTTTTTTTCTTTTCTGAAAAACAAAAACAAAACACCAAATATCCATAGTTCTTAGAAAATCGTTGTCAGGTTGTGTCGCTCCCTGATTCTGGCAGGCCCGTGGTGCACATTCCTGACCCAGGCTCTGAGTTAGATTTGAGAAAGAGCTGTCATCAGCCTCCTCGGAGGTGGCGATGTTGCAATTCCTTGGGTAGAATGGGTCAGGCTTAAGGGCAACAAGCAGATCTTCCCGGCAGTCACATGTCTTGGGAGCCCTGGCTGCTCCATCTGGAGGCCAGAGGCTGTCAAAGCACGGGGGAAATGGATTAGAAGCACCAGTCACTGGCAGATGGCCTTTGGCACAAGGAGGGAAATTGCATAAAAATATGGACCCCACACATGTGAAGGACAGATAGGACTGGCCGTTGCTGGTCGGATGCTGCAGCTCCATGGGGGCCTCGCTGTGGCCTTGAATGACACATCCACGGTTCCTCAGCCACCTTCTAAAGACCAGGATGTCCCTCGGGTCACACTGGGTGATTAGCAAAGCAGAGCGCTCACCTCTAAATTAGCCTGCTGGACTTTCACACTCTCAGGCTGCCGACCATTCAGGGCGCGCTGCTCTGCACCCTCCTCCCGAAAAGGTTTGTTTTTTTCCCAAGCAGTTTCTAATTAAGATGCATCTTAGCTGTTTTCTTTTTCTTTTTGTTTAAAAGGCTTCCCACCAGCACAGAGCATAATTTATTTCTCTAGAAAATCTAGCAGCAGGTTGTTGTAAAAAGAAAACTCGAGGCTCGGAGCCTCGGGTCCCCATCCCAGCCCTGGCGCCAGCAGCCATGGGAGCCGGCGACCTCCCCTGGGCCCCGGGCCCCGTCTCAGCTTCAGTACAAAGAGGTTTGCACCCTGGCCCCTCGCTGTCCTCTCTGTGATTCTCGGTTGGTTACTAGGCTGATTTCTTTCTTTTTTTTTTTTTTTTTTTTCCGCCTCTGAGTGGCTATTTGGGCTATGCCGATTCTCTTGAAATCTGAAATTTTAGTAGCAAGTTTTGCTTCTGTTGGGGAGGAGTGAGTGAGTCAGGGTATCTATTCCCAGAGCAAGTCGCTAGGGATGCATAAAATGATTCATATTGAAACTGACATTCCCTCCTGGGGGTGACGTGTTCCTGCCCAATTTACAAAGACCTTTCCTTCCTTGGAAAGAAGGCAGAGCCCACAGCAGACAGCCAGCCCTCTTTTCTTCGCACCGCACTGATGGCGAGCACTTGCCAAATTTCCCAGCAAACTCAGTGACAAATAGGTACGTGGATTCGCAGAATCTCAGACTGTCTGTGCCAGTTGGATTCTTTGAAACCATCTGGTCCAGTGTCTAAGGCTGGGGAAAGAGGCACAAGGGGGACAGGGACTCAGGAAGGCCTAATAACCAGGACTTGAATTCTGGTACTTTGACGTGAGCCTCTTTTTTTTTCTTTTTAATTACTTTTTAAAAATTGAGATGTAACTTATAACTTACATACAGTAAAATGCACAAATCTTAAGTGCACAGCCCAATGAGTTTTTACATGTGGATGCACCCCTTGATCTGCACCCACAGATCAAGATAGAGAGCACTTCTGTTACCCTCCAGAAGCTTCCCCCAGACCCTTCCTGGTCCCCAAGGGCCATTGCTGTTCTGACTTCTATCACCTTAGATTCGTGTTGTCTGCCTTAAAATTTCATATCGTACTGTACTTTTATGGTTTACTTTTCTTTCACATAATTAGGTCATGAAGGGTTCATTCTTTTTCAAGTGTATCCATTCTACTGTTCCTGGACATTTTTGTTCCCAGCATTTGGTAATTATGAGTAAAGCTGCTATAAACAGTTTTTGTTTGTCTCTTAGTTTAACATTTAGTGACTGCTTCAGCTGTGCTCTGGAGAGGGCAGGGACCCTGCTCTTCCTGCCTTGACTTGCGGGTGAATCGGGGCTCTCAGGCCAGCTGCCTCAAGTGCCCCTTGCAGCAGAAGGAACAGTCGGCCGAGGCTTCCTTCACCACCCCCTCCCCACACTGTCTCACCAGCCCACCCAGCTGTGACACATGGGCACAGATGGCATGAACTGGAGCTTCTTTAGTTCAGCTACTAGGCTAGGAAAGGGGTCTTAATAGAGAAAATGTTGACCTTGGAGTCAGAAGACTTGAGTTGTCCAAACCCTGGCTCCACCACTAACCCACTGGGTAGGTGTCCCATTTCCTTTTCTGAGCCTCAGTTTTCTCTCCTGTGGAATGGGGATGATGACACCTTCTCACAGGTTGTCATTGGGATCACAGGAGATGATCCCACCATTTCTTTATCTGCCAGTGATCATTCAGTGCCTACTGTGTGCCACTAGACCCTGCTCGAGACACGGGAAACAGCAGGGACCAAGATGGACACCCACGTGGATGTCCCAGGCTAGTGAGGAGACGTAGGCATGAACTTGTAGTTTCAATTAAGGCAGTATGAATGCCATGAGGTACAAGCTCACACCAAGGGCTCCTTGACTCATCCTTGGAGGGATGGGCTTCAGAAAGATTTCCTGGGGGAGATGGCCTCAACTGAGGCCTGAAGCATGAATGAAGAAGCATAAGAGAGGGATCACGGGCACAGAAACACGTGTGCAAAGGCCTCGAAGGGGAGACTGAGCACAACTGTGGCTCCTTGGGGTCTAAAAGGTGTTCAGTGTGACTAGAGAGGATGAGGGCATAGTGAGAGACCATCTGTGAGCAGCTGGCATATTAAGGGGACCTGTGAATGCTCCCCAGTGTTTTCTCCCCACCCCAGACCCCAAGAGCCAGGAGGCTTCTAATGGCTTCTGCTCTGTGACCCAGGCAAGGCCTGTTCCGTCTGTGAGCTCATTTCCCCACCATACGACGTGGGCGTCTGGCATATGGGCTCTCATGTTACTTCTAGGCCCTAAAGAGTAGGTGATTGGGCCACTCTGGGGTGTGTTTCACCCTGGCTGATGAAAGCCTGGTGCGGCCGAGTGGGCCACTGGCTCAGCGATGGAGGCAGAGGTGCTGCACTGGCTGTGGTGGCCACTCCTCTGGAAGGTGGGGGCCAAGACTTCACATCCCCCCGCCAGGGGCTTCTGAGGCAGGCAGCTTGGTTCTCTGCTCCACAGACGGCTGCTCTCCCAAGCATAAATGGTCGGCATGAGAACCATGCAGCGATCAATAGGAATTGTTGAAAAATTCTGAAGAGAGCCTGGAGGAAGACAAAGAGACCCGGAAGTGTGTTGTCAGCACAATTTGGGGCTAATACTCAAGTCTGTTTTTTCATCAAGTCTGAAAGGCGGTTTAAAATCCACTGCTCTTGTTTTCTTTTGTTTTGTTTTGTTTTAATGGCTGGATAAAGCACAATTGCATTTTCTCCCCCAATAACTTTGAATTCTGGGAATAGACCATGTGGGGATAATTGCTGTTGTCTAATCCCACCGAAGGCCAAGCCAATGATTAGGACAGGGAGGGAGCTGCCGTGCCGGAAGCCCTCTGCCGGTTTCTTACTTCCAGCAGCCAGGGCTCGACTCCCCAGATGACCCTGTTCCCGAAATAGCAGTTGCCCAGAAATGCATCTGCATGTTGTTTTGCAGCAAGTAGCTGATAGCACATGGGGACATGGAGAGTTTTCATTCAATCCTGCAACTTCTCCTTGAGTACTTACTATGTGGCAGGTTCTGAGCTGGATCTGGAGCAGGGAAAGAGGGTGCAGAAAAGAACAAGACGCGGTGAGCTCATCGGAGAAAAGACGAGTGAAGTCTGCCTGTGGGTCAGACAGAACGGGTGCCCGAGCGGCACGGCTGCAAGAGAGTGTCAGCATCTACCAAGAGGTGCCGAGCAAGAAAAGTTTTCGCAAAGTTCCCCACGTTTCATTGCTGGGGAATCACAAAGACGGCGCCATTGGAGAGGAGTCTTATGGGAGGGGCTGGATCCTACCCCAGAGCTGCTCAGGGGGTAGGTTTTGACAGACACCCATGAAGTCTCTGTTACAGACAGGGGAACAGCTCAGACCAAGCTTAGGTGGTCCTGCTGGGTGGAGTGCTGGTGCTCAGAGAGGGGAGGGTGGTTGGTGGCAGGTGGCGGGGGAGGGGAGGGGAGGGCTGCAGACTTGAAGGGAAGAAACCTCGTCTGAGCAGCCAGCAGCCAGCCAGGCATTCCCTGCACAGGGCCGAACCTCTCCCTTACACACAGTGCCTAGGGCTTACAAAAGTATTTTATTTTATTTATTTATTTTTGGCTGCACCACGCGGCATGCAGGATCTTAATTCCCCAACCAAGGATTGAACCCTGACCCCACCCCCACCCCCACCCCGCAGCGAAAGCGCCGAGTCCTAACCACTGGATGGCCAGGGAATTCCCTCACAAAAGTATTTTAATTTTAATTTCTTTTAAAATCAGAAGAAAAATATGAAAATAATAATGAATATAAAATAATGAATCCAGCTTCTTTATACCAACGCAATTGTAAAAGAGCGTTTTTAATATTTTTTACAAAGGTAGGGCCCATGAAAGTCATAAGCAGCCCTGCATCCTTGTCTTCCTCACCAGGTGAGGGTTCCGAAAGCCTGCAACTGCTGACTTGTCGGGAAGGATCCCCTTCCTTCTCGTTGTTGTCAGGAAAGCTGGCAGTAACCCTACCAACAACTTGGGTTTTCTGTCTCTTGTTACAGCTGGGCCGGCAGGGCCTTGCTGCGGGTGCCCACCTGCAGCACAGGCACCTTCTTGGGAGTTTCGTTTTCCCTTACGGTGCCTCTTTGAAGTGGTGTCAGTGTGATGAGGAAACTGAGGCTCTGAGAGGAATAACTAACCCAAGCCTGCAAAGAGGCAGAGCGGCGGTTCCAACGCAGGCTTGTCTGCCTCCGAAGACCCCATGTCCTGTTTCCTCTGCCCCAGGGACTGTGAGGCCCCCACAGGCCAGGAATCCCTGCGTCACCTGCCTTGTGTGACACCAGCATGTCATCAGGCCCAGAGGGCCCTTTGGGGTGTCCAGAGGTAACGGTGAAGGGCAAAGAAGGGTCTGTGTGTGTTTATTGATTAAAAGGAGGTTGTGACGTTCTGTTGACACGGCTCGGCCCTGGTCCATCGCATCCCTCTTCCCTGCATTAGGCTGTAAAAGTGCAGCCAAAGTGATTCCTTGTCTTCCCCAAACCAAGGAGGACAAAATCCCGAACACCTCGGGCGAGACTATCGCACGACACTCACCACCGTCTGAGAAGATGTCACACAGGGGCTGCACTGGGGAAAGCGCCTCTCCCGTTCTTGCCCAAATCCACAGCGGGGTCCTTCTTTCCACTGGGGACGTGCCTTCATCTGAAAGGCCTTGAATTCCTGGGACATGAGGCACACCCAGCCCCAGATGTAAGTGCAGAAGCAAATCCCTTGGCGAGCGAGACAGCCTCTCTGGGCTCCCCCACATTCCCAGGGTGGGGGATGTGACTCTGCCTCCCCCTTCAGGGTGCAAAGCTGGGTAGCTCCACAGAGACCAGCCCCCAAAACATCCCAGAGCCTGAAGCTCAACACGATGGCTGGGGAGGAAGCAAAACCTGAGACAGGATCCTGGTGATTTAAGGCAGTTACACCAACTGGTTGGGAGCACAGGTTTGGCACCAGGCTGCCTGGTCACCATTTTCTGGCTGTGTGACCTTGGGTGATTAAATTAACCTCTCTGTGCCACAGTTTTCTCTCCTAGAAAAAACAAGAATAATAGCGTGTACCTCATAGAGTGGTGGTTGTGAGCATTCCGTTAGTTAATACGTGTGAAGGGCTCAGGGCAGGACCAATAAACAGTAGCTGCTGTTATCATCATCATCATCTTTACCATTAATATGGTCAGAGCTGCCCAGGGAAGCAGGAGGGTTGGGTCCTCTCCCTGCTCTGCCAGTGATTGTCTGTGCGACCTTGGACGACACACTTTCTCCCCTCTCCCTGGCAGTCTTGCTATCTATGAAATGAGTAGTGTGGGCCAACTTGTAGCTCTTAACCAGGGAAAAGCATCAGAATTACCCGTAGGCTTTTGCAGCATAGACTTCTGGGCTCTATCCGCAGAAATTCTGATTCAGTGGGTCTGGATCTGGCCCAGGGACCTGTGTTAAGAGTAGAATCTCCACTGGTGGTTCTGATACACGAGCCGGGTTAGGAACCACAGGACCTTCCTGGGCCTAAAGGACATTGTTCCTGAAGTGATCAGTCCCCCTCCTGCGGACCCATTAGCCCAGGTGGCGCCATTGGCAAGGGCGAGCCCCCTGCGCCACTGTGAATGCTGAGTCTGTCACCTGGGTGGGGGGTCTCGCTTTATTGGATGTGGCAGGCCAGCCCCCAGTTCAGCAGGAAGGCTGTGGTGGCCTGGAGAGCAGCCATATGGTGTGAGTGGGTCCAGCACGTCTAGGGGTTTCATCCAGCAGATGTTCAGTGAGCATGACATTTGCAAATGGTAGGCAAAGCAGTTGTGAAAAGGGGGTCCCTTCTGGCCACATGGTACTTGGGAACTAATCCTACCCCCAGGTAACAGGATATTCTCCGTGTAACTTTGAACTGTTTCTGAAGTGTGGTTGAGAAGGGGCTGGGGGTGTGGATGGATGTCAGCCCCACATTCCTGTGGAGCCGGGGAGAGGATTTTGGCTGCTTTTGATAAGAAAAACCTCAAAGGAGCTTTATCATCACAAAGAGTCCATCTCCTTGGGCACTGGTGGGGCCCCATCTTCCCCCACTGGAGTTCATCCCACTGCCCAGCCCCCCGCAGACCCCTGCCTGGCACACTGACCCGGCTCCTTGCCCCTTCGCCACATCTCCACTCCCTTCTCTGATGGTCGGAACCAGCCAGGACACTAGGAGACCTTGGCCCTGTCTCTCTCCCAGGGCTGAGTAGCAGGACAGCCTCTCTCCATCCATCCCTTTTATCTTCCTTCTTGCCTCCAACCCCAGATGTTCCCTTTGTGAAATAAATTGGATTTGTGTTTTTCTCTTTGAAGAACATGCTCTATAGTATAACCTGCTTCCTCAAGGTAGGCACAGCTTCTGACTGACCCTTACATCCAGTGCCAGCACTGGGCCGCAATACAGATGCTGGAAATGGGCAGGTGAGCAAACCAGTTGCTCCTGTCCTGAGACCCGATCATGGGCAGTGGCACCGTGCAGCCCCCCCGTGTGGAGAGCAGAGGCCGGCAGGCTGCTGGGCACAGGCTTGCTGTAGAATCTCAGTGGTTATTATAGCTTACGCATTTAACCACTTCAATTTGGCGTATGACTTGAGGTGCTGGGTAAGCATCTTGTCAACTTCAACACAGCTGACAAAGTTATGACATGAATGTTTAGACTTTGCAGTTTCCCCCGACCTCCAGCTGATCCTGTGAAAATGTCTCCTTCCAGAGAGCTGATTTGTGCCCCAGATTTTCCCATCTCAGAGAGAAGCGTCTCTTTGCAAGGTAAAATAGAAATTCGTTGTCATTCTGATACTCTGATTCTGTGTTCCTGGCCAGGGAGGCATATTCTGTGTCCGGTTTGTTGCTGACTTTCAAGGTTGGTGTCCCAAGGGACGGAGCGATGGGGAAGGACGTATAAGGATGGCCGGAGACACTCTCATTTTTAAGCTACTCTTCTCAGACACTAAACCTTGAAACGTGGGATTTTCTCTCTTAAGGCTGTCATTCTTCATGCCTCTTCTCAGTTGGAGAGTAATGAAGTTTGAACAAATCCTTTTATCCGTGTTGGAATTATCTGAGTATGAAAATCCTTTTCTACCCTTAAAATTACTCCATCTCTTTTTCCCTTTAAATAAATAAATAAATAAATGTAGTATGTGCCCATTGTAGGGAAATTAGAAATTCCAAATAAGAACCAGAAAGAAAGGCTCCCGAAGTTCCATCACTCAGAGGTGACCCATAGTTTTGTGTGTCTCTCCAGTTATGTCCCCATATAAATGAATAGAGATAAATATGTATTTTTAAATAAATGGAATCATATGATAAATACTGTCTTGTGACCTGCTTTTTCACTTAACAGCATTTTGTGGTCACCTTTTCAAGCTGTTAAACACTAAACAACTATTGTCGTATTTAATGGCTACGTCGTAGTCTATTGTATGGACAGACTATATGTGTATATATGTACATATACACACGTGTATATATATATATATATATATATATATATAATGTGTATGTTCACACACATTATATATATAACATACATTTTGTATATTTTTTTCTTATCCTATTACTTTACATTTAGGTTATTTCTGATTTTTTTTTTTTTTTTTTTGCCATTCTAGAATCTTTCTAATTCAGTTCCCTAATCTTTGCATACTTGTCCTAATGTTTTCTTAAGATAAGTTTTTAGTACAGGACTAGCTAACATGTTCAACTGTTTACCACATGCCACTCTACTGAGTGCTTTAAATATGTTATTTATTGAATCCTACAAATAATTCTCTACAGAAATATCTACATTTTACAGATGAGGACACTGAGGCCCAGACTGGTTATGTGCTTTGGCCAGGGTCACACAGCTGGCAAACTGCAGAGCCAGGATTGGAACCCAAGCTCTTTGATCCTTTTCCTTTTCATGGAAAAGTTTAAGTCTGCATGGCCTTCCACTGAATGGTTTAAAGGTACCTGTTCCCTACTTTGTCTCCTCCAGCTCTTTACTCTGTGACTGCCATACTTGAGGCCTGGCCTCTCGGAGTCCTGTCACACCCACAATTGCATAATAGGAACAGGAAAGGAAGAATTGGTGGTGTCTGTGTCATGCCACTATGATGTAGATGTGGTTCTCTGTCCCTGGGAGGTAGCTTCTTGGGAGCCATCCAGAGCAAGGAAGATGAGGTGACTGGAGGCCCACTTTAGGGAAGCTGTGAGGTCTCTGCACAACTCAGCAGGGTTGGCCGGCCTGCAGGCTGGGCTGAGGTATGGCCGGGCTGAGCGTGTGCTGTGCTTAGAGGCTCTGTGCTCCTCCTGGAGCAGGTTCCATGTGGGACCCGGGCTCTGGCTGGGGGAGTCCTGGGAGGCCACTCTGGGAGAGTCAGGCATGCGCAAGGGATATGGAGATTTGCTTGGTGAGAATGCTGCTGGACTGGGCAAATCCAAGGCCAGAGCCTAGAAGGGAAGGCCTGTTTTGCAGGAACTCACCAGTGAGCACTAGGAGGACAGGCTTCTGGGCCCGGAGTGAGGCCAGGGCCCTCTTCTCATGTCCCTCACTGGGGCTAGCTCATCGTCAGTGGATCTGCCCTTTGGGAATAATCAGAGGTCCAGCTGCCTCGGAACTTGAAGCTCTGCCTTGGAGCTGGGGCTTGGGGTGTGGCTGGGCCTGGTACATAAGCAGAACAAGGCAGAGCGTCTCTGAGGAGCAGAGGCTCAAGGATTCCACCTTGGCCACCTCGCAGGGAAAGTGTGTCTTGGCCCAGCAGAAGAGACTGATGGGGAGGGCTTGCCCTCCACTGGGCCCAGTTATCTCTTCCTGATATATCCATAGATTGAGCCTGATGATCTGACTCATATTCATTCAACTAATCACGCGAGTTATTTCTGCAATTTAGGTCTTCGAATAAGTGCATTTGGTTGCTGAATATGTGATCAGCCACAGATTTCTCATTCTTTAAAACCCAGGGAGCGGAAATGCCAATGTAGAAAGCCATCACACGCAGCAGAGATTTCTGAAGCGCTAAAATCAGCCCATTCAAGGCTCTGGCCTCTGGACCTCCCATCTCATAGCCAGTTGGCCTATCAGTGTTCCATGCAGAGTCCAGGTAGGGGGTCTTTATCCGTAAAACATGGGAGGATGACAATCAATAGATAATCTGCTCACGTTCATTTTACTTAACCAGAGAATTGGTTTGCCTCTGCAGTAACTTGATCTGGGGAAGAAAATGCATTTGGGGGGCTTCAAAAGGGTGTGGGCCAACTGGGAAAAACTACTGCAGTCTTTGAGGTTGGGAAGGTCAGCATCCCTTCTCCCTGCCCAAAACTTTGCTGTAACCTTGAACGACAACTTCGCCTCTCCCTCCTTATCATTATCATCACAGTCGTCATCACCAGCCAGGCCCCTGGTACAGGGAAGCAGTCACAGGACAGGACGTACCATTCATTCATTCATTGGTTTATTCAACGAGCCATTGTGGAACTCCTACAGAGCTCCAAGTATTGGATTCAATGCTAGAGATTTCAGAGAAAAGCCAGCCCTGGGTCCCGGTCTGACATGGCTCGTGTCTCACAGGGAAGACAGCGACAAACTGTTAAGAGGCAGATGTTGGGAAACAAGCGCTGGGAGCAGAAAGGAAGAGGCCTCCAGCCCCTGCCCCGATGCAGGCTCTCAGCTTCCGCTTCTTATCTGCGGGTGACTGGGATGGACCACGTCAGAAGTCTCAGACCAACTATAGAGAAGCTGTTTTTGTTCATTTCTCTGTGAAGCATTGGATGCTGTAAACAGGTGGGCCAGAGCTTGGTCGATGGAAAAGGTGTCCCAGGGGTTGGTGACAGCTGTGCTGCAGACCTCAGATTCTTCCTGTTTCCCAAAACCAGTAACACGAATTTTCCCCAGAGTGCAGAAGAGGTGAAGGTCTCCAGTCGAAATAAGTATTTTGGGGCAGAACCCAAAGACCATGGCCTGAGATAACAAGATGTTCTGGAGCCGTAATTCCAGACAGCCTTTCATCCCTCCAGACTGACAGCCTCATTTTATTTGACCTCAAAACGTATATGTTTTTGAAAAACAAACCTACTGGAATAGCATAAATGGTTCATTTCTTTCCAGGTGGTTCCTTTGAGAGACTAGCTCACATTCCCCAATGCTGCCCAGCCTCAAGCAGCTCTAGCCTCCCATCTGAGAGCTGCTTTTAGGAGTCGGAGCCCGAACCATGCATTGTCACATCCTGCTAATTTGTTGTCACTCACCAGACTGGGACCCCAATAAACTCTGTTTCTAGAAAGTAGGTCTCTGCCTACTGCTGTGGAGATTCAAAACCTGGGTTTGAATTTTGCTTTGCCATTTGTTATTATCATCACATTGGGCAAATCATTCAGCTTCCCTGAATTTGTTTCCTCATGTGTAACATGGGCATAATACCATCTCACCCGGCTGTGGTGATAGCACGCAAAAGCACCTAACTTCGTGCCAGGAGCACTGTAGTAATAACCCCCTCTCTCCCCATCTCTCTGTTCCCCACCCCACCTTATTTATGAGATATATAGTAGAAAGAACACTGGATTGAGTCAGGCAGGAGGACTCTGTGATCCTAGGTCAGAAGTTTACCTCTCAGACCTCAGTATCCTCATCTGTAAAATGGGGATACCATTTCCTAACTCTGGCCAGCCTCAAAGGGTTAGGGTTAGAAGGATTAAACAAGAAGAATCATATGACTATTTTTTAAATGTAAAATGTTGGACAACGGCATATGGGATCTTAGAACTGGGGTGGTGGGGAGTTCAATCCCCAGACAGTACCAAAGAGCCACTGTCTTGGAAAGTATCTAAGAAAGTCCCTGGTGAATTTCTTACTCATTCAGCATCACCTGGGGCTTGGACACTTGCATGTTCCTGAGCCCAGGAACATGGGAATCTGAAGCCCATGCACTTCACCAGGGCTCTGTAAGGCTCTTTAGTTGTGTCAGTCAATCTGACATGGTTGCTGCCCTGACCTCTTGGTTACAGTAAATGTCCTTTCAAGTATGAGAGCCTGAGATTGACGGTTGGGGGGACAGTGCATGAGAGTTCCAGTTGTTCCACATCCTCACCGGTGCTTAATATTGTCAGATTGTCAGTCTTTTTAATTTCAGCCCTTCTTGGGGTGGGGCAGGGAGACACTATCTTCTTCGAATTCTTGAAATGTATTTATTCACTCTGTACTTTTGTTCATTCCTCACTCTGGGCTAAGCATGAGAGAGAACAGAGATGAATAATCATGGTGTGTGCTGCCCCAGGCTTGCGTCAGACAGCTGGGGTATGAGTCTAGCCACTTCCCAGCTTTACTAACCTTGGACAAATTCATCTCACTGAGCCTTGGTTTCCTCATCTGTAAGATGGGGTTGGTACCTCAAAGAAACGTGACGGTTAACTTCAATGACTTATGTGGAAGGCCTGGCCTGCACAGATGCTCAGTGAATGTTAGCTGTGACTTGTTATCCATATGTTTTGCCTGCTGACTTAGAAAGATGAAAAGAAATGGGTACTTAAAGAAAGATCAGTGTTTGGTATAGTTGGAAGGGCTCTGAGTGAGTGGTTGCCATATGTGGATTCTTGTCACTGGCAGATGTGGTTTTAGGAAAGTTCTCTCCCCCTCTGGGCTTCAGGGTGCCCACTTGTTTGGAATGCTGAGCTCTATGTATCAGTTAGCTATTGCTGTGTAACAAACCATCCTGAAACTTAGTGACTTAAAACAAAACCATTTATTATTTCTCATGAGTCTGTGGGTCTTGGCTAGGCTAACTCATACCTCTGTAGTCAGCTGATAAGTCACCTGGGAGCCCTTAGGTCTAGGATGGCCTTGGTTGGATGACCTAGCTTTGCTACGTGTGGACCTGAACTTCTTCTCATGGCAGAGACAAGGGTCTAAAAGAACAAGTGGAAGCATGCATATCCTCTTAAGACCAAGGCTCAGAAGGCACACCGTTACTCCCTTCACATTCTGTTGGCCAAGCCAGTTAAAAGGCCAGCCAGGATACAAGGGATGAGGAGAAGGACTCCATCTCCTGATGAAAGCAGCTGCTGAGTCACATTGCCAAAGGCATGGCTTCAGGGAAGGGTGGAGAATCAAGATGTTTTTGCAGTCCACCACGCTCAGATTCCTCCCTGCTCTAAAATCTCTAAAATCAAATAGTTCATGGATCACAGTGAAAGAAGGACGTTGAATTCCCATCGTCTCAGGCCAAGGCTAGATATGCCTTTCCTGGATTTGGGGTAAATTGCCCAAGTACCCAGTCAGTGTTGGTGCTGAGCTCAGCTCCAAACGGACAGAACTAAAGGACATGTTTTTACTCACTCTGCATTTATTGAGCACCACTGTGTGCCAGATACTGAGCTAAGCTCTAAGGAGGTAGACTAGCCCGTGCTCTCAAAGCACCCTCAGTCCTTCAGGGTAACAGACGCGTGAGGCATTATAACACAACACACCGGTGTTCGTGGGGTCATGGAGAAGGCACCCCTGGGCTTGTTTTATCACCAGTGACCTCCCTACGGTTTGGGCTTCCTTCAGCAGATCCAGACCACATATGAATCAGGAAGACTTAGGGCCTGACAGTTCCATTTAAACTCCGTGGCTCCAGAGTCAGACAGCCCCGTGCAAACCCCTCCGGCACTGGGCAGCCAGGAAGTGGAAAAATAGAACTAGGTGTCCAGAGCTGGTGTGTGGATTTGATTAGTCTCCTCCTGTGCGCTAAGATTATCTCTGTCTGCTATTTGTAGCCACAAAACAAAGCTACAGGTTACCCATGCACTTGCAAGCAACTGGGGCTTCCGAGGGAGTTATATAAACCTTCTCATTTCCTGCAGCCCCTCCTCAAATAGACACCCAGCTGGCATTTTTTCTTAAACATCACTCATTTTTTAAAGGGGAAAAATGTTGATGGCATTGAAATAGATCACACTTTAAAATGCAGAGTAGCAGAGAGACCGTTCAAATTATTCTCTTAATAGAGTCCTTCAGAGTGAGGAAGTGACGAGGGAACATAATCACTTCTTTTGTCATCTGAGCAAAATCTAAGGACTGCAATCCATTTGTCTGCAAATGTGTGTCTTCAGTACAAATTGCAGCAAGCAATCCATTCCCAGGGTAAATGGTCTTTAATTAAAGTCAGTCTCGGTGGTGGAGGGAAGATGAGGGTTGTTTGAAGCCCAAACTAATATAAATCTCCCCTTGAAAAATAAAAAAACTATATATATATATTTTTTAATTACGTATTTTCCTTGATTTGATAATTAGGGAAAAGCTTTGTTTATAAGTGAGACTATTCTGGCTCTTATTCATGAATAAAAATTTTGGTAGTGAGGCCTCTGAAAAGCAATGGGAAAAATTTCTGTAGCAGTCCTGGTAAAAACACATCCTCAAGCACTGATTTTTGTAGCTGAAGTGCATTATGTGTTTTGCGTGAGCTTTTGAAAGCTTAGGTAAATGAGGTGGCTCAGAAAACAGATAAAAATCCTGGGAGGAAATTATACGGATCCAAAAGAAGATAAGTGTCCACTAATTCCCAGATTAACATTTTAGACTCCTGTGTTTTTATAGGGGAATTTTTGCAATGCTGATAACGTGAGATTGGTTTACAATGTCACATACCAGGAAGAATCAACAAGACCTTGTTTAAGTTCTCAGAGTCAGCTACAGTTGAAAGGAAGTGGAGTTAATGCAGTAACCCGATAGTGCCCTGGTCCCTGTATTAGATGGCAGCACTGCTCCCAAGATGACATATTTTAAGGGTGACACTGACCTTAAGGTCAATTGTGTTAGTGTGTACTCTCTGGGTTGCAAGAGACAAAGACTCAAGCCCATTTGGTTTAACCCCCCAAAACATTAATTAGATCACTTAGTTGAAATCACTAGGATTGGACTTCAGGCACAGCTTGCTCCAGGCATCAAATTGAAGTCACCAAGACTCAATTCCTCCTTCTCTGTCTCTGTGCTGTACTCTCTCTCAGTGGGCTTCATTCTCAGGTCGGCAGTTCCTTGATGATAGCAATTTGGCTACAGCTACTTTATCTTCCATCCACTCAATTTGTGTGTGGTATAAAAGAGCTAGTGCCACTTTCTTGGTTGTTTCTAGATTGTTCACTTGAAGTCCCAAGATTAGCTCTGACAAGCTTTAATTGGGCCTGTGGCTCTGTCTGTCCCTAACATATCCTTATGTCCAGAGGGATGAAAGGTATGGATTGGCTGAGGTTTAGATCACTCATCCCCACTGTGGGGCATCTAGGCAGTCCCACCCCAAGAAGAGCATAGACTAGAAGTGAGGGAGGAGGGGAGGTACCCCAGAAAGCAGTTTGGGGACCTGTTAACCAAAAGGATAGGCAAATGCTGGCCTGTGAAACCTCGGAGTTCTGTTACATCAGTCTTTCATTCTTTCCTTCAGCAAATACCTGAGACCCCACAACAAGCCTTCTGGAGCTAGGTGCAAGGATTATGGGAATGAACAGGAGGGCTTAGGCCTTGCCCTCAGAGAGCAAACACATAGTCTATCTTGTGTGTATTAGTCTGCTCAAGGGCCATAATAAAATGCCACAGGCCAGGTGGCTTAAACAACAGAAATTTATTTCTCACAGCTCTGGAGGCTGGGAAGTCCTACATCAAGGTGCTGGCAAGGTGGGTTTCATTCTGAGGCCTCTTCTCTTGGTTTGTAGGCAGTCACCATCTTGCTGTGTGCTCACATCTCGAGTGACTTCTTTGTGTACTTGTGGAGCGAGAGCAAGGGAGTGGAGGAGGAGGAGAGAGAGAGAATGCACCAGCTCTCTGGTGTCTCTTCGTATAAGGGCACTAATCCCATCAGAGGGCCCCACCCTGATGACCTCATCTAACTCTAATTATTTCCTAAAAACCCCATCTCCAAGTACTATTGCACTGGGGGGTTAGGGTTTCAACATATGAATTTTGGGGACACACAAGCATTCATTCCGTAACATCACGCTGGGGCTTCAGCCATGCCGTGGTCTTCCAGCCAACTCAGTGTTTTTCCTGAGCACCTGCTGAGTTCCAAGCCCTGGAAACAGAAAAACGAGGAACACCAGGGCCCTGCCCTCAAGCAGTACAGTCAAATCATGACGGTGGTGTCCAGGAGTCTGTGACACTGGGGACATGTTCATGTCACCTCTCTTTGCCTTTGCCCAATTTATTACTTAGGATTGGATTCTACTGGAACTAATAGAAAATCCAAAATAGCAATAGCTTAAACAAAAGAGAAGGTTATCCCTTTCTCACTTACAAGTCCAGGTAGTTAGTCTAGGACTGGTGTGGTGACTCCATTTCACTGGGGACTCAGGGTCCACCCTTCATTCTCAGTAGTGGCTTCTACCTTGTGGTCCAAGGTGGCTGCTCTGGCTCCGGTCATCATGTCCACATTTCAGCCAGCAGAAAGGGAAAAGGGGGAAGAGAAGGAATGTCCCTTCACTTTAAACATACTCTCCAGAAGTTGCACACCCCACTTCCACTTACATCCCCTTGGCCAGTACTTGTGCACATGCCTACTCCTAGCTGCAAGGGAGGCTGGGAAATGTAGTCTTTATTCTCATGGCCATGTGCTCAGATAGAATTATGGCTTCTGTTTCTATAGATATCAAGAGAGAATGGATATTAGGGGGCAACTAGCAGTCTCAACCATACTTATACTGCTCTGCTTGACAGGTCCCTGCCTTTTCTTCCATATGTCTCTCAAGTTCATTTTTAAAAACCAAGCTTACACACTGCCTCCTCCATGAAACCTCCTTGATTTTAACCCCAGTTGAATCAACAGCACTATCTTTTTCTTTTCATTTTCAAATAAACTATATTGATGTATAATTTCTTACAATAAAAGGCACCCAGGGCTTCCCTGGTAGCACAGTGGTTGAGAGCCCGCCTGCGAATGCAGGGGACGCGGGTTCATGCCCCGGTCCGGGAAGGTCCCACATGCCGCGGAGCAGCTAGGCCTGTGAGCCATGGCCGCTGAGCCTGCGCGTCCGGAGCCTGTGCTGTGCAACAGGAGAGGCCACAACAGTGAGAGGCCCGCATACCGCAGAAAAAAAAAAAAAAAAAGACACCCAGTTTTAAGTGTACCTTTCAATGCATTTTGAGAAATTAACCACCACCAAAATCAAGATACAGAATATTTTTACCTCTGAAAGTTCCCTCATGCCCCTTGACAGTTCATCCTTCTTCAACTGCTGGCCCAGACCATCACTGATCTGCCTCCTGTCACCCTAGATTAGTTTGAACCTTCTAGAGTCTCTTATAAATAGAATGATACAGTGTGTACTCTTGTGTCAGGTTCTTTCACTTAACATAATGTTTTTAAAGTTCATCCACATTGTCGTATGTATAATAGTTTGTGCCTTTTTATTGCTGAGTAGTATTCCATTGTATAGCCATTCCACAGTTGGTTTTTTTCCATTTACCAGTTGATGGACATTTGGGTTGTTACCAGTTTGGGGCTATTACAAATAATGCTGTTTTGTATATCATATACAAGTTTTTGTGTGGATGTATGTTTTCATTTCTCTTGTGTGTACACCCAGGAGTGAAACTGTTGGGTCATGTGTTAAGTGTATGGTTAACTTTGTAAGAAACTACCTAACTGTCTTTTTCAAAGTGGGTGTACCATTCTCCATCCCCACCAGCAGTGTTTGAGAGTTCCAGCTGCTCCACATCCTCTTCTCTCTCTTTGGTTCTACTCTGGGAAATTTCCTCAAATTTATCATCCAGCTCTTCTGTAGGTTTTCTTCTTCTTCTTCCGTCAGACTGTGTATTAATTAACAAGAGTTCTGTTTTACTTCCTGAATGTTCTTTTTTGAGCATCCTGATCTTGTCTCATGGGTGCAACATTTTCTTTTGTCTCTCTGAGGATATTTTTTTTGTAGTTTTCATCTTCCTGCAGAGCCTCTGCGTCCTCTAAATATACTTTTCCTGATTGTTTGGGTATATGTATGCCTATCGCACATGTGAGTTTTCCCTCAAATGTTTGAGGATCCTTGGCTGTGTGCATGTTAAATGGGGGCCAGAAAAGAAGATGGTTGGGGCTCCAGTGTGCCCCACGCCCACTCACCCCACCCCGCAATGTGGTGAATGGGTTTTGTTGGCTGATGCCTCACTGCAGGGTGATGCGACAGGGAACTCTGGATGTACGCCGGTTTTTGCTTTCTACGGCTGGTCAGAGTCTGCATTGAAGATGTTTCCATTCTCCTATCTGAAAGTGAATTCCTGGCCTCCGCTTGCCCAGAGCCAGGTGGGCAGAGGGCTGGAGGACAATGTGGGGCAGTCCAGAAACCTTTCCCTAACCCCCATGCTCTCGGGATGGTGCCGCTGCCTCTGCCAGGTCTCCCACAGTCCAGAGGCCTTCTGTCTTACTCCCTCCCAAGTCTCAACCCCTAGTTTTCTGCTGGGACGAGAGGGAGACATTTTCGTGGCTGGGTAGACATAAAAGAAAAGGGGTCTTACTGCCTTTAAGGCTGACTTTCAATAAATCCTTCCAGAGGTGCCCGGTGTTGCCACCCATTGCAGACCCTGTGCGGTTCTCTGGTGTGACCTGAACGCGTGTGCTTTCAGCATCTTGGCTTTGATTCTGCTTCCCTGGCTTCGCTAAGTCAGTGCTACAATGTCTCTCTCCTTAATAGAGGCCAAGACTGTTGCTCTTGCCTCTCCTCTGTTTGTTTTGTCCTTCTGAATTGATGCTTAAAAAAAAATCTCATACTGTTGTTTCAGTGGAGTTTTGGCGTGGGGGGTAGAAATCGGGGCTACTGCATTCATCTAACTCGCTCTCCTTAACCGTAATCTCTTGCTCTTCTAACTGCTTGGTTCCCTGAGCCTTGGCATCATCATCTATAAAATGGGGCAGGTGATCCCTTTCCTGACAGCTGCCCAGGAGCTTTGGTGAGGATTAGATTAGGTTTTTTACTCATCTAATATTTACTGTTCAAATACCAGGGTTCTAAGTGATGCGTGGCTGAGGGTAGAGGGTACCTTCTAGAGGCTGGGGCTGGAGAATAGGCCAATCCAGGCTGAGGGATACTTTCTCAGTTATCTGTTGCCACAATGATACTGCAAAACACATACCCAGAAACCTCACTGGCATGTAACACTAAGTTTTTATTTAGCCTGGGAGTCTTCAGGGTTTAGCAGCTCCAGGCTGGGTCGGCTAAGTGACTCTGCTGATCTTGACTGGGGGCGGCTGACTGTGAGCTGACCTAGGAGACCCTTGGACAACTGGGACAACTGGTCAGTTCAGCTCTGCTCCACATGTCTCTCGTTTTCAGTCGTCTAGTCCCAGGATGTTCTCATGTTGATGGCAAAGGGGCAAGAAAGCCATCCTCTGCTTACATCACATTTGCTGTCATTGGCTAAAGTTAGCCACATGGCTGAGGCCAGAGTAAGCGGACAGGGCAGGAAACCCTGCTCAGAGGGGCAGAGGGCATGGACACAGGGAGAAGTGAGAAACCAGGGCATCAATGCAACCTCTGTGCCATGGGTGTGCAGGTATGGCTCTGGAACAGAGCGCGCCCCACCTTCAAGCTTTCTTCTACTAAACCCACAATACTTCGCCTAAACCACGAAGCTGGGGTCCTGCTACCCTGACTTGTATTCAGTTGAAAGAGTCAGTCCTTTACTCACTACTCAGAGGAAATGCTCTCCATCTTTAAAACGATCAGGAATGATCTCTCCGATAGAGAAATGCACTCCCCAGGCTTGGGCTGGGCTGTAGATCACAGGCAACTGATTTAATTTGCTTAATTATTTGATTCAATCAGGAGTTAGCTTAATTATTTTCTTGCTTCTCACCTCTTCTGAATCCATTCTGGAAACTGATTATGTCTTTAACACCAGCCCAGAGATAAGTATTTCAATTGGGAAATGTAATTAGCCAAGGAAAATGGATGTGGGTGCCGCCTTTTGTCCAAGCACCATTAAAATCCAACTCTGGTCAGTACCAACGTGGTGGAAGACAAAGGGTGCAGTTTGCTTCTCTCCGGACTGGAGAGGAACGCCCAGCAGGAAGTGGGGAATTAGGCATCTTAGAGACGGAGGCTCATTCATTCATTCATTCAGGAGGCATTTCTAGGCCAGTTCTGGGCTGATGCCAGAGATGCAGAGGTGAATTGGCCATGTCCCTTGGCCCAAAGAGTTCTCCTAGAGGAAAGTATCCACATGTAATTGTGAGATACGCAGTGCTGGAAATACAAAGGAAGGAGCAGCTGACTCTACCTCTGGAGCTTCACAGAGCAGGTAGTATCCAACTGGGCCTTGAAGGATGAGCTAGAGCTGCCCAGGCAGAGAACAGTAGAACTGCCTTCTAGGCGGAGTGCACAGCATGTACAAGGGCATGGTGGAGTGAGAGCCCGGGAACTGTTGTAGAGGCAGATTAGGCAGGTTAGGGCAAAGCCGCCGGGGGGCCTCCTAGGCCCTCCTGTGGCCCCCCAGAGCACAGGTGTGCACTGTGTCCTCAGGCCATCCCTTCTCACCTTCCAGTGCCCCTCTCCCCGCCCCATCCTCCTTCTCCACCCCACTCTGCCTTTCAGAAGGAGTTCTAGAAGAATTCTCCTGAAGTGTTTGGGTTTTTTTGTTTTTTTTGCGGTACGCGGGCCTCTCACTGTCGCGGCCTCTCCCGTTGCGGAGCACAGGCTCCGGACGCGCAGGCTCAGCGGCCATGGCTCACAGGCCCAGCCGCTCCGCGGCATGTGGGATCTTCCTGGACCGGGGCACGCACCCGTGTTCCCTGCATCGGCAGGCGGACTCCCAACCACTGCGCCACCAGGGAAGCCCTGAAGTGTTTGTTTTAACAGAAGTTTAGGATACATGACTTTGGTGGGAGACTCTGAACAGTCTGAAAGCTGGGGGGTGGATTCAGGACAACTAAGAACAACAGACTTGGGTTCTAGAGCTGAAGAATAGGCAGGTGGAACGGGAGGGCCGACAGCCTGGGCAGAGGTATGGCGGTGGAGTATGCTGAACTGAGTGTGACGATAGCATGAAAGGAGAGGTGGGTACTAAGCTGCCCAGGAGGGCAGAAGCTACGTCACAAAGGGCCTTTTAGAGGGTAGTTGGAGACCAGCTCCTTGGCCTTGGCCTCTGTGGTGGGAGGACTGCAGGCATGGGGGCCTCTCTAACACTGCCTGGGCTATAGCTGCTGCTGCAGTCCCTCTCCTGCAAGTCCTCACTATTTCAAAAGCTGTACGTGCTCAGGGCAGTGGTCGCTGGTTTGCTTGGATCTCTGCCTGAGACTGAAGGCTGCCTGGAATGCGGTGGGGTGGAGAGGTTACCTGGCCAGGTGGCTCCTGCACCTGGGAGAGGGAGGGAGGACCTCCTGCTGCCAGGGCCAAGGAAACGATGAGCCACCACACCTGTGCCCACCTGGCTCCTATACACCTTTACCCTCAGCCATCGTTACAAGGAAAAATACAGCCAAGGAAGACCATGAGCTAACAGAAGTTGCCAGGCCCCGCCTCACTCTGAGACGCCCACCCAACTGTCTACCAGATCCCATCCCATCTGATCCATGCACGCTTGAGTTTTTAATGGAGTGGTGACCAGCATGTGTGCAATTTTATCTGCTTCTGTTTCACTTGATAGGATCTGGTAGCCTCTTTCCCTGCCCTTCCTAAGTGGGACCCTTCTCGCTGGCGAGGCAACTGGTATAGGGAGAGAGCACCAACACTGTAGGCATTAAGGCTATGGTTACTGCTTACTTGCTGTGTGACCTTGGGCAAGTTGCTTAACCTCTCTGAGCCTCTAGACGTCATCTGAAAATGGAAATACTATAACCTCTGCTGGAGAGTTGACAAAATGCTCGGTTTGGTGCTTGGTATGTAGGACCTACTAGCCAAGTGACCGTGATTATTATGGGACGTTTATAGGGTGCAGCTCAGATTACTGCCTAGTGCACTGGCTGGGTTACCTTAAGCACCAGTGGTTTAATCTCCATGAGCTTCAGTTTCCTCCTCAGTGGAATAAGGGTGATGGCACCCGTAAGGGTGGGCGTGAGGCTCAGACAAATTAATTATTGTGTGAAAGACTGTGGAAGTTGATGCTTTTTGTCCTTATTTTTTTTGATTCTTCTCTGTCTCTCCATAGAGCCTGGCCCAAGGTGTTGATGGTTTTTACTGTCAGGTGATTTGAGAGCCCCTCTCATGTCCCCAGCTAGCACTGGCAAGTGGACATTGGGCAAAGGTGAGAGCACAGGAGACAGAGGAGGTCGGTGTCTGCAACCACCTGCCTAAGAACGGGGCCGCGGGACCATGTGTACAGGATGAGGTGGCCCTGCCCCTGAATCCAGGCTCCAGAGGCTGAGGGTGTGGGGCATTCTCCATCCCTACCTCTAAGCTATGGGTGAGGAAACCCTCTCAGCAGAAGGACATGTAATGACCAGGATCCTGTTAAAGTTGTCGTTGCTCAGATCCAGCTCAGCACGTCACATACCGCTCAGGCCTTCCTCCTGTCTTCTTATGGGGTCTCAGCACCAGTGCTGGGCTGCGAGTGCAGGACTGCTTAGGGGTGGAGTGCAGGGTGAGCCTCAGCTACCAGTGCGGGCTTCCATCCTGAACCCCTGCTCCCTGCCAGACTGGCTGGCGGAACTGTGAACCGCACGAGGTTCTCAAATCTCCAGAGAGAGCAAGCGTGTGCCCCAAGCACAGAACCTGGCAGGAGAACCCCAGAGCAGGAGGATGTGGGGCTATGCAGAGAAATGACAAGGTTTTGATAATAGTGTCTACCTGACATGTCTGAAAAATCAGACGTGCATCTCCCTGGCAGGGCATGCAATTTCCTGTTAATGAGTTGTGAGAGGCTGGATCAAGTTATCAGGGAGGCAGGGCCAGCTCCTTCCCAGGGGAGCCACCAGGAGACAGAAGCCAGGCCCCAGTCCCTCCCCCAGGGGGCTCAGCCCTTTGGGCAGCATCTCTGCCAAGCGGCAGAACTAAAGTCTGGAGTGAGGGTCTCCAATCTGAGTCAGGATCTGCTGATAGATCTGGACCCCTTGCCTGGAGCTTCTCCAAGACCTTGGCTGCACTCCCCCTGCCTCAGCAGGGGCTGTACAAAGTCCACTCCCCTTCGGGCTCTCGGAGAGACCAAAGCCACAACACCAGCAGTGAATGGCATCTCTGTAGCCTTCCCTGCTTGCAAAGCACCACTCACATTTGTCATCTTATTAGCCCTTCACGAAAATCTGCATTAGAGAAACTGAGGCCCAGAGAGGCGAAATAACATGCCCGAGGTCATTCTGTATAATGGGTGTATTTATTTAAGGTAATGCTAGATGCTATAACTGATAAACCCAGAGACCTTTTTATGGATTGAGAACAGACATTTACTTCTTGCTCATGTAAAGTCAAATTGATGGGAGGAGGAGGGAGCTTTGCTCATCACAGTCACTCGGGGACCCAGGGTGATGGAGCTTCCATCATCTTCAGATTGTGACTCCCAAGGTCACCTCAGCCTTGGAGGGTCCCACAGGGGGTTTTATGGACCAGGCCTCAAAATGTATGTAAATTATACCCATATTCCATTGCCCAGAACTTGCTCATAGGGCCCCACCTAAATGCAAGGAGAGTTGGGCAATGCAGTTCCTGACTAGGTATAGTAGTTTCCCCACAACGGCTCTGCCTTCCTTAGAAGGGGAACATGGTCTTTGCTGGACCTAATAGAGGGTGTTTTCCTTAAACAAAGGCTGGGGACCCTGGATCAGAGTTTGATGGGAGGTGGTCACTTAAAAGTCAACAAGTGACCAACATGTACTAAGACCTGGAAGAAGACACAGGATGTTCCTGACCCTTTGAGTTCACAGACACTGCCCCAGCCTTCAATAAAGTCCAAACTCCTCAGCCTGGCATTCACCGACCTTCACAGGAGGACTCCAGCGCAGCTTGCAGCATTCCCTCTCTCGTCCCCCTCCCCACGTACCCTGTGCTCCTCCCTGACCAACCCCTCACCTCAGGGCCTTTGCACGTGCTGTGCCCTCTGCCTGGAATGTTCTTCCTCCAACTCTCCACCCTGCAGACTCCTGCTTGTCCTTCTTGATCCCAATCAGAGGTCATCTGTGAGGCTTCCTTCAGCAGAATTAGCTGCTTAGCCAGCATTGACTGAGAGCTCAATGTGTACCAGGTACTACGTGAAAGGCTTTATGGGAATGAACTCATACATAACCCCCCAAGCCTATGAGCTGGCCATCCCACTTTATAGATGAGGAGCCCAAGTCTCTGAGAGGTTCAGAAACCTGCGTGAGGTCACACAGTGGGTGGCAAAGACAAATTCCAAACCCAGGTCTCTATGTTCGCAGCTGAGACTTAATCACTGGGTAAACGTCCACCTTTTATTAGCACCTGTCACGATCCATCACAATTATTTGCTTACTTAATAGTGTGCTCTGAATCCGCTGTCATCCTGAGAAAGCAGCTGCAGACTCCCTGAGGGCAGAAGTCCCAGCTGATCATCCTGGAATTTCCCTCACCATTGCCACCATGCCGAGGTCTGGGTGGCACTTTTCTCTCAAATAAACTCCTTATCCTCCGAGAACCAGAACCAGAAATTCCTCAGATTATCATCTGTCATAATCCCCTCCCTGCTTGCCTGTCAGTTTTTGAAAGTTAACCTGAAACCATTTGAAAATGATCTGAGAGGCACAGCCCAGCCTTCTCCATGCATGATTAAGTGTGATGGCTTTTTAACGATTTGAGCTGTGCCTTCCGTGAATTGACAAAAGTGGATTACCATATATTTCTGAAAACTGTGCTGCTGAAATCAGATTCTTTTTCATTTTCTCAGTCATCCTCACAGACCTTTGCTGAGAATGACAAATACTTGGGCTTTAATTGTTTAGTCGCACGAGGGTGGCACCTCCCAAGTTCTGAGAACTGCTCTCGCTGGGACAGCAGGGAAAGGCTTCCTGGGGTTCGATCTTTAGGAAATTGAACTGTGTGTTTTCTCTGAAGCAGAGGGAGCTGTCTTCTGGGGCGCAGCACGTTTGCTACATTTGTGAATTGCATAGGCCCCCAGATCTAAATCAGAGGCAGTTCTCACCCAGGAAACACGCTCAGAGCTGTCATGCTAGGGATGAGGAGTGGGTGGACGTGGGAAGGTGGGTGAGGGGCCTCTCCCTGTTCAGCCCATGCACAGACCCTTCCCTTGTGCTCCCTCTTTCTGCCAGACTCTGTGCCACATCCAAGCCACCCACACCTTCAAGCGGGGTGTTATTAGTCCCTTTTGACAGATGCAGACTCATGGCTCAGAGAGCTTAAGCAACATGGTTGTGACCACACAACTGGTAATATATAGAACCAGCGGTCAAACATTTTGACTAGAAGCCTGTGCTTTTTCCACTATCACGTCTGCCTATTAAAAAAGTCAAATAAAATTAAATGAAAGGTGACTCAGAGGCACCTCCTGTGACCCATTTACATTTAAAGAAAAAAAACACCTTCCCTGTCCACCTATTAGTGCAGTCTCTCTAATAATATGCATTATCTGACATTATCCCCATTTCACAGATGAGGATGTTGAGGCTTATGTGGGTAAAGTAGCTAACCAGAGATCACACAGCTAGGAACAGTGAGGTAGGATTTTGTTCTACGTCTCCCTGGCTCCAAAATAAATTCCTCACCTCATCCTCTGTAGGAAATAAAAATCTGCCCAGAGGGGCTTCCCTGGTGGCGCAGTGGTTGAGAGTCCGCCTGCCAATGCAGGGGACACGGGTTCGTGCCCCGGTCCGGGAGGATCCCACATGCCGCGGAGCGGCTGGGCCCGTGAGCCATGGCCGCTGAGCCTGCGCGTCCGGAGCCTGTGCTCTGCAACGGGAGAGGCCACAACAGTGAGAGGCCCGCGTACCGCAAAAAAAAAAAAAAAAAAAAAAAAAAAAAATCTGCCCAGAGATCCCCCATCTAAGTTAGGTGGTCAACACAGGTAGGTCTGCCAATGGGAAGCCTGTGTTAGTTTCTGTGTAAAATGCATGCACGTGTCCTTTCAGTTAGGGGAGGGTCGGGGCGGCTTCTATCAGTTTCTGGAAGGGGCCTATGGATTAAGGAAAGGGGAGGTCCCTGGTCTGTAGAGGAGGGCAAGTCACCCTCCTGTTCTTCCCTGCATTCTGACGGTGAATCGGGTGGGGCCGTCGTGGGCCTGATGGGGAGAGGGCCAGAGCTGCTCTGGCCTCTGCTCATGCTTGCTCGGGCTCCTTCTCAGTTCTCTCTCCAGATTAACTCCATATACGTTTACTCAGACCCTACCGAGCGCCCAGCATCGTAGATGATTCCGAGATGAATATGAAAAGATCTCTGCCTTCCAGGCTCCTGCCTGTGAGAGAGACAGAGCAACACAGACCCTCCTGTGAGTTGGCCTGCCCAAGTGATCAGCAGTGGGACCCAGAATGGTGCAGGGAGGAAGCGTCACTCCCTTGAGGGGATTGGGAAGGCTTCCTGGAGGCTGAGCATCACGGGCGGGGCTCCTGTGGGGAGAGGCACCAGCTCCTCTCACATAGGTGGTACCTGCTATAGAGGGGCACTGCTCCAGCCCACGGGTGGAAGGTGCTGCCGGACCCTGAGGAGACGGCCTGGGGGTCTTGTGGTTGTGGGCACCTCCCTGGGGCCCTCTCAGACCCTCTGAACCTGGCCAAGTTCCCAGAAATTGCACAGGAGCAGGATGGCACAGCAGTGAAATGCGGAGCCTCCGAGGCAGCCGGCCTGAGTTGAATCCTGGCTCCCCCATTCATCACCTTGGGAAATTTGACCTCTCTCAGCCTCAGTTTCCCCATCTGGAAAAGAGCAACACAAATTGCACCCTCCTCATAGGGTTGCTGGGAAGCTTTTTAAAGAGGTGCTTCCATCTGCCTCCACACAGGCTCAGTTGAGGCTGGCCGTGGAACGGCTGCTGCATCCACTGTGTGATCTCTAACCCTCAGGATGGGGTATGGTTGTCCCCATTGTACAGATAAGGAAACTGAGGCAGCTAGTAAGTGTGGCTCCAGGGCTCTGCCCTTTCTGCTGGCCCATTCCCTGCAGCTCAGCCATCCCAGCGACTAGAAGGACCCTCCGCTGGGGCGCAGCTCTGTACCAGGCTCTCCCGGCACTGCCTCTGCCATCTCTTTATGTTTCTTGGGGTGAATAGGGCCTCTTTGATTTCCTTGCTTTTCCCCTTTCCAGTAATCATCAGTCATCTTGTTATCACAGCCACACATCTGTGCCTCTTGACTCTGGTCCACAGGCTGTTTGCCATGATCAATGCATAGCTCTGTGTGGCCACCACGTATATCCAAGATGACATTGTGACCTTGCATCCATGGGCCTGGGAGGCCCTGGTGCTTCCAGAGGGCAGCTGGAGGCTCCCCCAGCGGGGCTGAAGTGAGGCGACTGGCTGATGGTGCCCTGTGCTCTTGGTCAATTCTTCTTGCCCCTGGACTGGTAACCAGCTCCCCACCAGCTAGGGGCGCCTCCAGCCACCTTCATGGGACCCCAAAGCACAGGCCCAGGTGCTCCCTGCCTCCCTCCGACCCAACCTAAGTGACTAGTGGGCTCTCACCAACCCAGACGGGTAGCTCCCTGAATTACTCTACGTGGGGTCTCCCTCCAGGACACTTCACACAGCAGCTTGAGTATCACTTTAAAACACCAGGCAGATGGGGGTCTCCCTAAGCCATCCACACAAGCCTCCCCAAGCCGCCAAGGCCCTGTGTGGTCTGCCTCCACACCCCGTCACCACCCACCATGTTCCCTTTCTCACCACCCCACACCACCTCTCTGCTCCACAAACAGGCCAAGACTTCCCCGCTCCATTCTATTTGCTGTGCATCTGCCTGGCCCGACCCCCTCTTTCCTCCTGTCTTCCTTCAGGCCTCAGCTCAAATGCCGCCCTCTCCTGACTGTACACCCGCTCTCTTTCCCTTTATCACATTTGGTCCTTTGTAACTCGGTGTCATCCGTGTGACACCCGGTTGGTGTCTTTCTCCCCCACCAGACCTTCAGCTCCTTGAGGGTGGGGACCAGAACCGTCCATTCTCCAGCACCACGCACATCCTGAGCACTCCAAAATATGCTTTTGGGTAAATGAATAAATATTGAGCAAGTGACTTAATTCCTTGAAATTTCAATCTTCATCTGTAAAAGAGGGACAATGATAGCGTTTTCACGAGGTTTAAAAAAGATGTGTATAATACGGTGCCTGGCACAAAGCACTATCTGCAGCTGTTCTTATTAACCTCTGTGGTTGGCATTTAGGAGAATCTCACATTCCACAAGTGAACTTCGGTTGGATGTCTGCCCTGGGCCAGGATTTCAGAGCACCATGGAGTTGGTCTCTGCCCCCTTACACCCCCCCACACCTCACACCACATTAGGAACAGCCTCTGGTGAGGTCACTGGCTCCCTGGAGGCTTCCTCGTCTAGGTGTGAGGCAGTGGGCGGAGGGCATCCTTCAGTAGATCTCAACGATGCCTTTGCTCTTCAGGCTTCGATTAAACAGGCTTAGATTCAGCCCTGAAGACACTCACTGCCTGGGATGGACTTGAGAAAAGGACACGGATGACACAGATTACTATAATGAAAGTTGAAAGCAATTCTTTTAATAAAAGTTCAGAGGAGGGCAACCTCAGGTCCAGGTGGGGCAATCAGGGATGTCTTTGTGGAGGAAGCAGCATTTTCTCCAAGACTTAAAGTAGACATTGGGTTTGGACATTTGTGGAGACATTTTGGGTTAGAGGAGAGCCTTCCAAGCAGAAGGAACAGCTTGAATAAAGGGCTGGAAGGCGAGAAACAGTGGACCTCATAGAATCTGTAGTCCAGCTAGAGTATGGAAAACGTGACAAGACCATTAAGAAATAGGGCTGGGGGGCTTCCCTGGCAGTCCAATGGTTAAGACTCCATGCTTCCACTGCAGGGGGCACAGGTTCAATCCCTGGTCGGGGAACTAAGATCCCACATGCCACACGGCCAGTGAGTGAGTGAGTGAGTGAATAAATAAATAAATAAATAAATAAGTGCTTTTGGATAAAAAAAGAAATAGGGCTGGAAGGGCATTATATCAGTCAGCTATTTCCAAAAATAATGCCACGTAACAAATTACTCCACAGTGAGTGGCAGGCAACAGTGAGCATTTATTTCTCGTTCATATAGCTACAGGTAGGCTGGGGTTTGGTTTATCTAGGCTGTGTTCAGCGGGTCCAGGTCTGCTCCACCTATCTCTCATCCTTCATGGACCTCCATGGCTATTTTAGACTTGCTCTTCTCCAGGTGAAAGGTGGACACACAGGAGGGCAACCCCCCCATGCAAGCTTATTTCAAACCTCTGTTCAAGTCACATCCACTAATCCCATTGGCAAGTCTCATGGCTAAGCCTGAAGTCAGAGCCAGTTTTAATTCCCTACCCACCATGAGGCCAAAGCAGGTTACATGGACAAGACCAAGGTTGATGGGACAGGGATGTTTACCCTTCCCATGGAAGTAGAGGGATAGTACTGGGCAATTATCTAATTTGCAGGTAGAAGCCAGAGTATGGAGGGACTCTGGGTCTGCCCTCAGGAGCTTCCCATAGCAGCAGTCGGATTTAGTGTCTCTTGGGGCGAGCAGCCAGGGCTCCGGCCTTTGCTCTTCTTCCCACTGAGGCAAGAAGTGTGTTAAAAATATCACAGTGCCTGCCCAGCTTGGTCCCGACTTCCCGAGTGCCCATACCTCCTGCCCGCCTAATCTGCGAGGGATCCTACCTTTGCCTTCTTCTGCTGGAACTGGGCCTTATGGTAACAGCCCCGTGCATTGAGCACCTACTCTGTGCTGGGTGTATCAAATTCTCTTGTACTGAGTGCCTGCTGAGAGCTCTTTGTATACATTCATCTGAACTGGCCACGCCCTTCTGAAAAGGAGACCCCATTGTCCAATTTTTCTGAGGCCCAGAGATGTCAAGTCAGTTGCCCAAGATCACACAGCTGGGAAGGGATGAAGCTGGGATAACCAAACCCATAAGGTCAGATGGTGTGTAAGGTGGTGTCTGGTTACAGCTCTGCCCTGAGCTGCTGTGTGACTTTGGAGGATCCTGGGTACTAATTTCTCCATGTGCTTTTTCTTCTCTCAGAGATGCTCTGAGATAAAAGCACTTCAGAGCTTGCTACACAGCGCTGTCGCAGGGAATTTTTTTGAATACCAGTTTCCAGGTCAGACTGCACCCTCAGCTCTTCTTTAAAAACAAACAAAACGTTAACATTTTTAAACATACCTGGTTTTCCAACGAGGAACCCTGTCCAGTAGACTGCCTCAGTGAACCGTGTCAGGCCATTCGTCACAGTGAGCCTCGTCCAGCGGTCGACCACAGCAAACATTCTCCATCCGGCTGTGGCAGCAAAGCGTGGCATCTGTTTGGGAAGAGTGGAGGAAGGCATTAGTTCCACCAGGGCCCTGACGTCTGCAGCTGTCCATCTTATTCCTCTGACAGTGTTTTCCTTGGATAGCTGGCCACTGCTCTGAGTGGTATGTTTTCTCCGAGGCCAAGAGACCTTGTAAAGTGTTTGGAAATCCCTAAGAAAGCGCTGTGGGCATTTCCACCAGTCGTTTATTCATTCAACAGCCATTTGTTCTTGCCTTCTCAGTGCCTGGCCTGGGGATGGATGGTACGGCTCCTGGGAAGAGTCCGAGCCAGCCACTGCCCTTTGGGATTCACAGGCAAAGATGTACGGTGTAGTGGGAACAGTGCTATGACGGAGCACCTGCAGCAGAGCAGGGCGGGCTTGCAGAGGAGGGAGTGGTCAGCTCTGCTTGTGGCTCTGGAACATTTGAGAGAAGACACAATGCTCTTGCATCAGCAGACACTGCAGGGTGTTTAGGGAGCTGCTAGTGGTCTGCTCTGGGTAGCGCATTGCATGCAAAGAGAGCAGGAGGGAGGTGAGACTAGAGAGGTTGCCAAGGCCTGGACCACAGGCACCCTGCGTACTGTGCCCAGGACTTTGAACTTGGAGAACAGGAGGCTTTGAGGACTTTTTTTAAGGGCAGTGACATGGTCAGACCTGATCACCTTTTATTAATCAGCCTCTAGTAAGAGCATTCTGTTGGGTTCCAAGAAGAGTTTGTAAAAAATATCTTTAGTCCTTCCGGAGGCACCAAGAAACCTTTTTCTGGAAACACTCAGCCCCTCAACACAACGTTATGTGATCCAGGAAATAACCATCATGGAAAGATTCAGGAAAAATATTCCTATTGGAAAACAAACAAACAGATAACCCAGACCTGATAAAAATGGAGAGGTCCTAATCCCTAAAAAGATTTTATGCAGCCAGAAGACCTGATGTGGTTTTAAAGAATGTACTTTGGGGTAGTGGGGATATCGCTTTAATTCATCTTCATAGAAACCCATGTGGCAGAACATTCCAGCTGCTACTGCTGCATAACAAATTACTCCAAAATTTACTGGCTTAAAACAATTATTTTATTATGCTCACAGATCCAGGGGGCTAGGAATTCAGAAAGGTCACAGTGGGGACAGCTTCTCTCTCTGCCAGGATATATGGGCCCTGACCTGGGAAGGCTTGAAGGCTGAGGGTGACTTGACAGCTGGAAACTTCTGGAAGCTTTTTCATTCACATGTCTGGAATTGTTGCAGACTGTTGGCTGGAACCGCAGATGGGCTGTCAGTCAGAAAACATACGTATGGCTTCTCCATCTATTCTCTCCTTGTGGGCTACCTTGGGCTTCCTCACAGTATGGCGGCTGGTCCCAAGAGCCAGCATTCCAAGAGACAGGAAGTAGAAACTGCCTGTTTCTTAAGGTCTGGGCCTGGGAACTAGAAAATCATCCATTTTGCTTTATTTTGTTATTCCAGGTAGTCACAAATTTCCACCCAGGTTCAAGGAGAGGAGTGTGGAAAGAGGTCCTCTTGTGGGATGGGATATCCTACGGCATCCGTCTTTAGGAACTGTGACCTGCCCCACAGCCATATTGGTTTCTTTGGAAGCTGAGAAAAACATTTGTGTTGTTTTCTTTACCGATTAAGAAAAGTCTCTGTGGATTATATCCTCAAATTAAATGCAACCATTAGTATTTGGCTCTGGGGATACCGTGGTAATAGGCTACGCCTTGGGTGATTTTTGTTTCTATCTAAACGTTCTTCCTGGAGCTTATGTTTTCCAGCCTGACCCATTTCTCTTTGCTAATATAATGTCACATAAAAACCTCGTCATCATTAATATGGCAGAGTCAGGAGAGGGGATACAAACCACAGTCCAGCAGGGCAGGGTGGTTCCTGGCCAGGCAGCCCCCAGGAGAGGAGGTTATAAGAGCCTGGGGTCCATTCCCTTGTAGAGCCCGACACGCATGACAGATAGCTCTGTGCAGGGCACTGGTGTGGACACACTCAGCCCCCCTGGCCGATGTGGCCACAGCCTGCTGGGAGGGTCTCCTCTGTCTACTGGCACCAGCCCCTAGAGCAGACAGTTGAGCTGCCCTGGTGACCTGGGTGGTCACGGAAGATACCCGGCAGTAGGCTCAGTCTGTTCAACTGACACGTTGACCTTTAATGCCTCTGGGTGCCAGACTATAGCCAGGCACTGAGAGATATGAATGAGCCACGGTCCCCTCGAAGCCTTCCCTGCCCAGGAGGAGGGGGCCCTTTATTCCCAAATACTTGTCGTGTACCTGTGATGGGCAGGAAAGTGTTCTAGGCAGTGGAGGGCAGCAGTGCACAAAACAGAGCTCTCCCCGCCAGGAGTTTTACACTCCATCAGGAAGACAGTAAATAGGGAAGCAGACCCACGTGTAACGTGGCTAGGAATAAAGGCACTGGGGAAAAATAAAGAGGGAACAGGAAGAGCGATGGGGGTGCTATTTCAGCAGAGCGATCGCAAGGGCCAAGGCCAGGACTCTAAGGCTTGGAGGGTGCCAGGAGCAGCAAGGAACTGGAGTGGAGGGAGAGAAGCCAGGCAGGGAGAGGAGGCCAGGGCCAGATCACAGCCTCCGAGGCAGGGGGGAGCCCTGGGAGGGTTTTGAGCAGAGGAACGGCATGATAGGACTTGCATTTCTGAAGGCGGCAGCCCAGAGGAGGTGAGGAGTGAGTGGCGGCTGGAACCCTTGTGAAGACAGAGCCGCCAGGATTTGCTGTGGGACCAGATGTGGGGGCAAGAGACGCAAAGTCAAGGGCTTGGGGCCACAGCTCTTGGGAGGAGGGGGCTGGCATCCACCAAGGTGGGAAGCCTGTGGGAGGGGCAGGTTTGGAGGGAGGCGCAGGATTTGCTTTCAGACGAGTTAAAGGTGAGATGTGTGTGGACCTCCGAAATGTGAGTAAGGAGTTATTGGAGAGCGAGTCTGGGCTCCCGAGGTCAAGGTCCTGGCTGGAAATTTAAATCTGGGAACCATCAGCATGTGGATGGTATTTAAGCTGTGAGACCAGATTGAATCACTAAAGGAAGGAAGGTGGACAGAGAAGAGGCCCAAGGATGGAGCCCCAGGCGCCCCGGTCTCTAGAGGCCTGGTGATGAGGAAGAACCAGCAAAGGAGACTGGGAAGGAGCAACCACAGGGTGAAAAGGAGAAGCACAAGGAAGAGCGGCATCCTGAAGGCAGATCCAGCACAGAGTGAGCATGGTGCCAAGGTGCCGGTGCAGGTGCCCGAGACGGGCCAGCTGGTCTCCTGCCCTCCAGCCTGCCCACCCCCACTGGCAGCCATCTCTCAAGCGTGGAGACAACTCTGCTGCAGACTGCGCCCCTGCTATTTCGGAGGACGGGGCAGTAAATTGACGAACCCTTTAGAGTGATGAGAAAGGAGCACTTGTCGTGGCAACGAGGGTACACGGAGTTGGGGCATGGAGGGTGGACCCTGAAGGGCTGGGGAAGACTTCTCAGGGAGGGTGAGACTTCATGCAGACTGTGGGGTGAGGATCACAGTGGCTTCCTGGGTGAGGAGGCACTGGGCAGGCTCTGGACGCCTCAGGAGCAGGTGGAATGAGGAAGGCAACTCCTAGCCAAGTTTGTAGAAGAGTCACAGAAGTCAGGGAATGTGCTGAAGCTGCAGGGAATAGGGAGGGGCCCAGTAGGGTTGGGAGCTCTGGCCTTTGGGGCCACTTGGAGACAAGGCAGGGAAGGGGTGTGAGAGAAGCATGAGCCTCAATGATCTCATGATCTAGTTAGGGGGCAAGACAGAGCCCCACAGTGCAGGGCGGGAATGGAGGGTGCCTGAGTCGGAAGCCCAAGAAAGTGCTACGGGAGCTCTCTGGGCGGGAGGAGGTTGTCTGGGTGCAATCAGGGAAGGCTGCCAGTGGGAGGTGACCTTGAAGAAGGTGTAGGCTTTGCCCAGAGGCACAGAAGAGCTTTCTTGTCAGAGGAGACCCCACATGCAAAGGTAGGAAGGCCAGAGGATGCAGCCTCTGTCCAGGAAGCAGAGCTTGATGCGAGATATTAGCTAGATCCTTTGGATTCAGACCCAAAAGACTTTACGCGCGCGCGTGCGCGCGTGCACACACACACACACACGCACACGCACACGCACACACACACAACTCTTTATTGTATGGTTGTACTGTGAAGCCACTGCAGGTTCCTGAGCTGGGAATGGACACAGTGGATCTGGTTTTCGGGAGACAGATCAGGCGACAATATACAGGGTGGGAAGGAAAGGGTCCGGGAGGTAGGTAGACCCTTTTGGAGGCAGGTGTACACCCAGGTCAGGGGTGGGAAGCAGCAGACACAGGTGGGAGCCATATGACACTTTTCCTTTAAGTTGGGTCAAGGCTCTTGCAAGGCGCGTCTTGTGCCTACACTGCCCAACAGGGTGGTGAGAGGCCAGTAATACAGGAGTGTCACAAGGCCTCAGTGACCCCAGAAGACTTTGTGGCGGGGCTGCCCAGGGCCAGCTGGGGACAAGGAGGGCCACACTTCTGTTTGTGGGGACCAGCTCATGTGTACCCAACATCATGCCAACTCCTTTCCATCCACCCCCCCACTTAACCCTCCCAGCAGCCTTATGAGGTTGGTCCTACTGTAATCTCCATTTTTTCAGATGAGAAAAATGAGGCTCAGTGAGGTACGATGACTTGCCCTGCACACAGCTAGTACATAGTGGAGCCAGGATTTGAACCCACATCTCCTTGGCCAGGCCAGTATTTCAAGGTGAGCTAAGGGACCCCAGAAATAAGAACAATGAACTGATTTGTCAAGCACTTACACCGTGCCAGGCATGTACAGGTGTCTTTATCAGGTGTCTTTAGGCTGGGCAGTATATGATACCTTTGTCCCAGCTCAGGAACCTTCAGTGGCACCTCAGTACCCCAGCCCAGTGGTCTTCACCTCATTTTACAGATGAGAACTTTGACACTTAGAGCAGATGGGTTGCTGGCCCAGGCTGGGATGTGAACCCAGAGCTGTGTTCTTTTAACAGAAGAACACAGGAAGGGGGGCCAGCAGGGGCCTTTGTGAACAGCAGCAGTTCAGAGCTAGAGCCGGGAGGGTGGGCCACCCAGGAGAGTGGGCCGCCCAGGCCCAGGGAAGCTTCCAAGCTGGCCACCTGACTCTTTGTGCCCCACTGGCTCTTCACATACAAGTTGTGGGCCTGATGACTGAATAGGCGGCTGTCTTTTTCCCTGGGGAGCTGCCCCAGGTCGGCTGCAGGTGCAGATAGAGTTGAATTCGGGATAGGGCCTTCTCTCCTGCCCGGCCTGGCCGCCAGGTAACCTCTGGCCTGAAACGGAAAGCTTTCCAATAAGTGCCTTGCTGGCCTGCAGCCCAGCTGTGTGGTAGGTGGGAGCGGAGAAGCAGGAGGACTTGGACACCCGAGAGCAGGGGCAGAACCTTGCCAACAAATCTTTTAGCGAGTTGCCTCCTCAGCCGGCTGCCTCGGGAGTGTTCGGGAAGGACAGCTGGTCACGAGGAGCCCTGGCTGCCCTCCCGGCCCAGCCAATGCCCTGGGGCCTCGGGACGCAGGGTTGGCCCAGGAGACGGAGGGCCTGTGGGGTGAAAACACCAGGCAGCCCGGGGCAGGATCCAGAAATCGGGTACTCTGGGCCACCTCTCCCTTGACCTTGAAGGACACACAGCTTGGGCTTCTCTTCTCTTCGCGTCAGAGCAGCCTCCTGCCCCCGCAGGGGAGGGGGACGTAGCAAGCAGATCTGAAATTGTTTTCCCAGGGAATTGAGAGGCCCTCTTGTGGAAAACACACTACACGTGGCCCGGCCTGGGGCCCCATTCCTCCCTTGGGCTAATCTTGGACGGGACCTCTCTGGGGTCCTCATCTATGAAATCTAGGGGTGAGGCAGCCGCATCTCAAAAATCCCTCCAGGCCCTTAAGAAGTCAGGTGTGAGGCCCTGTGGTTAACAGGGAGGGACCCTGGCATCAGAGCCAGGAGTGTGGACCCCAGACCTGTGCCCTTTGGCCTGGGCTTGTCTCAGTCCGTCTCTGGTCATGTGTGGCCCATCTGGGTCCCAAGGCCTGAGCACCTCAGGAGGGTAAGGAGTTGCCACGAACCGTGCTCAGCCTTGGACACCTACAGGGGAAGCAGCCAGGATAAACCAGAAAAAGACCAACTTGGTTTGGCTTTGAGTGTTTTCCTACTAATCCTTAAGTGTAGGAGGGGTTGACATTCTGGAAATTCACTTTAACTCAAAAGCCGAAGCCGTCCCAGGACACGTGTCTCTGGATTGGGAAACGCCTGCATCCCCCAGCCCTCCCCTCCCTCCACTCTTCCTTGCAAACCCTCCCTTCTGGAAATGTGTCTTTAACCTCCAGACTTAACTTTCTCTCAACTTCTCCCGGATCTCCCTCCCATCCTTTTCCAAGCCGTGCCCTTTATCTGACCTTGCTGCCCAGCCTAGAGAGGTGGTTAAGTGTTTGAGTTTCACAAGGATTCTCTGCCTGCGAAGTCAACACAAGTGAGCAGTTAAGGAAGCACTAATTAAGGAGATTAGACGCTAGCTCTGAACGCAGGAGTGCCCGCCAAGCCGTACTTCAGACTCAAGTGGGGCTCAGCACCTGTCAGGGAGCTCTAGTGTCCGCTGGGGGAAGGTGGAGGCTGTGAGTCTCAGTGCTTTGAGCCTCTGCAAGGAGGACATTGAAGGAACAATTACTCCTCTGAAGTTACCCTCTAGTCCCGAAAGGAAATTGCTGCTGCCTGCGATGACTGAAGTTGTGAGGAGTTGATGGGAGGCCACCATCTCTTCCAGGAAGCCCCCCAGATGGCCCCAGGCACATCTCTTTCTCCCTCATTTCTTCCTTTACCATCCTCTAGAAGGCAGGCTCTGGTTGTCCCATGTCCGAGGTTCTTCCTCATCACTCTGCTGTCCAGTCTGTGATGTGGAAACATGCACAATTTTCTCAGCCTTTACTCCCAGGACAAGAGTCTAAGGCCCCAGTGGCAGGGGCCAGGCCTCAAAGCTCACGCTTTGTGTACCCACTGGCCTAGAGCAAGAGTGGCCACGGAATCTTTGGTTTGTGCATTTGTTTAGTTTCTTTGTCCAAACTGTCTTTCCGTTTTTTTTTTAAAACAGAAATAAATTTCTGGTTATAAAAATAATCCATGGGGCTTCCCTGGTGGCGCAGTGGTTGAGAGTCCACCTGCCGATGCAGGGGACACGGGTTCGTGCCCCAGTCCGGGAGGATTCCACATGCCGCAGAGCGGCTGGGCCCGTGAGCCATGGCCGCTGAGCCTGCGCGTCCGGAGCCTGTGCTCCGCAACGGGAGAGGCCACAACAGTGAGAGGCCCGCGTACTGCAAAAAAAAAAAAAAAAAAATCCATGAGCTGAAGAAATCAAAAAGCACCTGTAATCCCAGCACTCGGCATTAACCACTGAATCACTTCCTGCCGGACTTGATTCTGTTCAGGCTCGTCCACGTTGGCAAACAGTAAAGAAATTATATTGTGCTTTTTTTTTTTTTTTGCAATCTACTTTTTTTTACCTTAACAGATCCCATGCGTATCTCCCCAACTAACATAGGTCTTTCTCAGTTGTGTGAATGTCTGCATAGTGTCCTATTTTATACATGAGCCACAATTTGTATAATTACTCTCCTATTATTGGACTTGGAGGTTTTTTTTCCCAACTTTTACCCATTATATATGATACGGCAATAAATACCTTCCTGGGTAAATATTTATGAACATCTTTTTGTTCTTAGAATAAAATAAAGAATGGCATTGAAGCGTCAGCGGACTGGCACATTTGTTAAGATTTTGTGGACCAAATGACAGTTCACCCGCCCACCCGCCACCCCCAGCATGACAGAGAAGTGGTGGGCGCCCAGCTGGCCCTGATGGTTGACTTGCTGGCAGATGTAAGAGTGGACCAAGGTCTGGGAAGCAGCTCATCCCTTGAACTCAGTCTCTCCAACCCCCGCCCCCCCCACTGCTGCCCTGAGGAAGAAGCAGCCCATGGGGGGACTCTGGGTCCTGGATGTGCCTTCAAAGGCTGGTGGCCCTGGAGTCTCCCTGGATCGTGCCTAGGAGCCTGCCCAGGCATTTAGAGGAGGCCCGGGGAATGGTGGCTTGTGTGACTGGGGTGGAAAGGACGAGATTGACCCATCCTCTGTGCCTGCAGGAGGCCTCAGTGGGGCAACGGTCATTGATTCCCTCGACACCCTCTACCTCATGGAGCTGAAGGAGGAGTTCCAGGAGGCCAAGGCCTGGGTGGAAGAGAGCTTCCACCTGAACGTGGTGAGTCAAAGACCTCCGGGGTAGTAGAGCCAGAAGGGGCCCGAGAGGTCAGTGACCCGCTCCTCCCAGGCTGCCCAGCAGAGCATTCTTGGAAGCAGGGTTCCATGCACCCTGTTCCAAGGCCTCTCTCCTCAGACCAGCCTTGAGGTGGGGGATGTCCCCCCAGCCCTGGCCGGCCCATGAGTATTTACTAGCCGGAACTCCCTGGGGTGGAAGACAGACATTCTTGCCCTCCCTAGGGTGCCAGGCACATTGCTACCACCCAGGAAGCCCCTTCTGGGACTGACTCTGTCAGACAGAACAGCAGCAACAGGGGAAGCGACCCTGGGAAGGGAGAAGTGGTTATCTGCTCAGAGATGCCCTAACCTAGAGGTCCCCATCCACCCCTGTGCTGCCCTCTTGAGAGTGAGAGGGGCAGGGGGAGCTGTCCGGTTTGAGGCCATGACCAGGCTTGGGGCCCTCTTGGTTTCTAGCCTTGCAGGCATCCCTGGTCAGGGACCAGGGCCTTGGGGCGGGGATGCTCATGTATATGGATGGTACAAAAGCCTTAAATACCAGATGCCTCTCCCACTGATCTCTCAGCCCAGACTAAAGTAACAGATCCATCCTGGAGGTCTCAGCTCCCCACAGGGAGAGGCTGTTTAGGTGGTTTGGGGAGCAAGACATGGAGACAGATGGGTAGGGGGAAGGGTCACATCAAAACACACTGTCGGGCTCCATCTGGGGCTCCACAAGTGACAGATTCTGCTATGAACCGGGACAGCTCCTGGCAGGATGGAGGCCTCTGCTCCTGGAGAGGCCCATGTCAGAGCAGAGCAGGGCAGAGAGACAAAGTAGGGAAAGTCCGGGAAGGCAACGCTACAGGAGAGCCTCTGGCTCAGCTCGCAGCCTGGGAAAAGTCATCTAACCTTCCTGGGCCTTACTTTCCCAACCGAAAGATGGTACAATGATAGTGCCTAATTCACAGGCTTGTGAGGACTGACCACCACGGAGGGCTGTGAAAAGCATTTTACGACACTATAAACTCCAGTACAGATAAAGTGGTGTCATCGTCACTGTGATGACGTTGAGGCTTGTTACGACTTCTGCTGGTCTGTGTGAGGCGAGGAAATTCAGAATCCTCCCATTTCCTACGGTATCAGAGGCAGAAGGAAGGAGTGTCTCCATAGCCCACCTTGACCCCTCCGCAGATGGTGGGTAGAGAGCGGACCTCAGGCAGCTGCCTGAGGAGCCAGGTGGTGGCAGGGCTGGGCAAGCCTAGGGACATTCACACAGGCTGGGACAGATTGGGAGTGTCCCTGGAAGAAAGCAAGGTGGGGTCTCTCCACCTCTCTGAGCCTGGGCTTTCTCACCTGAAGAGTGGGAAGGATGCCTTCACCAAGGACTGTAAGGCAAAAGAGAGTAGCTGTGCAAGTGCTCTGTTACTGGAAAAGCTCTCCCAGATAAAAAGATGACCATTGCCGTCATCAGTAACAAAAGACCGTGATGTGGGAAGTAGGCCAAGGGGAGCCCTTGCGGGGCAGGGGGTTTATAACAGGCACCTTTATGAAGCCATGCCCAGCACTGGGAAGGCACTGGGCAGGCATCTCACCTGCCCCACTCAGGATCTCATATCCACCCTGCTCGGGATGAAGAAACTCAGGCAGGGAAAAGCTAAATATCTTGCCCGAAGTTTGAAAGCCAAGTGAGTGACTCAGGTGGGATTTTAACCCAGATCTGGCCCTTGGCATGATGCCTCAGTACCCCTGCTTTGCAGTCCACACTTCAGAAAGAAAACAACAGTGATTAAGGCAAGTGTGGGTGTGCCCTGAGGGCTACAGAGCTGAGGCTGAGAAACTGCTGGTTGCCTACTAGGATCTGCCTGGCACCCCTCCTTTCCGCCTCAGAACCTCCTGTGAGAACCTTCCACTTGCCCTGTCACCCCAAAGGACCACACCATCCTCCTGCTAAGCCAGGGGGCTCTCTCGGGAAGGAGGGGGCCAGACGGGAGGAGGATTTGCCTCTCCTCAGGCTAAGCTTCAGCCAGCAGCTGCCCACACAAGTTCCACAGCTCCTTGGAGAGCAGCCAGGCCTAACTTTGCTCTGATGGCCTCCAGCAAAGGCTGGGGAAGGAAGCCAAGCCCAGTGTTTATTTGGAACTCTGTAAATGTTCAGGAGCTGCCCGCCAGGCAGGTGCTCATCCCTTTCACCTTTTGCTCTGAAAACCACCACCAAAGGTAGCCTGGCCCGCTGGGCAAGGGCTTGGAGCCCGGCACAGGTGTGGCCAGGTCAGTGGCGCAGGGGCAGTGGCAGGTGTGACCTGTCTCAAGGGCCTGGCTGCCTCAGGAAGCCCTGTGGGCATCTCACGAATGTCCCCACTGCCCCCCCGCCCCCGTCTTTCTGCCCCACAGAGTGGAGAAGCATCCTTGTTCGAAGTGAACATCCGGTACATCGGAGGACTTCTCTCGGCCTTCTACCTGACGGGAGAGGAGGTAAGTTGGCCTTTCAAAGCCCCTGGACCATCCAGGCTGGAAAGGGCTTAGGAGAACATCCCACCCCCTCATTTTACCAATGAGGAAACAGGGATTCGAGGGGATCTGAATCCCATCTCCATGGTGCCACCCACAGATTCTTCCTTCAATTTTGCTGCCCAGGGGAGCCCAGGTGGCTCCCACAGTTGCTAGTAAATTCTCCAAGGGCAGCAGTTGGGGCTGCCCACCATCCTCACAGCTCGCCATAGGGCACCTGCGATATCTGTGCTCCGTCCAGGCTTGTGCTGCTGCTGGACTGTTTTTCCCACATGCTGGTTCTCAGGACTGATAAAGCCAAGACCGTTGTTTCACCATTTCCTCCTCGAGCCCCTTGGCCTTGGCCTGCTCCACAGCCATCCCCTTGCCCTCTGCTCCCGGACCAGACACCAGCCAAACTCCAGGTCTCAAGGGGGCGACCGGGGAGGTGGGCAGCCACTGCCAGCCACTCGGCCCAGGCGAACCGCGTTGGCTTCCAGAAGGAGGGCCGTGAAGGGCGGCGAGAATGCAGAGCCCTGGGCACAGAGTCAGAAAACCTGCGTCTCATCCCTACGCGGCACCTGCCTGTGGCCTTGAGCAAGTCCCTTCTCCCGCCCCTAGACCTCATACCTTCCCCACAGTGGGGTGGTCCTAACCCCCAGGGGTCAGAGAGCTCTTGTGAAATGGGACGAGTGGGAAAGGGTTTGGCCCCAGGGCTGAAGGGCTCCAAAGCCCATGTTCTCTGCACTGCAAGGAATCCTGAGAACACAGAAATGGGAGACTTTATCCCTTGTGAGCGCCTGGGAAAGCACAGCCTGAGGATCTGGGGGGAGGCTGGCAGAATCCCCAGCGCATGGGTCACCCGTCAGTTGTGTGGCCCCTACGCAGAGCGGCTGCCCTGCTCGGCACAGCCGCAGCTCTGTCCGCTTGGAGACATAATTATCCTGCCCCCTGCTGGTGGGGAGCCTCTGCCGCTGCTGTCAGAGAAAGCCCTGCCGCTTCCCTTCCAGCAAGTGGCGCGGATGGGCGGAGGCCACGCGGGCGGAGGCAGCGGGCGGCGAGCACTTGATCTCTCCGGCCGCTCGGGGCACCTCTCCATCAAGCCTAATCTCCTCAGCAGAGATTACCGCTTGTACCAATTTGTCCCCAAATGATTGTCCATGGGAAACCTGCGCGCCACCCAAGGCCTGAATTTCATTTGAAAACCCCAGGACAGGAAAATGATGTGGAGCAGAAAGAGGCGCCATGCTCTGCACGGGCACCGGCCAGCCTCCCGTCCAGGATGGGGTGGAGCCGTGCAGCTCAGGGCTCACGGGGGTGGGTGTGGGGCCAGCGATTTCTGGGGGGCAGACCAGGCAGTGGGGTGTGGTAGGAGTACCTGTGTCCAGAAGGCCCAAGGGGGAGCCCGAGTGGCTCAGAACCCTGGGCAGGCAGGCTTCCGGGTTACGGGCGCAGCCCCGTCCTCCAGCCACGCCTCCCTGACCCCTCCGTGCCCAAAACCTCCCCGCGCAGAGACCGGCGTACATGCAGCGGCGGAGACTGAGATTTAGGAAAGGGAGGCGGTGCGGGTCGCACAGGCTCCTGTGTCTTTCCACCGTGGGTCTGAGTTCTAGACCTTGTTCAGCCTGGCCCAGCATCACTGCTTATCACCAGGACTCGGCCACACCAGACTGAGGCCTCCATCCTCTCTCCATCCTCCATCTCGCATACAGGGGGTGCCTGTGGAGTGGGTCTTTCCCACGGTGTTTGTGGAATGAACGGTGAAGGAGATCCCACACCCCTTCCTGGGCTGAGGCCTTTCTTGCTTCAGAGGGAACCTGCAAGAGGTGGATCCCCTGCTGGGTAGGGCGGGAGGTGGGGGGTCCCACAGAGACTCTGCTTCCACGAGAATAACAGGAACAACCCCAGCTGCACCAGGTGACATTTGCAAAGCACTTTACAGTTTTTATAGCATATTCATTTATGTGCATCCTCTCGTCTGATTTCTAGAAGACCCCTTTGAAGAAGCCAGGGCACACGTCACTGTTCCTTTGTGCAGATGAGGCTCAGAGACAGTACCTGGTTCACGCAGGGTCACACAGCTGCTGAGTGGGGAGATCTGAGCCTGGGCTCTGACTCCCAGTCAAGAGCCCTTTCCACTCTCGGGATGTAATTTTTGCTGGTCTCTCTCACCTCTGTTCTGGAACCACTAGGCCCCCGCCCATTGCGTGCCATGGCTGTCTGAGGCCATCTCTCTCTGTGTTGGTGAGGTGGCTCGGTGTCCTGGAAAAGAGCCACTTAATAGCTCCATAACCTTGGACAACTTGCTTCTCTGAGACTCAGTTTTGTTTTCCTCAAAGTGGGTCAACACCTTCCCCACAAGCCTGTTGCAAGCATCAAAGGTGACGTAGGTAAGACACATCATTTCCAAATGATAAGGAGGACAGGTGTTCTGTTCCGCATGGTACCACTCCTGTCCAGTCACACCTGCAGCATCCTCCCTGGGATGGTTGAGGCTCTGCCATGGCAGCCTGCATCAGGGCCTTCCAAAGAAGGAGACGTGGTTTGCTGGCAGAGAGGAGCATTTCAGAGGAGTTAGCTTGGCGTCCTCAGGCAGAGGGCAGCCTGGAGCCCCAGCCTTGGGTCAGGTTCCCGTGGGTTCCTGCGTTCCTTCGTGCCTCTGTGCTCAGCCTCCCCGGGGGGCAAATGATGAGATCAGGACCTTCAAACAAGAGCCCCTTGTTGTTGCTAAACCAGTGGCTTCTGGGGTGACTCGAGGCTTTGGAATTTGAATTCTAGACAAGCTCCCTCAGGATTCTGCTGTGGCTGCCCCAGTGCCCACTTCTAGGACCCACTGTCGCACTGGACGTTATCATCTTCTGTCACCCATCACTACCAGGCCCCAGGTGCAATTCTTCCCTCTCCCTCCCACCCTCCCTCCTTCCTAAACAAGAACTACACCCGCCCCACAGAGGCTTCTAATCCACAGCCCAGGTAGTGTTCACAAACTCCTCCCCACTGCGGTCCCCAAACAGCTGCCTCAGAACCTTTAAATTGCACAAGTTAGAAGGAGAGACCTCAGGGATACTTCATTCTGCAACAACACGCAGGCAGTCAGCACACTGAGTCTCCCTGGAGCCCCAGAAGTGAAAGGAAACGCTTGTTGTCCTATCAGGAGTGCTTGCTTAGGGACTTGCTTCTCAGCTTTTCAAAAATAAATAATGTTATTGTGGGTTTGCTTTTTTTTTGTTTTGTTTTCCTTTTTTGCGGTACGTGGGCCTCTCACTGTTGTGGCCTCTCCCGTTGCGGAGCACAGGCTCCGGACGTGCAGGCTCAGCGGCCATGGCTCACGGGCCCAGCCGCTCTGCGGCATGTGGGATCTTCCCGGACCGGGACACGAACCCGTGTCCCCTGCATCGGCAGGCGGACTCTCAACCACTGCGCCACCAGGGAAGCCCTGTGGGTTTGCTTTAATTGTAAAAATAGCACAGAAAATAGAGTTAAGCCAAAAGAAGAAAATAAAAATCCCCCATGAGCCTAGTCCTCCGAGAAGACCGTGGTTAATAGTTCAGTGTATTCCCAACCTTTCCTCAGGCATCCATTTGTATATAATTTTTACAAAAGTTGAATTACACCATTGTGAAATGTTTTCTCTTAATAGATTATAAACCGTTTTTTGCTATGAAATAAACGTCTCCAACATCACTTCAGCGGCTGCATGGTATCCATTGCCTGGATAAGCCATCATTTCACCACTTCCCTGTGGCTTGGTATTTAGAGTATTTCCAGTTTTTCTATACTATTCTAAACAACACTGGAATAAGTAGCCATAAAGTTAAGTCTCTGCAACATCCTTGATGATTTATTCCCTTAGAATAAATTCCTAGGAGCCAGAAGGTCACAGGTGCTTTTGAATTAACCAGAAGAAGAGTTTGAGGGGCTTAGAGCCTCGTGCAAGGGCCCTGACACCTGGGACCTCCCTGTGGCTCCCCGACCATCACATCACCGGTTTAGTCATTCACCTTTGCCGCTGTAAAATAGGGACAATGGGCAGAATCAGAATGTCAGAGAGGAAAGGCCCTTCCCCTGGGTTTACAGGTGTGAAGGCAGAGGTTTGCTGAGAAGCAAACGGAAGCCAGGTTGGGAAGCAAGGCCGGGAGCTCCCCATCCCGTGCTCGTTACACTCTATCCGAATGTGTTTCTCACGCACTCAGCTTGGGGTGCACTGGCCCCACCGTGCAGGCAGGCACTGACCATTGGTGACCCGCTGCCCTGACCTCTCCGTGTTCCCAGCACAGCATAATCACTGAGCCTTCGTCCTAGTCCTGGCCCTGCAGTAAGGGCTTTACAACTATTATCTAATTTTCATTCCTCCAGCAACCCTCTGAGGAAGGCCATATTGCCCTGGATTTATAAACGAGGGAGGAACTTGAGCCAGGAATTCATGGACTCAGGTTCACATCCAGGCCTGACTGACCCCAGAGCCTAATGCACCTCCCACTCTGGGCCCAGCAGCCTTGGCAGGTTTATCCGCCAGGATTCACAGTGCCCTTTGACCCTTCCTTGCAGGTGTTCCGAATAAAGGCCATCAAGCTGGGGGAGAAACTCCTGCCGGCCTTCGATACCCCCACGGGAATCCCAAAAGGCGTGGTGAACTTCAAAAGGTAGGATGCCGTCTGATCTCCCACTTGTGGCTTCGGCTGCATCTGCATGGAAACTGAGACACAGGGTGGGATGAATGCCGCCGCAGGAATCACGGGGGTCAGTGGCACAGTGACACCTAGCCTTGGCCAGGGGCTCCCCTGAGCTGGCGTTGGTCGCTAAACCTGGTTCTCGGGTGTAGGCCACGCAAGACCTGATCTTTCTGGCATGGAGATGGGGCCGCCGTTCCTCTGTGATCATCTCGTAACACTGCCGTGACTCACAGCCCCGCCGCTGTGCCCCAACTGCCCTCCCTTCGCAGCTGGGATCCCGGGCTGGGAGGCACATCACACCTCCCACCACAAGCAGGAACCCAAAGCTGCTGGGGAGTCAGGACCCTGGGCAGAGGGACCCTGGTTTGCTGACCCCTCAGCCCCTGTCAGCCCAGAGGGGCTGTCAGAACCCAGAGGGGCTTCTGGGAGCATCAAGCCCATGGAGGCTCAGATTCCGAGGAGGAAAAACCCTGGCCGAGGTCATATAAGCCAGTAACGGACCATCCAGGACATGAGCCCAGGACTTCCAACTCCATTTTCAATAATATCTATTGTGATTCCTCCCTGTAAAAATAAATCCTCATTGCAAAAAAAATGTGGATTATACCAGAAGTGTTGGATAAGACCCAGAAAATCACCTGTGACTCCACTAGTCAAGAAACCACTGATATGTTTCTTTCTACCGACTGTTTTAAAACATTAGTTTTTATTGGCCACTTGCATCGTTTCCCCTCCTGATAGGTTGCGTAATTCGGCGTGTGAACTAGAGTCTTTCTGGACGTTCACCAGGTCACAGAGCCAGAGTAGAAGGGACCCGGGGTGACACAGCTAGAGCAGGTGGGGCCCAGGCCGCAGCTCCATCCCGCTCCAAAGCCCCCCGGGGACTTACCTACCCCGCTGCTTCCCTCTGTGAGGGTGGGAGCCAGATGTGGCACTGAGACCCAGAGGGGAAAGAACGGGCTCAAAGTCAGGGGAATAGTGGCCAGCTGGCTTTAGGATCCACTGAGGAGCATGAATCTTGCTCCTGGAGACCCCAGGGCACCCCACTGTCTTGCTTTCCCTCGCTCTCTTCCTCCCCTGGGCTGCCATTTCTCACCATTTCCCTTGCTATCAGAGCCCAGCTCAGATGCCACCTTCTCCAGAAGCCACAGGTGTCCTTGCCTCTCCTGGCCTCCAGGCACTTTATCTGCTTCCTGTGGCCCTTGTCACACTCAGTCTTCACGTTCCCCCATCGGCCCCGGAGCTTCCTGAGGGCAGGATCCATGTCCCCGTCTTTCTTTATTCATTCCTTCAACAAATGTTCACGTGAGGCCGTGTGTGCGGCATGAGAGACCGACTCTGATGACTGCTGTCCTTACCATTTATTGAGCGATCACTCTGCGCCTGGCATATGCTAAGGGTTTCGCTCAACGCCTCAGAGCACTCTCCTCACAGCAGGCCTTTAGGGTGGGTATTTATATTATGCCCATTGCCCAAGGTCTTCTAGCTCACAGGCAATGGGGCCAGGTTTTAACCCATTTTGTTACAGATCAAAAGCTCTGCTCCCAATACCCACCTGGCCCTCCCTCAGGCAGGAGCCCTGCCACCCTCGCGACGCATGGAGCAGACCTGGAGACCTGGTAGAAGGCACGTGCCGGTCCCCAGGCACCCAGGGAGCCCTCTGGGGCCATTCTTGAGACCATCCTACAACCTGAGCCTGGGGAGAGGGCTGTAATATGTCCATCACACTGGACTTGCTGTTCCATCTCCTGAAGCGCTTTCTTGTCTCAGGGATCTCAGTCCAACAGGGGAGGGGAGGCAGGGGCCCTGGGCTCAGGTGGAGTGCCCAAGGCCCCCTTACTTCCTGGGGAGGTCGCACCCTCTAGGGCCTTGCCAAGAAGGGAGGACTCGACCTGCTCAGCATCTTCACCTTCTTCATCTTCATCTCTGTGGTCAGAAAGGATTCCTGGGGTGTGATGTCACTTAAATCTCACTGCAGGCCAGGGAGGGGCCCTCAGGGCCCATCAAACCCCCATCTCGGTGCCAGGGTTGACTCCTCAGACCCTGACACTTTGATCCCTGCTCAGATTCCTTTCCCACCAACACTGATCTTGGAGAAACACGGCCAGACGTCTTGGAGCCAAGACACAAACACCCCGTCTTTCTGGATCCCTGTCCCGGGTCCAGCTTCTCAGGCCTCACTTAGCTCAGGCACCCCTCCCTCCTCCACGCATTGGCACCCCCTGATTCCAAGCAAGCCCCACAAGCTGCAGCCCTGGTTGCCTGCCTTACCCGTGTCCTGCAGAGCCTGGACCTGATCCCCCGCAGATCCTGACATTTCTGATTAAGAAAGCACGTTTATTTTTAGGCTGTTTGCATGCTGCCAGTGCTGTATACATATGTATGTGTATGCATATTTCCTGGCAACACCTCCCTCTCATTTTCTGGGTAAGAGAGTCTATTGCTAAAAATGCCTCCCCATTCCACCAGGGAAAACGTCAGGGATGTATACAGCCCGCGTGGCGCTGAGTGTTCCCTTTGGAGAGGGCCTGCTGGTGGGAGCTGGGTCCACACTGCTGCCCCTGGTCAGTGCAGGGCTGGCTGTGAGCAGCTCGGACCTGGGCCCTAGTAGGGGGGGCAGTAACTAGGCCCTGTCCCCAAACTGCCCGTTGAGGAGGACCCTGAAGGGAGGTGGTCCCCAAGTGAGTGTGACCGCTCCCCCTCCCCGGTGGCAGGCCTGGGAGGCGGAGGCAGGGGCAGCCATGACCTGTGACCTGCAGGACCACTGAACTCTGGGAAGCGGGGAGGTGGCCAGTCCAAGGGCCTCCGCAGCTGAATCAATCTCACTGGCTCTCTCACACACCCAGCCTCACACACACCTGTGCACCCTACTGCCACTCACCCAAATCGTGAGGACTCAGATACGCAGGCTCACCTTTGTCACACGCACTCTCCCACCTCTATATATGTGCACAGATTCACACACAAAGATGCGTTTACACGTGCACGTTTCTGCTACACACTTACACATCGTAATAATTGTGCACGTTTTTGAATGTTCGCTGTGTCCCAGGCACAATGACGTGGGTTCTCTTCAGCACACAACCACCACGTGGGCCCCATTTTAACAGTGAAGAAACAGACTCAGAGAGGTGAGGTAACTCACCCAGGTCACACAGCAGCAAAGCAAAGTTAGAATTAGAATCGTGGTCTGTCTGGCTCCAGAGTTAACGATTTCACCACACACATGTGTGCACACACAGGCACACACATGTAGAAGCTTCCACCAGGCTGGGGAGGGGCATTGTGGAGCAGCCCCTCCCACCGGGGGAGAGTCCACTTGGAGACTTAAAAGGCGAGGAGGGGAGCAGAGGGCAGAGCTTCCATCAGCCCATTGCCCATGAGGCTGATCAGAAGACCTCCTGGTCTCTGGATGCTGCCCAGAACAGATGCATTTGGGGCACAAAGTACCTAGGATTTGGATTTGAGATCAGCTCTACCAGCACTGTCACTTACTGTGTGACCTTGGAAAAGTGTCTTCCGCTCTCTGAGTCTGAGTATCCTAACCTATGAAATAAGAATCTTGGTATCTACCTCTAAAGTTAGATGTGAAGGTAAAACAAGATACCGCTGCTGCCTGGCACATTAGGAACTTAACTCTAACAAACAACACATAATTTAGATGTGCGTAATTACATAATGGTAACAATGACAGTCATCGTGTGCCTAATTTATATCTCACAATGGCTCTATGAGGTGTGGCTACTGTCATTTAACAGATGAGGAGACTGGGGTCTAGAAGAATTCACTGACCCTTCACTGACCCTCCTGAGGTCTCCTAAGCTGGGAACTGGGGGAGCCAGCATTTGAAGCCAGGCAGGAGAGAAGAAGGTGCCTGGCCTACCACCCGCCTCTGCCCAGGGCGGCTGGACCACAGGAGGCCCACTTGGGAGGGTGAGCATTGAGAGGGAGGGGAGAGGAGGGAGAGGGTCCTGTGGGGGAAAATGAGAACAAAAGATGGCTGGTGGCTGGGGTTTTTTTTTTACCTTGAATTTCTCTGCGAGGGCAGGAAGCATCAATTATTCAGGAAGCCCTCTGTGGGTACCTGCAGCTCCCACTGAGATCACAGGCTGGAGAGAGAGGTCTCTTGGCGTGGGGGGAAGAGGGACAGAGAGGGGTCAGCTTCCCCTTCCCTCGAGGTGGCTATGGGGCCATCTCGGGCACCCCTTAGGGAAGTGCTCTCTGAGGTTTGAATCCTGCCTCCACCCCCTACCAGCTCTGAGCTTCTGAAAGTGACTCACTTCCCTTTCTGAGCCTATTTCCTCAGGGTTTAACGATGCTTTGCCTTGTGGGCTTTAAATGAGGTCATGATGCAAACGCCTGCCCCAGTGCCTGCATCTGGAAGCTGTTTGATTTACTATCTAGGAGCCAAGTTTCCCCTCTCTGTGCAACACATCCCTCCCCACCTGCCCCCAAGTCAGGAAAATACCCAAGGAAGCAGGGATGTTTACTGAGATCACCTGCTCCAGAAGATCCTAAGACTCAATTCCATCTGTTTCTGGAAGATGGAAGAGTTTCCTCACTTTCCTGAAACCACATCAGAGAGGAGAAGAGCAGCCTTAGGGGAGCCCCAGCCCCCCCCAGATAAAGCGGTGCCCCTCAGCTGGCAAACTGTGACCTCCCAGACCCACGCCTGCCTTCCTAGGTCCTGTCCCTGGGAGACAGAGGGATGACAGAGGCCAGTTCCCAGGGAGCCAGAGCTACCACAGCAAGGAAGCAGAGGGGCTTCCAGAGGCCCCGGCAGAGCCAGCCCCCCAGCCTGCCACACACTGACTGCACCTTGGAGGCCCTACAGATAGGGGGCGCTCACTCCACCCTGCTCTGTGCCCACCCACTGTCACCCCGCAACCTCCCTGCAGAGGGAGGTTGACCCTTGTCTCCCTGGTTGTCCTAAATGTCCCACAGGAAAGAGCATCATGATACACATGAGGGCTCAGATCAGGGAGAGGAAGCAGCTTACCCAAGGCCACCCCCATTCTGCATCTTCCTCTTCTCTCTCAATCCCCGCAAAGCCCTAGGAGCGGAGACTGGGACGCATTATCCTCACTCAGTCTGACGGATACAGAAACTAAGGTACACGGCAAGAAATGGTTTGCCCAAGACCTCGCTGCTCACAGACTTGAACCTGTGCCTCCTGGCTGCAGATCCCAGGGAGATTTTAAGTGACAGCTCCTGGAAAGGCAGCATCCTGGCCTCTTATCATGTAATGAGACGACAGGCCAGCAGCTGCACAGTGACTGGGACAAGCTCTGGCGTCAGAGCAGCCTTGGGTCCCCACTGTTCCATTTACTGTGTGATCTCGGGCAGTGATTTCACTGTCCTGTGCCTTGTTTTCCTCATCTGTGAAAGGGGCAGATGGGAGGATTTCCCGAGGCCCTGCCCCTGCACTCTTCCTCCTTGAAAGCACCCAGTACTTTCAAGGAAGGGGAGGAAGCGGTTAGTTGACAGCCTCCTCCGACGGGGTCACAGGGTCCTGCTGGTGATCCGTCTAAGGTGTTCGTGAGACACGTACGTGCTCAGCGAGTGAGGAGACCTTTGCTCCGAGAGCCCCTGCTGCTTTCATTCCTAACCTCGGACCTCCCAGGGTCCAGCAGCCCCAGGTGTGTGGTCTTAGCAGGGCCACCCACCCTTCAGGTGTGGGTTCCACGAAGTTCCAGGGGCCGTTGTGTGTCCGCGAGCAGCACTGGCTGGGGGGGGGGGGGGAGGGGCCAGATGGGATCCCTGCTCTCTTCATCTGCCCCCTTCGGACCCCAGCCATGCACCATTTACCCTCCACAAGCAGCAACAATGATTATGAGCCATTGACAAGTGGATAGAAATAGTGTTCTGTGGGGGGAGGGGGGTTTTGTGGCCCCTGACAGCATTATCAGTATCACCTGTAAATTTAGCATCACGTGTGTGCCAGGTCTTGGCCACCAAGGCAGCTCTGCTAATATTCTTCTGGAGCCTACACGTCTTGCAGAAGCTGCTTGACCATAGAAACAAAGAATATTGCCTGTCAGACAGGCCTAGGTGACCTTCGGCAAGTTTCTCACCAGCCTCAGTGTCCTCATCAGCTAAATGGGGCTAAGGATAGTACCGACCCCCAGGGAGGGTTAACTGGGGTTGCACGGCGAAGCTCCTAGTCCAGTGCCTGGCAATGGGGCAGAGGAGCCAGCTCTGCTGGCAGAGGGTGACCGAGGCTGCTTCTGTCTTTCAGCGGCTCCAACAGGAGCTGGGGCTGGGCCGTGGCAGGGGGCAGCAGCATCCTGGCGGAGTTTGGATCCCTGCACTTGGAGTTCTTACACCTCACCCAGCTCTCTGGCAACCAGGTCTTCGCAGAAAAGGCAAGTCTTCTCCCCTGCTCCCTCTTCTCCACACGGAGAGCGAAGGGTGGGCACTCGGCCCGTGACGGGGAAATGGACCGCGGGCCAGCTGGAGGGTGTGTGGGGAGCCCGAAGGCCTCCAGCCACTGCCAGCATAGCAGATAGTTGCCTAATCGTAACCGATGCCAGGCGCCAGGGAAGGTGAGTGCAGGGAGTCAGCAGCATTCTACAGAGGGCGCGGCAGAGACATAGCTGCCAGCGAGAAGGTTTTCCCTGGTACATGTGCGCCCGCTGGCAACCACACACGTGTGAAATCCGGAGAAAGTGCAACAACGGAAATCCAGGCACCAGTTTGCGTTGGCAGGAATTGGCCACCCGGCACAAAAGTCCCCTTTCCAGAGACATTTAACTTCTTCGAGTGAGATCTGCCTGCCTTTCCCCTTCCAGATGCCCATCTAGCACATGCTGTCAGCAGGCTGGCAAAGCAATTTCACTCCACAGCAGAGGCTCACGTCTGTTCCTTCTCGTCGTTACCAGGCTGGCGAAGGCCACAAGGGGCTCAGAGCGCTAGCACCCAGGCCTTCGTCCATCCTGACAGCTGCCCATCCCTGCCCCGCTGTGAAGCCCTCCAGAAGGAGCGGTTCCTCAGTGTCACAGCCCTTGGCAGTCCTACTGTCTGCAAGTGTCTCCGTAGGTCTAACCCTTAACCCGAGGAAGAGAAGTGGACACACACCTCCCTCTGATGGTGCTTGCCCCTTCCTGAGTCCTGCCCCTATAGGGAGATGAAGCCCTGGCCTCCAGGAAGAAGGAGACCCCCACTCCCAAAGTCTTCTCTTCCCCCCAGATGTTAGTCTCTCGGAACGCCAAGGGAGCTGGGAGGTCACAGAGTCACACCTCTACCCAGTGGCTCTCAGTCTTTTGTCAGCCAGCCAGCCCCAAAGCATCATCTAGCATGCTGGTGAAGAAGCGGATTTCTGAGTGTCGCCCCAGGCCCAGGAGTCTGTATTTGAAATAAGCCCCCATGTGCTCTTTGATGCCAGGTTTCGGACCACTGCTTGCTCAGTGTGGGAATCCACCCGAGCTTTCTTGAGAAGCTCAGAGAAGAGCTTTCAACCCCTTGATTGCTTCCTCTGCACTGGGGCTCACTACCAGCCTCACAAACAGCCCTCGTGTTGTCAGACCTCCCTCCAGAAGCTCTTCCTTATATTCAGAGGACTCTGCCTCCCTGGGATACCCCACCTCAAGAGCTCATGGAATAAATTCAATCCCACTTCCGATGGGTCTTCTCCTCTGGTCTTTTTTCCTGCCTCCAGGCCCTCCCTGCCCCCAGCCTCCCTATTTCCACTGCTCTTGAGCCTGACCCCTCTAGGAACACCACGGCCGGCTCAGAGCGGAGTGAGACGAGCAGCTTGCTCTAGTTCCTGCTAGTCTGGAGATACCACTGCCTGAGCACCTACGATGTGCTGGGTACCGTATAGTAGCTCTGATTTTCCCACCAACCCTATGAGGTGTGTCTTCTGTCATCCCCATTTTACAGAGGAGGAAACTGAGACTCAGAGAGGTTAAATCACTTGTCCTGGGTCATCCAACTGGTAAGGGATAAAGCCGAGACTCAAACCCAGGACTTTCTGGCTCTGAAACCCACGATCTTCAAGACAGATCAGTTCAGCAGGCTTCCGGATTTTTCTCAAGGGTCCATCCACTTCGTGGTCTCTCTGTGTCTCTTTACATTTACATTCTCCAGCTACTTTCATCCGCCAGTCATTGCCTCCCACAGAGGCGATTATTGGCAGTCAACAAATTGGCCCAAATTCTAGAAGCGCCCGCACCCTCCGGGGGAGCTAATTTAGCCCGTTTCACTGCTCACCACAAGGACAGTCGAGAATAACTCGGGTACAAGCACATTCCTGTCCGCCATAATGGGCTCCGTTAACATAAATGGATATGAGACCTGATGTGGCAAAGCAAAGTGCCGTCCCCCGGAAAGAAAGGTCTGACAGCTAAAAGGCTGCTTTCCCTGCTCCTTACCTTGTAGATAAATCTGTGAGCGTGCTACAGCTCCATCCCCGAGGGCCCTTCTGTCCTGCAGAGTCTGTGCTGGGAGGATTTCATGTACCGCCAGACAGCAGACCCTGATGGATCAAGCCTTCCTGAATCCCGCATTGTGCCCTTTGTAGCCCAAAAGGTTGCAGATCCAGCCTCCTGATCCAGCGGGTGTGGCCTCTGCTACTCGCTGCTGCGTGGTCCCTGCCCTGATCCGTGTTGGAGCCGGGGCTGCTCCCTGTGGTCAGAGGGGCCTGACGCACGTCCTGGCTCTAACACTTACAAACCCCGTGACCATGGGCAAGTGACTGACGCTCTCTGAGATCCGGCTTTCTCGTCTGTTAGACTGAGATAATAATAATACCGTATAGGTTGTTATGAGGGTTGGAGATAATGTATCTAATGGGTCTGGCTCACAGCAACTGAGAAACGTTGACAGCGTTGTAGCGTTGTAGCTGTTGTTAATAAAGCCCCGAGATGCCTATTAGGGTACAGGGATGTTGAGGGGCGCAGGCCTCCCCTCTGGAACGGTTCCCACAGTATCTGATAACATAACATGTTACCAAGCCGAACCGTGTGAAATTGCCAATATAACCGTTTCTGACCTGTTAAAAAGACAGTTCTGTCTAGCACTTACAAATGAGCTACTGTCACTTATACGAACGCCCTCCTCAAAAGACCCGTCCCCAAAATCCACACGCAATGAGGAAGGGGTGAGGTGGGGGAGGGGCAAGTGGCAGGGCCCCGGGCAGAGCAGTCAGCGCAGAGGTGGAGGGTCAGGCCCCACTGTGGCCGCACCCCGCCCTTGAACACAGGGGCAGGACCGCCTCACACCCCCGGGTTGGAGCCGGCTGCTAGTTACACAGCTCTCCCTTCCTGCCTCATCGGAATGGTTTCCTCTGTGGACCCGAACCAGCTGCCTCAGTCCTCAGTGGGCTGGGACCCGGCTGGCTTCTTGGAGAGAATGAAGACGTGCCTGGTGTCCATCTCTTGGCAGGTCAGGAACATCCGAAAGGTCCTTAGGGATATTGACAAGCCCTTCGGCCTCTACCCCAACTTCCTCAGCCCGGTGAGCGGGAACTGGATGCAACGTGAGTACAGGGGCGCCGCTGCCCCTTCTCCAGCGGATTCCTGCCCAGCTTCCCGGCCTGGCTGGGCGAGGCACCCAGCTGAGTGAGGAGCCACGTACCAGCAAGGCATTGGCTCGGAGCTCCTGGATGCCACCCTCCTGCCACCCTCAGGGCATCGTGGGGAGTGTTCGTTTCTGTTGCCATTGCTGTTGTGACGGATGTGGTGGCTGCTGGCTAGTGAGGCCCTGCCCTGTGCGTCCCCCGCATGCTAGCTGTCTCCAGCCTTCCGTCTCTTACAGTGCCCACCGAAACCTCCTTCATCCTCCCCCAGACTTGCAGGGCTGCTCCCGTTAGATGTTTACTCCAAAAGCAGCTCTAAGAAAGGCCATGCATCCTCTCCCAGCCCCTTTCATCTGGTTCCCTACCTCCAACTTTAATTTCTTAAAAAATGTGTAAGCAGACCCTAACTATACAGCCGTATAAAAATCAGGGGTTCATCACTGGTATCTTACCCCTGTTAGAATTGGCCCTAGGATTTCCTGCTGTTTATGTTCAGAGGCTTTTTTTTTCAGCCAGACAGTTGTGGGTCACCTTTGGAGCCTCATTCGCAGCCCCCAGCTCCACCCACTGAAACAGTGGGATCTGAAGGTCTCTCAGGCAGGGGAGTGTTAAAGTCTTCCACCTCCTGGGATTGCACCCCTATCGAGAAGCACTGCTCTGCCTTGCCCTTCTGTCCGAGGCCCTGGTTGTGTGATCACAGTCAGCACAAATTGGGGGCAGCAGGTTCCATGGGCCCTGCCTCTAGGGGCTTCCCAAGACTTGCCCAGCGCCCCTACCTCCACTGCCTCTACCCAAAAAAGGACCCCTCTCCCTTTCCCTGCCTCCAGCCCCAATTGTTACGGCATTAGCAAGGGCTCAGCGACAAAGTAGACCTGAGTCTAATTACTGCATGCCTGAATCTTCATCCCTTGGAGCTTTGGTTTCCTCTCCTGCAAAATGGGAGAAGAGCTGGAGATGTGTTCTTTGTGCACCGTAGAGGGGCGTGGGAGCAATGGTCAGAAGCTGCAGGAAACAGACTTCAGTTCATCTTCCAAAGATGACATGGGTTGTCCCAAATGGTCATGAGCGCCCATCACCAAAAGTATGCAAGCAGGGCCTGGAGGGCCAGCTGGCCAGCCGGCAGGGATACTGTGAGGAAACTGCAGAGGCCTGTCCTTCCATCCCAGAGCCTCCATGATCCACATCCAGGAGACCCAGAAAGTTCGACCGGGGAATTTTCCTTGGTGATGACCTCACTCCCCAGGAGCCTCCTACAAAAACCACTTACAGAAATGCAAAGTTTTTTTGTTTTGTTTTGTTTTGTTTTGTTTTGTTTTTTGTAGTACGCGGGCCTCTCACTGTTGCGGCCTCTCCCGTTGCGGAGCACAGGCTCCGGACGCGCAGGCTCAGCGGCCATGGCTCACTGGGCCCAGCCGCTCTGCAGCATGTGGGATCTTCCCGGACCGGGGCACGAACCCATGTCCCCTGCATCGGCAGACAGACTCTCAACCACTGCGCCACCAGGGAAGCCCAGAAATGCAAAGTATTTTTAACAAAAACACACTGCCAAATTCAAAAGTGCCGGGAGAAAATGAAGGTTTGAATTACAGATTATGGCCATGGGAAGAGACAGTTCAATAACCGTTCCTGCCTTTAATTGCAAGGCCTGACTGGGTAAAGAGATAAACTAAGCAGCTGCCCGCCTTAGCTGCTCCAGGACAATGCAGCAAAACCCATAAAAAGAAGGAGAGGGGCGTGCTTCCCAGTCTGAATAGCTACCTTGACAAATTACAGGGGAGCCGCCCCCCTCTTCCCCTTCCCCGCTGAGAAGCATAATTTTCTTTTCAGGCTGCACCTGGGGTCGCAAGGCCGGGCAGAGTCAGTCACATATGGAAAATTGTCTCATATTAATAAAATATGAATCGCAGGCCTGCCAAATTTCAGAGGGAAGGTTATAAAGAAAGCCCTGATCACCGGGGTGCCTGCTTTCCTCCTCCCCTGGCTTTGGCGCCTGGGGTCATCCCAGGTTTTCTGTGGTTTCCTTGGGTGTTTTGGTCTGTTTTTGTCTTTTTAGTATTTTTTGTTTTTCTTCTTGTTTTTTGATGATTGTGTAATTTTCCAGCAAATGATAACATTCCCCACTTGCATAAGCTAAGTTCACATTCTTTTCTCTCCTGGAATCCTCTTCGTAGCCCATTGCAACCAGAGGAATTGCCCCTTAAAGAGACAAAGGGCTAATGAGGGCTGCATCCCAGTCCCAGACCTCTGCTCTCACCTGCTCCCCACTCCTGCCTGAAGCTCAGCTTCAGGGTAGCCGGGGAGGCTGAGACTCTCCTGCCGCTAGGACTGCACAGCCAGGATAGGTCCAGCAGGCACAGAAGAGACCAGTCCTAGCAGAGCCGCTGAGAGCTCGAAGAGCTGCCAGCCCTTTGGCTTGGCCCCTGGCGTGGCTCGTCCTCCTTGTCCACTGCCCGAATCCCACACTTTCCTCAGCGGGCGGGAAGTGGCAAGTCCAGGTTCTCTCCCGTGGCCGTGGGAGTGTGAGCTGCCCGCCAGCTCCACCCCGGCCACCTCCCCCAGCTTCATGCCACTTTCCCGCCAGCGATTCCCAGGCGTATAGGGTGGCTGCCTCCTGCTGCCAAGTGTGGTGGGCGCGTTGTTGACACGATCAGGAAGCAGCAGAACCCATCTCTGCTCACGCACACCAACTCTCCCTTCTACATTTTACAGATCAGGAGACAGGCCCAGGGGCTCTGGCCTGCCCTGAGCTAATGATGGATCCACGTCTCTAATTCCCACTCCTGCACTTCTCCCCACGTGCCCCTCGGTGCGGGGAAGACACCCCCCACCTGTGCACTGCAGCTGAGGCCCCGGGAGACTACACACATGTCCCCAAGAGGGTGTCCTATCTCAAACACCTGTGGAACTCCTGCTGACCTGGCTCCCGTCTCCCGCGCACACCTGCCAGGTGAAGCCCTTGACCTTGTCCCTCACACACACTCTGCAATCACATGGTGAAGTCCAGTCTCTTTGGCTTTGACGTTCAAGGCTCTTCTGAGCACAGCCCCCACATGCCTGCCTTTCTCTCATTCAGGACTTACTGGGCGTCTGCAGTGTGCCACACAGGTATTGGGCATAGATGAGAGTCATACAGGGTCCCTCCCCACACAGCCCACAGCCTAGCGGGGGAGGTAGACCCACAAACAGGTACCGATGACACAGCGCTGGGAGCCGCTGAGGGCAAGGCTCGCACCTAGCGACAGTGGGACAGCTGCTCCAAGCACTTCCCGCGGGAGGGCGCTGGGCCAGAGGGTGCAGGTGCCTTATTTCCCTCACATCGCCCTGCAGGGACCTCAATGTTATGGGGACACGGAGGAAAGCCCTTCCGAGCTGAGGTGAAGCAGTGAGGGGGTGTCAGCCACACAAGGTAGGGAAGGGTATTCCTGGCAGAGGGGTCATCACATGTGAGACAGAGTGGGCAGGGGGCTAGCAGTGTTTGGGGTGGCAGAGGAGCCGTGAGAGGAGGCAAGCCCAGGAGATGAGCGTGGAGGTGCCCATGCCCCCAGCTGAGTGCCATGAGCGGGGGCCCCTTCTGTGCAGGCTGCCCCAGTCTGAATTCCGGCCTCCCCACCCCTGCCTTGCACAGACCTCGCGCCCCGGCCGTGGACACGCCATCCACATGCCGGGCCTGGCACAGCCCTGCCCTCCCTCTGGGCTTGCCCAGCTGTGTCCTCCTCCTGGGAACAGGGGCAAGGGGGACGCTGTGCTGGTTCCGTCTTTTCAGGTAACAAAGTCCAGCCCACGCTGGTTCCCCCCGCACGTCTCCCTAAGCCTCAGGTTTTACCTGGTCTGTTCGCATTTTCACTAGTGCTCCTTCCGTTCCTGAACCCTTGCTGGGCCGGGGCTTGTTTACGGAGGGGGCTGGAGGGGGCCCCTGTTTACTGTGGGGGCCTCCTGTCAGCCCCCTTTCCTGGTTCCCAGCTGTCTGACCCTCTGATTTTTGATCTGACCCTCCCTCTTCCCACTTGCCCTTTCTTTCTCTCTGCATCTTTGTTTTCATTCTCTGGTTGACTGTGTAAACCTGCAGAAAGTGAGAGCTCTACCAGCTCGGTGGCTTTGGCCGAGCTATTTAGGCTCACTCTCAGTTTTCCCATCTGGGAAATGGGGTTCGTAGTGCTTACCTTACAGGGTTCTTGGGAAGATTGTTATAAATGATACAGTAAAGCTCCCGGCCCACAGTAGACCCTCGATAAAGGGTAGCTGTTGCTGTATTCTCTATTTCTTTCTCTCTCCCCCCACCCACTTTCCCTCCCCTCTCTTCTTCTAACCCCTCTTTCTCCAGAGGAGCTGAAAATCCTCTTCCCATCCCCCCCACCCCGCCTTCCTCCACCCCCTTCCCTTCCTCAGTGTCTTGCTGCTTAACAGGGAGCCGCAGTTTTCTCCTTGTTTTATCTATTAAACGCCTTTGTGTTTCCCTGTTGTTAATTGTGATTGAAGCACCGCCGTGTCTTGCTTCTGTAATTAAGTGCTCCTCTGTCAGCCATCCCTCTCCTGGGGTAGCCCTGGGTGGAGACACCTGCCCGTTCAGCCACACCTGGAGTTCCTCCTCCACCAGGGCGGACGGAGGGCTCCTCAAACCCGGTTTTCCTTCCCTCTGCTCCTTTGAACCCCATTTATCCCAATTTGCTAAATTTAAACTTGGCTTTCCCAGAACAGCTTTGTGCTCTGACCAACTAAATTAAGCCTCTCGTTGCTCCTTTCCGTGGCCTTTTATGAACCTGCCCGGCATTAATTACCATGTTTGTCACCAGGTAATAAAAATCTCTGAACTCCCTGCCACCAGATTATCTTTTTCAAGAAATGCAACCCATTTACGGTTAATAACCAGAGACCCTGCCCCGTCCTCCGCCTGCAAAAGCAACACGATGACATGATTTATAGCAGCCGAAGGAGCCCCTGCATTTCCATGAGGGACGATGGTGCTCAAGCTGGCCCTGGCTCCCCCGGTCGCAGGCCACGCCTTCCCCCCAGCCCCCCTTCTGTCGGGGGCTCCGAGGCTGCGGATTAAATGCTCGCTCCCCACCGAGTCGCGGCGGCCTCAGCAGGTGGAGATAATGTTCCTGTCCTCTCTCCCCTCACAGACCATGTCTCGGTTGGAGGACTCGGGGACAGTTTTTACGAATATTTGATCAAATCCTGGCTGATGTCGGCCAAGACAGATATGGAGGCTAAAGATATGTACTACGAAGCCTTGGAGGTAAGACAGGCGCCTGATTCTTCATGGGTGGTCAGTCACTCGCCACCGGTTCCCACGTGGGTTCCTGAGAGCCGGAGGGCTTGCTCCCCACCACACCCCTACGGTGAACTGTCCTCCCAGAGGGAGGACAAGACAGTCCCCTCCCCAGCCTGTTGCTTGACTCTTCTCAAACACCTTGAAATTAGGGCCGTGTGAGCATCCTCATTTCACAGATGCAAAACCCAAGCTCAAGGAGGTGAAGTCATTTGTCCGAGGTCTCACAGGAAGCAGCAGGCAGTCTGATTCAGCAACCACGGTGTCTGTGTTTCTGTTGATGTGTCAGAGCCCAGAACACAGCCAGACTAGGAGCCCCCAAGCGAGGCTGCCAAAGCAAGACCCTCGGCCATCTTCCTGTGGAACCAGAGGTGACATACTTAGCACATCCCGGCTGGGAGGGGCCTCCCTCAGTGGAGCACCCACTTCTCTTCCTTCTCTTTATGTGGATGGAAACCAAGGCCCAGAGAGGGGAAGGCACTTGCTCAAAGCCACACAGCACAGAACTGGCAGAGCTGGAGCTAGAGCCAGGTCTCCAAAGCCAGCCGCCAGGTTCTCCCCACTGTCCCTCAGCTCTGCTGGTCTGTCTACAGGGCATGGAGTGAACAGGGATGCTAAGCTCAGATGGGTCCCTCCAAAGAGGCGGAGACTGTAGGACAGAGGGGGAGTCGGTTAGAATCCCAGCAGCCCCATCAATAGATACCTTTGAGCCCAACTAAAGAAAAGGCACTGGGCAGGCTCCGGGCCTCAGTTTCCTCATCAAGTACGTTGAGCAGGTTGGATCTATTCTGCTACCGCCGTGGTCTAAGCTAACTGGATTCCTCGCTCCAGCCCTCCCCACTCTAAGTCAGTTCTTCCGCAGCAGCCAGAGTAGCTGTAAGTGCACGTCCCTCCGCTCATGACTCCCTTAGCGCTCGGAATAAACCAGACTCCTCACCTTTGCCCGCAGTCCCTGATCTGGGACTGCCAGTCACTCTGAGCTCTCTCCCCTTTGCCCTCTGAGCGCTCGTTCCCACCTCAGGGCTTCCGTACCTGCTGTTCCTTCTACCTGGAGTATCATCCAGGTGGCTGGGTCCTGCTTATTGGTCAACTCAGATGCCACTGAATTAGCCTTCCCCAGCGTCTCTCTCTCTCACATACCTGAGGCGTATTATTATCAGCGTCTAAAATGATCACGTGTGTATCTGTTTACTTGTTTATTGTCTATCTTCCTGAGCTGTCTAGAGCAAGGATTTTGTCTACTCATTCACTGTATACGTCACTCCCAAAACAGTGCTTGGTACCTGGGAGGCATACAGTCACTATTTTGTGAACAAATAAATGGATGAGGGGAAGGCAGGAAGGAAGGGAGGGAGGGAGGGAGAGGGGACGGAAAGATGAGTGGGTAGGTGAACACGTGGATGATTGAATGGATGGACGGGTGGGTGGGAGGATGGATGGGTAGGTGGATATGGTGGATAGGTGGGTAGATATGGGTGGATGGGTGGGTGTGGGCAGCAGACTGGATGGATGAATGATATCTAGCTACACTCTGATCACATGAATCCGGCCAGGAATGGTAGTCCTTAAAGGAGGCACATTGGAACAGGCCTCCGGAGCCGTGGGTCCTTTAAACTGTGGGCTCAGTAATGAGTTTTCCCTGCCCAGCTCCCTGGCACCAAGACCTGAGTCATGAAGCAGGTCCCAGGATTCCAGTCCCAGCTCAGTCTGGCTCAGCCCCGTCCACTCCAGGCTTCTGAGCGGAGCTTCCACTGCAGCCTGCGGCTCCTGGCAAGGATTAGCGGTCAGGTTCAGCGGTGGCCAGGTGTGCTGCCTGGAGAGGCCCTTTCTGCCCTTGCTGCCTTTCTTGCAGAGTAAACATAGAGTTCACGAGCAGCCCAGTTCCTAGCCCTCAGGGAACACTGTAGCTGAGGCTTCAAGGGAAGAAATGGCCATAAATTATTTAAGCAAACGGGGAGTTTTATAGAAGTGCTCGATTGAACAGGCTAGAACTCAGCTTTGCTCCCACCTTTTATCTCCCCAGTGAAAAGCCTGAAGTGTCTCTGACCCTGGGTAAAGGCTGGGCCTCTGGCAAGTTTGGGGCTTTGAAGAATGTTCTGGTGGTTGTCAGCCTTGTTGGCATGTTAAAAACCACCTGGGGAGCTGTAAAACCCCAATGCCCAGGCTGCACCCCAACAAGGTGACATCAGAACCTCTGGGCTGGGGCCCAGGCCATAGCCTTGAAAGCTTCCCTGGGGGCTCCAGTATGTGGGTTAGACCAGTGTCCAGCTAGGGTGGGTGTGAGGGCTTCAGACAGATCAGCTGGGCACACCCGGGGTCACGGAGGAGGGGCAGCAAGAAGAACAGGGAGCTTCTGTCCCTGCGGCCTCCTCCAGGCAGGTGCGCTGGGTGCCTGGCCTTAGTTAGCCCCTTCTCGCAGATGATGAAACTGAGGCTCTGAAAGGCCCAGGGTCACCCGGCAACACGGCAGAGCCAAGACGCAAACACGGTCTCGCTGACTCTGGATCCAGGGCCCCTGCCTCTGCTCACCAGCTGGCGAATTGCTGGGGAGCCTGGCTGGCCCGAAGGCCCTCTCAGAAGTGCGCAGATGGGGTGCCCTCCAGGAGGTAGAGGAAGGAACCGTCAGTGCCAGGCGCTTAGCCAGCGTCTTTGAGTAGCTTCATAACCATCCCAGGAATTATTATTCCCGTTTTACAGTTGAGGAAAGGGAGTCTTCAGCAAAGGGAAGTAACTTGCCCAAAGTCACCCAACTCTCAAATTGCAGAGCTGGGATTCAAACTCAGCTCTCTACTATGTCTCTTGCTATAATTTTAGCCTTTTTACCAGTCGGTTGCCCGACCGTGCTATCTTGTGTTTTGCTAAGGGTTTTAGAAAGGCTTGGGGCTTTTGTTTTTTACCTTTGCGTTTGCTTGTCTAAATTATATCCTCAAAGAGAGACTGGCCTATCATTTCCTCTTTACCACAACTACTTAGCCTGGGGTTAACCCCAAATAGAAATAACCAGTGGGAGACAGTCTTGAAGGTACAGGTTTCCAGCTACAGTGTGAAGCTTCCTGGGATCTCCCGGGATGTCTGTGTCCTCTCCCCAGTGCTGGCAGTGATAACTGAACCAGATTTCTGTGCCCGGGACTAGCCCTGCCACCCCTCCCGCACCAGCACCCTTAGCGACGCAGAGCAGCTACCGTGGACCCAGCTCTGCCCAGGAGCCAGGGCCCGGCCCGGACGCGGCAGCCCTGCAGGCTGCCTCCGTGCTCCTCCCCACAGGGAGCAGATGCCTTGGCGCGCCAGTCGCTTCATCAGAGCTTCCCCATCTGCTGCTCAGTGAGGGTCCTGCAGGTAGCCCACCGGCCTGGGCCTTACAGCAGAGGGCAAAGGACAAGACAGATCGAGGAACGAATGTTGTTTGAGCACCTCCCACATGCCAGGCACTGGCTGGAGGATGGTAGTGGTGGCTTCTGCCGTCACCTGGCACTCAGAGTCCTGGGACAAAGGCAGATGTTCCACAGAAATATATACACATAGGCGCACACAGGTGGGAACGACACCTCGTAGAAAGATAACAGGGTAGCAGCGTAATGGGGCCACAATGGTTTAGACCAAGGAAGAGGCATCCTGGAGGGGCTCAGACGCAGAGCTAGAGGTAGCAGAGCTGGGATGGGATCTTGGGGGAGAAGCAGTAGTTGCCGCAAAGCCCCGAGGCAGGAAGAAAAGGTCTTTGTGGAGGTCACCAGCGCAGAGACCTTCTCTGGCCTCACTCCGCAAAGTAGGACCTCCTCCCCGAGCTTTTTTCTGCCTCGTCCCCTTAATTTGTTTCATTCAGAATGTTGATCACAAATTGGGATTCTCGGGTGTATTTGCCTTTGTTGGGACGTCTCTGTGCCCACGGGTGAGCTCCCTGAGTCCAGGTCCAGACCCATCTTCAGGGCTGTGTTCCCTGCACGGAGCACAGTGCTGGCACCAAGAGGCGCTCACGAAATGTTCACTGGGGGAGGGGGCACAGGAATGAAACGAGGCCTGCGGCGTGGCTGGAGCGGGGACGGGGGCGGGGGCCGACTGGAGAGGAATCATAATAGCCAGCACTTATTGAGCCTCTCTGTGCGAAGAAATATACGCTAAGCTCTGCAGACACATCCCGCTGAATCCTCACAGCCCTGTGAAGTGGTTCATGCTCTCATCCCCATATTATACGTGAGGAAATTGAGGCACAGAGAGAACATAGAACCTGCACAATGTCACACAGCTCGGAACTGGTGGAGGCGGGGTTTGAACCAGAGTCTACATCCGGGAGCCATGTCCGTGGCATCAGGTTAAACCTCAGGGTGTACATCAGGGAGTCTCGGAGGCCCTGCTGGACTTTCGTCTGAGGGCACTTGGAAACCATGGGAGGGCATTAAACAGGCCCAAGACGCAGTCAGGACCAGTACGTACAGAGTGCACCCCACCGCCCGCCCACCCCAGAGGATAGACGGGAGGGCAAGAGTGGAGGCAGAGGCTTGGCCAGGGCCCCAGAGGCTCCGCCCTGGATTAGGACCCATGGAGTCCAGCCTTGCAGCTGTGTGGGTGGCTGCCGCCATCACCTCAGTCTCCACGGCTCCCAAGGGACTAACGGCAGGCAGTCAGGGGCGCGATGGCCTGACACCTACACCCCCCCAACATCCTGGGAGTCTTTCCCAACAGCATCACCTCTTGGGGGACCAGGGGAGGGCTCTGAAAGCCCCTTGCCACCAAAAGGAGCAGCCATTGGGTAATGGAAGGAGCCGGGCTTGCGCATCGGGGGGTCCTTGTCTGGACCGTGGTGTGGTGGGTGACCTGGGACACGCCACTCAACCCCTGTGTCTAGGGAGAGCAGTACAGCCCATGTGCCTGGCTTTTTGTGAGCATTAAATGAGGAAGCCTGTGGTAAGGGCCTGTAGAGGGCAGCTGTTACTGTCTATGGTCCTTTTTGAGAATCTGATCAAATATTACTGACCCTCTTCCCATGACAATGCCCTGAAGTGTCACCTACAATTCTAGGGGCACTCTGGACCCCTTCCAGCCCATCCACAGGCCAGCTGGGCTTCAGGTTAAGATTCCCTAACAGAGGATATAATGGAGCTGGATAATAATTTTTAAAGATATTTTTTTCCAAAAATTTTTTGAATGTAGAAGTTTTAAAAGTCTGTGTAAGAGACTGGCCCTGGGGAGCTGCCTTGTGTCCCAGCCCCCCAGCAAGCACCAGGCCTCAGCTGGGTGAGTGGCAGAACCTCCCACCAGCCCCCTCAGGGACCGCCCCCAGCCAAGGCCGGCAGGCCTCCTTTGTCTGGGATGGAGGGCTCGACAGAGCTGCGCTTGCTGCCTCTCCAAAATGTTCACTTTCCGTCCTCTCCCTTCCCTTCTCTGTACCCTCCCACGCCCTTCCTCCCCGCCCAATTCCCACCTTGCTCCCAGGCAATAGAGACCCACTTGCTGAATGTCTCTCCCGGGGGGCTGACCTACATTGCTGAGTGGCGAGGGGGGATTCTGGACCACAAGATGGGGCACCTGGCCTGTTTCTCCGGGGGCATGATCGCCCTCGGCGCTGAGGATGCCAAGGAAGAAAAGAGGGCCCACTACCGGGAGCTCGCAGCCCAGATCACCAAGACGTGCCACGAATCGTACGCCCGCTCAGGTAACCCTGCAAGGGGAAGGGGCTGCAGGAAAGACTGAGGCTAGACGCCAGGAAGAACTGGAAAGACCAGGAGAGTGGCAGTGAGTGAAGGGAACACACGGACTTAGGGAAGCCTCACCTTGGAGGTTACCCGGAATTTGAATGAGGGGTGCGCTATACACACACAGAGACTGTGCCCTCAGTTAGAGGGAACACGGTGCTGTGTTAGCACTTTGTGTGTGCCGGGTGTCATTCAGCACTGGACATACATCATCGCTGACCCTCACAACACAGATGAGGAAACTGAGGCTCAGAGATGACCCGGCCAAGTTCCCATGGGAGGGGCTCAGAGCAGAGGGTCCTCCAGCCCCTGAGGCAGAAACATTGGCTTCCTGAGCCTTTAGCAAATTCCTTCTCCCTGAGCCCCTACCCCTAAACGTATCTCTGCCTTTCCTCCCTGGAACGCTCCCATTCAGAGGGTCTCACCACCTCCTGGCACCACCCCATAATCACCCTCTGATCCAAGACCCCCGGAAAGCTTGAGAGCTTCTGCACCATCCGCGCCAGCACTCACCGCAGCAGCACTGTCAAACGCTAGACTCAGAAGCCACATGAGAGAATGTGAACCCAGCTCCTCATTTTACATGCAGGGAAACTGAGTCAGCCCAGAGTGGGGACCTGGCTTAGCCAAAGCCACACCGTGTATGAGTAGCTAAGCCGGGGCTAGAACCCAGGTCTCCTGATGCCCAGCCCCATCTTGTGTGCTGCCTTTCTAAACAACACCCCTCAGAAAAAGCCCCGGGCCCCCCTGACCCCAGAAGGGGCCCACCGCTCTGAGTTGTAAACCCAGCCTTGGTTGGAGGAGAGGACCTAAGATCTGCAGTAAAAGATCTTGGCTCAAATGCCACTCTGCCGCTCAGCAGCTGGTGGCCTCTGTTTTCTCATCTGTTCGATGGGAACAATAACACAGGTCTCCTGGGCCCCACAGGAAGTGCTTGGCCCACGCCTTCAGCCAGCAGCATGGGAGGCGTTTGTTAGCAGTCCACCGAAAACGTGTCTGTGAGCGCGCCAGTGGAATCCAGAGCTCCTGGAGCTGTTTTCAGGAAGCCAGCAATTCGCAGTGGGTCCTTAAAACCGGTCTTCAATTCCCTTCAAAGAGCTCTGCCAGCACCACAAACAAATAGGAAATCTCAGGAATAATAAAAGCTTGCTATTTGTCGGGGACAATCAGCCCAGACCATAAAAGGCAGTCGCTTAGTAAAGCATGTTGTTACAACCAGCCCGGCTCGTCCACGGATGGCTGCAGCAATCGCTCTTGCCCTCACCCCATTAGCAGCTTGGCGAAACGGCTGTGTTCTGATGGCCAAGAGCAGCTGTGCCATCTGAGAGGATCAGAGGAGCCAGGATCTGCCTAATTCCTCTTCCATGAAGCCCTCCATGAATGAGTAGGCTGTCCTGCAAAGCTCCAATATGTCTCTGAGAAAAAGCAGCCCAGGGCCTCTTGGGGTCCTGAGCCCTAATGGGAGGTGGGGGGCCCACATTAGGACCAGAGCTGGGCCCTCCGCTGACCTGACAGGATATGCAGGCATTAAAGGGAGGATGATCTGACCCACATACCCTAAATTTTGGACCTAAAGAGTCAGACCCAGGGGAGAAAGAGAGAGAGGACAGCCTGGGGAGAGGGCATCAGACAGATCCAGGGTCACATCCCAGCTCGGCCACAACTTGCTGTGTTACCTTGGACAAATTACATAGCCTCTCTGATCCTCAGTTTCCACATGCGCGAGAGGCAGGTACAAGTATCTGCCTTTTACCAAAACAACATTTTTTAAGGATTGCAATAAATGCATGTAAAGCACCCAGCACAGCCCTTGAACTCCTAAATGGTGGCTGCAGTGGTGGCTATAATGGTGGCCATCCAGAAAACAGGAACAGCAGCAAACTGACCGAAACCAAACAATGACAACGAAACCCAGACCTCGTCAGGCCTTCTTTATTCAGCTCTCTCTGCCTGGATACGTGCCTTCCGGGCGAATCTTCCCTCACCTCCACCTCAGCAGTCTCCCAAACTGTCAGCTCTGGAAGGCTGGTTCTGGGACGTGTCAAAAGCAGTTCCCAGAGAAAGGGGGTCTGTGGAGAAGCATCATGGCAATGTTAGCAAATTAAAGGGTCTGGTAAGTCCTGTAGACAGGAGGCTCTCACTCTGTTTAACCCACTGTTCCCCAAATGTGCTTAAAACTCCAACCCCTTCTTGGCCGAGCGCTGGTTAACACCCTGCAGGGCAAATGTTTCACCCAAACGTTTGTCTCCCCGGACTGCCGGGAAGTTCATTTGGATTCTCAGGGTCTAAACTGCAGACGTTTCGAGGCCTAAGGGCGTTGCTTTGGCCAGCCCATGCCAGCCCATCACCAGCCGGCCCCGGCCAGGGCTACCACGCCACTTCCGTCTCTCCTGGGGCACTGGGATCCCGAAGAGCAGGAGGTGGGAGGTCTGACCCAGGCCCCCTGGTTGGTCATTCCTGCAGATACCAAACTGGGGCCCGAAGCCTTCTGGTTTAACTCAGGCAGAGAGGCCGTGGCCACGCAGACGAGCGAGAGCTACTACATCCTGCGGCCCGAGGTGGTGGAGAGTTACATGTACCTGTGGCGGCAGACCCACGACCCCATCTACAGGGAGTGGGGCTGGGAAGTGGTGATGGTGAGTGGCAGGGCGCAGGGGGAGGGTGGTGAACTGGTGGCAGGTGCCCTTGAGAATTCACAGTCCGGGTCCAAACCCAAGAGGAAGGGCAAGCCAGGCTGGCATCTGGCTAAAGTTGAGAGTGCAAAGGGTCAAGGTTTGGTGGCAGAGCCAGGAGTCCCCAGCCGGCCAGGAGCAGGCCAGGAACTCGTGAAGAGTGTTCTGAGTGCCCAATAATGTCAGCAAACTGAGAGGGGCGAACGCAGGGCAGCAGTCAGAGGTGGCCCAGCACACGCGTGGTCACTGCTCTCCGACGCTGAGGCCTGGACAGGTGACTTTAGATTTCTCCTCTCAAACAGGAACGGGCTGCCAGCTCACCTCCCTCCTCTCCCCGAAGCTAGCCCAGCCCTGGGCAGCCCCCTCTCTGGGCTCTGCTCCCCCAATCCCCTTCCTTCTTTGGGGCAGGTATCAAAGGCAGGGTTGGGGATTCCAGAAGGTTCTTGGATGGATGCCAAGCTTTCTCTGCTGTTCTCCCCCGGGCCCACTGCTCTCGGAGGCACAGACTTGGTGGGGAGAGCCACACTCCCAGAGCACGTGCTCAGCTGGGGCGTGGGCCCTGCTCAGGCTCCCTGACATGCTTCATTGGCCAGAATCCCTCTGCTTTCCTGAAGACCCTGGTTCTTGACCTTTGAAAGCCAAGTGTTTTGTGCTCCTGGGCCCCACCCACAGACCCTCAGTGGGTACAACTTGCATTTCTGTACAAAAGGCAGGCACAGCCTCTGGCCCAGGGACTGCATCTCTACAGGGAATCCCTGGGGCGTGCCAAGTCCAGTCCCCAAATCCCAGCCCGCAAACATCACCAGCCCCTTCCCTGACCTCTGTCCACCACTGTGGGTGAGTCTGTCAGGTCAGTCTAGTTCCCCGAGAGGCAGAGAAGCTTCCTCGAAGTTCACACCAGGTGAAGCGCTCAGGCCGGGCAGGGACTAAGTTCTCAGCGTGGGCCCAGGGAGTGTGGTGACGGCAGGAATTCGGCCTGCTGCCCCCACCAATGCTGGGGTCCCCAGCCAAGGGGTGGGAGGGCCTGCCTGTTCGAGAGCTGGGCAGGCGGAATCTTGGGGGGGGTGCCTCTCCTCTCCCCACACCACGGCTGCCTTCCTTTCCTTCAGGCCTTGGAGAAATACTGTCGGACGGAAGCCGGCTTCTCTGGGATCCAAGACGTATACAGTAAGGTTCCCGACCACGACAACAAGCAGCAGACTTTCTTTCTGGCGGAGACACTAAAGTGAGTTGGGGCTCGGCTGGCGTTCTTCCCAGAGGGCAACTGGGCTTTTCTTAGGGAAGGGGGAGGGGGCAGAGGGGAGGGGCAGGGGGCAGCAGTCCCTTCCTTCACCATCAGTCAAGTTCTGCTGTCCCAGGAGGGGGGCCCAAGAGGGACGGAGGCTTGGGGTCCAGGGGCGGGCCTGGGGCCAGGCCAGTTTCTCCACGCAGAGTGAGGCCGGGCTGGACTCCACCCCCCTAAGCATTAGCTATGTGAGAAGTTAACTTCTTTAACCTGTCTCCTCAAGTTACTTAAGTTCTCTGAAACTGTGCCCTTCTGTAAAATGGGCAGAGTAATAACCATGACGGTGTCAAGCCTGGTCACTGCTGCAGTTGTGCTGCTGCGCTGTTCCCCTCCTTTCTTGGGGGGAACGTTGGCCTCCTCGTTTCCGCGCTGTTCCCTAAAGCAGTCCCCTTGTGCTTTAGCTCTTTAGGATGGATTGGATGGTCTGTTCCTTCCATTAAAAACCCCCATGGCTTGGAAACCTGCAGTTCTGGAGTCACGACTCCCTGTGCGTTTTAGCGCCCAGACATCTGCTTGAGTGTCGAGTCTCCTGGTACATAAGGAAGCAGGCCGAGTCCTGGGGTAGCCCTCAGGCCTCCCTGCAAAAAAAAAAGAGAGAATCTAGGCCACACAGGGTCCTCAGAGGGCCAGGTGGGGAAAGCACCTGAGGGAAGCTGGTTGGGGCAGAGGTACAGAGTGGGGGCTGGGGCAGCACCAGGATGAACCGGCTCCGTCTGACCTAGAGCTCAGTGCTCCCCTCGACGTCCACAGCTCCTTCCTGGCGACGAGCCCTCCGGGCAGATTTGGGGTCTCCGACCTCCCTGCGCCCTTGGGCACAAGCCAGTCACAGAGGCCCCTGAGATTCCTTCCCAGTGGGTGCCCCCTTCCCCAGAGCGCTGACAGGCTGTGTCTTGCTCCCCTCCCTGCCGGGGCACAGGTATCTCTATCTTCTGTTCTCTGAAGATGACATGCTCTCGCTGGAAGACTGGGTGTTCAACACGGAGGCCCACCCGCTCCCGGTGAGCCACCCGGACAGCTCTGGCAGGGGCGGGGCCTGACTCCCACCACCCGTCGCCTTGTGCTCCAGGACCACCTTTACGGGATCTGGGGCTGTTCTCAAACGGATTGGAGATGTGGGCCCCTGCCTGGCGGACCCGGCAGATGTGTTGGACGAGCAACTTCTTTTCCTCTGTGAGGAGACAGGACTCGGAGACACAGCGATGTCACACCAGGCCCAGACATTCCTTTCCCCGGAGAATGTCTATGAAACCTGCTCACTTGCCATTCCAGGGCCAAAGCACCGGAGGTTTGCATTGCAGCCTCGTGTATTTGATTCACTTCCTTTCGTTTTGGAGGTTTTTTGGGTTTTGCTTGATTTTGCCTTTTCTCTACAGTTGTGTTTTCTCACAGATTTTAAATATAGTTTTCAAAATCATGTGCTTTCAAAAATGGTGTCCTCCAATAAACTAAACCTTAAAGTGTTTGCACACACACACAAAATCTTGACCCCATTTTCTATAGTTTGAATTCCTTTTGCCCAACGTTTACTCTATGTTCAATTATGTGTCGTTTACCTTATAATTTGAGGAGGGGTTTCCCTTTGATTTGGGCCTAAGTGTTACGAATCACTAGTGCTGTTTTCAGTATTGTAATGGAAAATTCTGTAAAGTTACAATAAAGGAGTTTATTGAATAAGAAATACAATTGGGTTCATCGCACATCAGTGACTCCTGGGGAGACCATTGCAATGCTATCATCAGAAAGAATAATCAACCAGCAGTTGATTTAAGGTATAAAGATGCCAACTTCTAATACCTTCCCTTGAAATGGTCCTAATATATTCAGGAAGGGTGAGGGCAACCCTTTAAATGAAGTTGGATATTTATACTTACATCAAGGCTTGGAAGAGGCCCAGAGAGGAGCAGCAACTTGCCTGAGGTCCCACAGCCAGTAAAGGCAGAGGTGAAACCCCTAGGGTTTGCTCACCACCCCAGTCCAGCGTTCATCTATTCCATCATTCAGCAGATGCTTGGTGAGTGCCTGCAGGGGACCAGACGTGGGAGCGCAGCTGTGAGTGGGACAGTCATAAGCCCCGCCCTCAGGGAGCATACAGCCAAGCAGGGACACACAGACCATGAAGGAGAATGACTGCAAGTTACGTGAAGTGCTCCAAAGGAGACAAGCAGGCCGAGGCACTAATGTCCGGACCTGCCTTAGAGGGTCAAGGAGAGCCTCTCTGAGCAGATGACCTTCAAGCTGAGAGCTGGAAGGTAAGACTCTCCCACAGATCCACTCTCCTCCTGACCGTCACCCCTGGGAGGAGGCCGTTCTGCAGGGCAAGGAGGTCAGGCCCCAACACTGAGGAGAGAGCTTCTCCTCCCCCACCCTCACCCCTCTGCAGCGTGTCCACACAGCTGACTTCACAGGACAATACCGAGTCCTTTCCCAGGCTCAGCTACTTCATGTTGGCTGTTAGTGAACTTGAGTAGCCCCTGGGGTGTTGGGGCCCTGGGCCAGGTGACCTGGCTTTAAACCCTCACTGTGGGAACCTGGGCAGGTCACCTGTCTCCCTGAGCCGCTCTTTTCCATCAGGCAGAGAGCAGACCCTCCACCTCACAAGGTTCTCCTAAGTGGGATGCCGCTGGTGCCCTGGAGCTGTGGGAAGTGCTGCTTCCTTGTTCTGGAGACTCAGATGCTGCCGGCATGTTCTTAAGCAGTAGTTAGAGCTACAGGGAAGCTGTGGCTATAGCAGGATCCCACGCATTTGGTAAATAAGTTGCTGCCTGAACCCAGAAAACCACTTCACTCCTGACAGGCACCAAGATAGTATGGCTCCAGTGACCTGCTAGGGCCCATTTTTTAAAAAGCAAAACACAAAATTGATTACACAGATATTATAGAAAGGTTAGAAAGCTTATCTTTATGACAAGCTGAAAGAAAAATCATTCACCTTCCTACCCTCCAGAATAAATACTGTTACATTTTCTTCTAGATATTTCTCTATGAAGGGACAGAGTATATTCTGCAAACATGGTGTCAACTGTGGCATCCTGTTTTGTTATAATCTGCTCTGCACCAAATGCTATATTATGAACATCTTTCCACGTCAACATACATTTATCTCATTGCTGTACCTGGTGGGTAGTGTTCCATCATGGGCTGTATCACACTTTCTGGATCTGAGCCCCAATTGTTGGGCATTTGGGTTTGTGTCAGTTTAGATTTTTAGCTACAAACAATAGAAACCAACTCTAACTTAAGCAAAAAAAAAGAATTAAAATGCCTTGGAGTGGCTCATGGTAGCTCAGGAGAGTGAACAGCCAGACATCAAGAAGGACTAGGCAGGGCTTCCCTGGTGGCACAGTGGTTGAGAGTCCGCCTGCCGATGCAGGGGACACGGGTTCGTGCCCCGGTCCGGGAAGATCCCACATGCCGCGAAGCGGCTGGGCCCATGAGCCATGGCCGCTGAGCCTGTGCGTCCGGAGCCTGTGCTCTGCAACGGGAGAGGCCACAACAGTGAGAGGCCCACGTACCACAAAAAAAACCCAAAAAGAAAACAAACAAAAAAAACAAACAAACAAGGAAGGACGAGGAAGAGGATTTGAGTTGGCCAGGGATCCAGTTTGCAAGAACCAGGAGGCAGCCTCCCCAAGCACCACCACCAGGACGGGTGAATCCAGATGTTCGCTCCAGATGCTACTGTGTCTCTTTTCAAGGACCTGAGCTTCCAAATGGTCTGGCCTGGGTCACGTGCCTCCAGCCAAAGGGAGGGCGAGGCATCTTGACTGATAGGCCCACCGAGACCCCATGTAATGGGCAAAAGGCTGTTCCCTGCAGAAAAAAATGAGGCTTGCTACCAAAATAACAGACCTGCCTGCTGGCAGAGCAAAAACAGCAGGACTGTTCGCAGGCGTGACTTTAATTTTTTTCAGCATTATAAGAGAGTTATGAAGGCATACTGGACCCGTTCCATTTTCCCCGGTCCAACTCCTTGGAGTCAGTCCCTGGAATGTCTCTCCAGGGCAGAGCCACTTAGCAGTTCCCCAAGACCCCAGGCTTCCCCGCTGGGCCTGTGTCGCTGTCCCCGCTCCTCCCCACAGCATTCTTGTCTTCTGCGTTATCGCTGGGAGCAAGCTGTAAAAATGAATATTTTAAAATTCATCCTCCAGGAAAGCCCTTGCAGGTGGCGAAATACCATCCTTTGGGCAACTTAACTCCATTCCGGGGATAAAAATAAGTAAGACCCAAGGCAGACTGAGAGGAGAGAGGAATTAAGGGATGAGTCATCCTCAGTGAAGGAGGCTCAGGAACCATTCCCAGAGCAGACCCCTCCATCCCCAGCCGGGGTGGGGTGGGGAGGCCAGCGTGCTGCCGGTCTCACTTTAAGCCTCGTCTTTGCCTTTGCTGCAGACGGAACCACCTTTTTCACCTGTTTTCTTCATGGATGGGCTTGATGCTGGTTCCTTCCCAGAAAGCTTCACTAGCACCTGGCTTTAGGCACTGGGGCCTGCGGGGCATCACGTCCCTGGGAAGGGGGGGACACAGCCCTTTGCAAGACGCCTCCCTTTAAAGGACTGTGTGTTTGTTCAGACTGGCTTTATACACTGCATTGTGTCTTTGGCAATTTGCAAAGTTCAAAAGCCAAACGCGTTGGTAAGAAAGGCAAAAATAGAAAATCTGTTTTTAAAGGCAGCATCCCTAAGACCCAGGATGTGAGTCTTAGTTCTGTTCTCTTTACTTTGGAGAGGTGACCCCATCATGGTTTAAGCAGGTGCTAGCTGTAGGGAACGGGCCAGCTCCTGCATAGGGAGCTAGCCTTGGAAGCATGCTGACTGACCACGTGGCACAGAGATGCTCAGCCCTCTGACTCATGCTTAATCACACACTACTGGGGGGACAGGTTGCAGATGCTATTTTTTGTATCTAAAAATATCTGATTGGTTTCCTATATTTGGGACAATATTTTGATCCCACTCAGCCTGTCTCTTAAGTCAGAGCTTCTCAAACTTGAATGTGCACCTGAATCACCTGGGGGTCTTATTAAAACGCAGGTTCTTATTCAGTGGGTCTGGCATGGAGCGTTTCTAACAAGCTCCCAGGAGATGCTGCTGCTGCCGGTCCTTGAACCACACTTTGAGTAGCACGGCCTCAGTGAATGGCCACTCCTTTAGTTTCTGCCCTTTAAGTGCATCCCTGGAGTTGTAGCTTCTCCAGAAAAAAGTAGAAGGGCTTGGGTGCTGGGATGGCATCTATCGGTACCTTGGCTACAGAGGGACCTACCTCAGAACAGGTGTCTATCACCTACGCCAGTGGTTCCCACTCCTCCGGGACGGTCAAGATAAGACAGGAGCAGGCCCACTGGGGGCTTAGAACAATGCTGCCCAGTAGAACGTTCTGTGATGATGGAAATGTTCAAAAGGGTGAGCATTTGAACTGCTGTCCAAAAGGGTGGCCACATGTGGATACTGAGCACTTAAAATGTGGCAAATGCAACTGAAGAACTAAATTTTTAATTTTATTTCATTTTAATTAAATTTAAATAGCCACGTGTGCGGTTACCGGCCGCCATTTGGACAGTGCAGGCTTAGAGCTCAGAGAGCCAGTCCTCTGCTTGCTGACTCCCTGCCCCACTGGAGCCTCCACCACCTGCATCGTTACAGAAAGAATCTTAGCACAAAAGATATTGTTTGGGGGCTTCCCTGGTGGCGCAGTGGTTGGGAGCCTTCCTGCCAATGCAGGGGGCACGGCTTCGTGCCCCGGCTCAGGAAGATCCCACATGCTGCGGAGCGGCTGGGCCCGTGAGCCATGGCTGCTGGGCCTGCATGTCCGGGGCCTGTGCTCCGCAACGGGAGAGGCCGCGGCAGTGGGAGGCCTGCATACCGCAAAAAAAAAAAAAAAAAAAACACATATTGTTTGGGGACCAGATGATTCCCTTGAACATACGTGGTTATTTTTATATGCATTCCAGCCTCTGTTTTCTGCAAAAGCCCCTGGTTTTTGCTTTGTTTTGTGTTTTTTCTCACTCACTGTTTATCTGCAGATTGGTGTGCATTCGGTCAGGTTGAAGATAAGAAAGGCGGACTGGCAAGCCAGGAGAGGAGCAACACAGGCCAAAACCGAATGGACCTGGGTTCAGCTCCACCCTGCCCTTTCTCTGGGCTGTGTGACCTTGCGCAAGCCCCTTAACCTCCCTGAGCCTCTGCTTTTCCATCTGTGGAAAGGGAGGGTGGTTTCAAGGGTGAATTGAGCTCCTTAGTGTAGGAACTCAATACATATAGTGATGATTGTTATTGTTATTATGTGAACACTCTTCTTAAACTATAAACCGTGCGTAAATGTGAGGCAAAACACTGCTGTCAAAAATTATTATTATTATTTTAACAAAATGCTATGAAACTTGGAGGAAACCGCATCAACCAGGCCCAAGAGACAGACCAAACTCTCAAAGCAATAAATCTGAACATTTTCTGTTTTTCGCATAGAACAAGCACATTGCCGTTAGCCCTGAATCTGGAAAATAGGGAAATTGGGATGAAGATTTATAGGCTGTCCAAGGGCTTCCAGGGGCCAGCCTGCTTGTGAAGGATGCTCAGGCAGGGGTGGAGGGCTGGAGAAGATGCTGAGAGCTTGCCCAGGACGCTGGCAGAGTGGGGTCTCTGCTTTGGAGGGTGTTTGAGGTCCTTTCCATCTTTCCTCTTCATGGAGACCCTGAATCCTTCCTACAACTTTGGAAGGGAGGCAAGGCCTGCAGCTATTTATGGAGGAGGAAGCTGATTTGATTAGTCCACCTCTCGTCCCATGCAGAGAGTGGAGAGACAGGCCAGAGCTGCTTATCACCCTCCTCGTGGGGACGTCCCCAATCTGGGGGCTAAGATGAGAGCACGCCGAGTAGAGGGAAAGGTTTCACACACACACACACTTACATACACACATACGTACGCATGCCTTCGCATGCACGCACATACACACTCACACACATGTACACCCTCACATGCACACACCCACTCACACATATACACATGCACAAACACCCAATCACACCCACTCACATGCACACACATACACACACACACAAACACACCCCTTGACTTCCCTCTCCTAAGCCTTAGGATTTATTGGCCAACCTGGCAGTCATCAGGGGTTGGCTGTCTCCCGGTGGGGGCGGGGGGTGTGTGGGGAGATGACCCAGGTAGTCCCAGCTCCATCAGGAGCCCCTCACCGCCAGTCCCCTGAGACCTGGAAGGTTGGGGGGGAGGTGCAGATTCTGCGCTGGCCCACAGAATGATTCACAACTGGACAGTCATTAGATCTGTGGCTCCCAGAGTGTGGAACTGGGTCGCAGCATCAGCAGCACCTGGCAGCTTGTTAGAAATGCACATTCTCAGGCCCCACCCCAGACCCACTGAATCAGCAGCTCTGGGGGCGCCCAGCAGCCTGTTTGTAATAAGCCCTCTGGTGACTCTCACTCAGGCAGAGGTGGGAGAACCGATGCTGGCTGACCTCCAAGGCCACCTGACACCCCAGAGCAAAACCTATGCCTGGTCAGTCTCCATCCCATATCCCTCCTGCCTCAATTCTGCACGTGCGGCTTATCAGAGGTTCTGCCAAGAAGAAGAAGACCGCCCCCTCTTTAACAACAGGAACACCCTCCGACCCCTTAATTCTCTCCTCAAAAGAATAAATAAAATAAAATTCACAATGAAATCTCTTTGTCACAGAAACTGAAACCCAAGGAAATTGAAGTCCAGACACCTCCTTCTCCAAGTTTTATGCTGCACAGTCTTGACCAGAATAAAAATTCTGCTTTCAGTTTTTTTCCTTAGATGTCAGGCTCTCTCAGATGTTGGGGTTCCTGCATCCCTGGGGGTGGCCCTGTCGCCTCCTCCGATGTTGAATTAACCTGACCCTGAGTTTCCGGAGCATCTTGCTTTCCTGGGGTCAGACTCAGTAGGACGTGAAGAATCCCAGCGACAGCCAGAGGTTAGAATCTACAAGCAAACTCCTCTTCCTCTGGCTGTCATCCCTGCAGGGTGGTGCTCCAGAGTCCTGCTAATCCAGACCCATGATGCCCTCAGCACGCAGGGGCTGGAACAGTGACAGAGAGCCCCAGGTGGAGAAAAGCCTCAGCCCTTCCAGGGGCCAGGTGGTGTAGCATCGAGGGCCACTTCCTCTAACCTGGAGGAGAAACCCTGTACATGCCTGGCCTCCTGCCAAGGACGGAGGCATTAGGGATACTTCCATCTTCTGAAATTCTTTAGAGAATTTCAACTGTGGCAGTCCTAGGCCTTAGGACCTGCCTGGGACCCTCTCCAGGCACGATTCTGCATATTTTTAACGACCAGGTACCTTTGCTCCTGGTTGCTGGGGCCCAGTGCTGATTGGAGTGTGGGCTCTGCCCAGGTCACATTCTCCACCCCTCCTATGTGCAGGAGACCCCACATTTGTAACAGGTCCATTCCCTACCAGGCCATCTGCGCTTTTCTCTCTGCATTTCTCTATCCAGTAAGTTCTTAAGGTTGGGTTATGGGGCTCACTGCTGCTGCCCTGGGCACTGTTCTGGAATCCCCCAGGCTTTGTAATTCAACAAATAACCGTTAGCCATCTCTGCTGCGCAATGAGCAAGGTACTAAAACTGCAGCTGAGAACAAGACAGACAAGGTGGCCCTTCCCACGGGGCTTCCAGGCTAGTGACCGACATGTAAACGTATCTGTCAGGTGAGTGCAGGCGGAGGCCACAGACAGGGGACATGTGAGAGTAACGGGGTGGGGACACAGATGGGGAGGTCAGGGGAGCTGACACGTGTGACAGAGCATCCCAGGCAGAGGGAACCGCGAGTGCAAAGGCTCAGGGGTGGGAAGTTCTAGTGTGTCTGAGGAGCGGGAAGCTAGCAAGCCAGGGGGAGGCGCTGTCCTACAGGCTGGAAGAGGTCGGACAGACGGGGCTCCACCCTGCAGGCCTCTAGAACTGGGCGGAGCTTGATTTTAACCTAACAGCAGCAAGAAGCTAGGAAGGGTTTGAAGCTGGGGCGTGAGATGACCTACTTTCCATTTTGCAAGTTTCCTCTCACTTCTGAGTGGAGAGGCCTAAGAATTCTTTTTTCCCCTTACATCTGTCTCAGTGGAAAACCATTCTTGGGTTCCTAAGCAGAAGCTTCTGGAACCAGTGCCCCCAGGAGCGCAGAGAGAGGCCAGTGCCCTCTGCCATGCGTTCCTGCGGCCCGTCCTCAGCCTCTGGACTCTTCCGATCTCGGGCCTGGGAGACTTCAAGCCACCAGAGCTGTCCTTTGACCTTCGTTCCTGCAGCTTCCACTCCACTCTGCTCCCCACCCCCGCTCCTTTAGAGGAAGCCCAGCTGTGTTTTAAAAATAGAAGGCTCTTACTAAGATGGCTCTCTCCTTCCCTTGTACATGCGAAACCAAGGCTGTTTGTGGGGTCCAGGGCCTTCCTCTCTTTTCTCTTTGGAACCTTCTGGGTTTGTGGCAGGTAGGAAGTCAAGTTGGGTTCTGGGTCTCAAACACAATACTTGGTCCGCCTTCACCCCCTCCCCGGGGGGAATGCCGGCCAGGAGACGGCCTGCCATGGGCGTCCCCCACAGGCCTGGATTCCACCCACCTGCCCACGCCATCCCCCCACCCTGCTCTGCCTTGGAGTCCTCCCAGCACTTCCAGGAGGGTCCTGACTCCGCACATTTCCAGGGCTTTCCCTCTGTCACATGGCTCCCCACCTACAATCACCATGTGGCCTCCACACCTTCTCTGCCCAACGCTCACCTGCTGGCCAAGGGGTCCACCCTGACTGCTGCCGCCCACCGTGGCTTTAAGGGCCCCTGGAGGGGTGCCCTGCCCCCAGCTCTCCGGGGAACATCTGACAGTGCTCTCTGAGATCCTGCCTCTGTCTCTGTTAAATCTCTCCAGGATCCCTCCATTGAGGAACACTTCCAATGCCTCCAACCCCTTGCTCCCATCTTGAGAGACTGGCAGCCCCCTCTTCCCTTTTCATCTTCGTCTCTGCGCTCACCCTGCCCTTAAGGAAATCCCTCCCTTGCTCCACCTCAATCACCATGTTTTCCTTCATTTTACTTTCATTTTTCTGCTTCAAATCAGTCCTGTTTCTCCTTGAGTTTTTAAATGAAACTCTTTTAAAAAAAACTTTTTTGGGGAGGGGTGGTAACTTCTTATTTAGCCCCCCCAAACTGAAAATAGAGTGAAAAACAGTTGAAAATTGCCTAATGTGATAGGAATGTTTACTAAAAAAAAAATAATGAAACCTTTTCGATTGAGGTTTAATGTAATCCAGTAACACGTGTAAAGGACAGTAATTTTAAATTCACAGCTCAGGAAATGTTGACCCGTGTACAGCCCTTATGACCACCTCCCCCATCAAGACAGAACATTCCCAGCCCCCGGAAAACTCCCTCCTGCTGCTTCCTGTCAATACCTGCCATCCCCAGAGTGAATCCTATGCTGACCTCGTCCACCGCTAATTTCAGCACAAAATCTTTTAATTCCCTTCTTGGTCTTTGAATTATAAAAATTCCACTGAGTTTTCCTCTGTCTCAATTTGTAAGAGACAATGTATAACGATTTATCTCCTATATAATAAGGGCCCTCATACTTTTTGTCTGGCCATCATAAAGCCCTTTTCTATCCTTTGTGGTTAAAACCTCTGAAGTACACAACTAAGATCAGAGCTTACGAAATAAAGCATCCTGGAGGCACCTGAGATATGTCCGTCCCTTGTAGGGCGGCCGGCTCATCCCAGCTGGCCTGGGACTTTGCAGCTGTTCATAGTGAGTGACCCTCAGTCCTGGGCACACCGGGAGGTTGATCCCAACCCCTAGTTCTCTCCGTGGCCACAGTTCAAAACAGACACGAGGAGCAGAGCGTGGGGCTGTTAACTCCATCTTCCTGTGCCTGACACTGTTTAAAGGCCCCCAAATGTCAGATTCATTTTCTGTAGCTTGTGTGGAACTTGGCTGTCTTTGCATTTGAAACTCTCAGCTTCCAGTCCTGAATGAGCAACAGGATCACGGGGAGGGTGGTTTTATAAAAAGGAAAAATTCTTCCGGATTTGGCATTCAATGCTTAGCTCTCCAAAAATCCCAGAGAGGAAAACTCAGCTAGTGCTCGCTGAGCCCGGTGATTCTCAACCCTGACTGTGCCTCAGAATCGCTGGTGCACTTGGGAAAACGCTCCACACCAACTGGGGCGGGCGGGGGTCGGGCTGGGCTCTGGTCTCTATTCAAAGGCCCCAGGCGACGCTGGTGGCAGCCAGGCTAGCGATGCTGAGGATAAAGCAGTGCATGTGGGCAGAGTCCCAGGGGCCGCCTGACCCCAGGAAACCGCTCTCTGCCTGGACAGCATGAGAGTCTAGCCAAAGGCTGTCGTGACCCCTACAATCAATCTATTTTCTGGCTAATCACAGCCCCAGCCCCGCGCCTGTGAGTCCAGCCAAAGCCACTCAGCATTCCAAGGCTCGGCCACATTTGTGGCCACATACAGCTGCTGTGGCCACACAGGCCAAAGGCCTCTTCTCTCTCCTTTGAGATCTCATTGAATCTGGTGGCTTTAGATGTCATCCAGAGGCTGGGGACTCCCAAGTCTCTAGCCCAGGCATTGCCCCCCTGCAGCTCCAGACTCCCACACACTGCCTCCCTGACAGCTTCATGCTTTGCTCCACACTGGCAGCTCAGGCATCTCCACGCTGCAGCCCCGACCCAGCTCCCCGCAGCCCGGGCCTCTCAGGCTTCCCCGCCTCGGGAATCGCACCACCATCTACCCGAGCTCGAGCCCAAACCGATGCTTGTCTTTGCTCTCACCGCCCTCCTCTGACCCATCAGCAAGCCCTGTCTCTCATCAGCCGCCACATCGTTGGCTGCATCCTCCCACCTCTCTCCAGGAGCCCAGGCCCTGACATCTAAGGGCTGGGAGCTGAACGAGCCTCCTGTCTCCCTCTTTCCACTCCTGCTCCCCTCAGTCTATCCTTTACCTAGAAACCAGAACAGTCTTTTTAAAAATGCTTTACCGGGGACTTCCCTGGCGGCGCAGTGGCTAAGAATCCGCCTGCCAATGCAGGGGACACAGGTTCGAGCCCTGGTCCGGGAAGATCTCACATGCCGCAGAGCAACTAAGCCCGTGTGCCACAACTACTGAGCCCGCGCACCACAACTACTGAAGCCCATGTGCCTAGAGCCCATGCTCCACAACAAGAGAAGCCACCGCAGTGAGAAGCACGGGCACCGCAACAAAGAGTAGCCCCCACGCGCTGCAACTAGAGAAAGCCCGCACGCAGCAACGAAGACCCTACGCAGCCAAAAATAAATAAATAAAATTTTTTAAATGCTCTATGGGTTTATAATTTATATGCCATAACATTCACCCATTTAGAGCAGACAATTCCTGCTTTTTAGTATATTCACAGAGTTGTACGACCATCACCATAATCTAATTTTAGAACATTTCATACCCCCGAAAGAAGCGTTGTAGCCCTCAGCCGACACTCCCTGTCCTCTCTCCTCCCCTTCCCCACTCCAGCCCCAGGCAACCACTAATGTACTTTCTGTCTCTGTAGATCTACCCATTCTGGACATTTCACATAAAGGGAATCATACAGTATGTGGTCTCTGTGTCTGGCTTCTTTCATTCAGTTCTTTCATTCAGTATAATGTTTTTGAGGTTTGTTCACACTGTAACACACATCAGCCCTTCAGTTCTTTTAATTGAATAATACCCATTGTATGGCTATGCCACATTTTGTTTAGCCACTCATGAATCGAAATCTGGGTTGTTTCTCTTTTTTGGCTACTAGAAAGGTCTTTTTAAAAACAAATCACATGCCACTCCCCTGCTTAAAACCTTATGATGGTCTCCCATCATATATAAGTGAAACTTGTTGCCATGGCCTGCAAGCTCCTTGATGACATGGCCCCAGCCTCTGTCACCAAGCTTTTCTCCTGTCACTCTCCCAATAACTCACTCTGCCTTCTTCATGTTTCTTGGACACACCAAGCTTGTTTCTACCCCTGGGCTTTTGCCCAGAAGAGGAAGAGGCATCCCAGGCGGGAAGAGGAAACTTGTTTCTTCTTCCCTCTGCCTGGGATGCCCTTTCCTCCGTTCTCCACAGAGCTGGCCTCTTCTTTTCACTCAGGTTGCAATGTAAGTGTTACCTCCTAGCTGAAGTCACCTACCCCCACCTGTGTCACTCTGTAGCACCTTGTTTTACCCCTTCGTGCTCACCATTATCTGAAATTATCTTCTCTGTATGTTCATCACCTCGCTCCTCCTACTAGAATATTTAGCTCCAAGGCAGGAAGTACCCTGTCTGTCTTCTTCGCTACTGTGCTCCTGGGACGTAGCATAGCTGCCGGCACAGAGTAGACACTGAGTTTGTTGAGAGGCCCACGGGGTCCAGACAGGTAAAGCCACTCCTGCAATGGCACCAGAAGCCTCAGTTTTCCCAAGTGACACTTTGCTCCCATTTGGAATGCCGGTCCTATTACTGACTGCCAAGATGTTAGTGCTGGGTCTGAGGCGAATAACCCCTCTGACTCTCCAAGGTCTCAGACGACAGGGGAGAAACACAGAGCCACATGGCTCTCACTACCCCCCAACCTCACTCCCACCCCCACCGGTTTATTATCTCAGTAGAGCTAGTGTAGAAAATCCTAATTTCATCTTACTGCCTGGAGGGTGGCAGAGCCTTCTGCCGGAGAGAGACCCGTTCCTGGCGAGCTAAGCCCAGGAGACAGGAAGCAGAAAAAAAGAGGATGCTTCCAGAAAGCAGGCAGGTGTGGTTGTGTGTGTGAGAGAGAAAGAACCACAGGCAGGGTTTGAGGCAGTGACCCTGCCACCAAGGCTACAACAAGGCCCGGCCCTCCCTCCTCTTCCAGTGGGCGGGTGGAGTTTGGGGAGTATTTACACCGACCCCCCGGCTCGTGGAAGCGGAACTCCTGTGCCTCGAGGCAGAAGCAGGGACACCGTGGGCAGGGAGCCGCCCTCAGCAGTCTGAAGGTGCCTGGAGGTGCAACGTTCCTCCCTTCTGGTGACTGCATTGTCTCCAGGATGAAGCCCAAGATTTCCACACGCTGGGTGGAGCCCAGCCTGTCTTTCCTGCATCCTCTCCCTTCACACCACCCTCAGTCCCTCTGCCCAGAACCACTGGACTGCGTCCTCACAATCCCATGGACGTGCCCCCAGGCCTTTGCCTCTGTTCTTCCAGTCCCTGGAATGCTCTTCCCAGGGCCCCGGCTGATGACCTCCTGAACTCAGGCCTGCCTGGACTTCAACTCCGTGAAGCCTCTCCTGACCCCTGCCGACAGTCAGGGGGACCCTCCCCTGCATACATCCCTCTTGCCGAGCACTCACCTCCAGGGAGTCAGCGTATCCCTGGAGGATACTTGTCTAGAAGACCAGACTCCACTTTCCTCTCTGATGGATCCCCAAAGCCAGAACAGAGCACAGAAGACCCTCAATAACTATGTGTTGAATGGGTGAATGAGTGATGCCCCTGCTAACCGGTGAGCTCCTCAAGGACATGGCCAACGTGCCACTTACCTTGGTGCAGTTTCCAATTGCTGCTACTACCAAATACCACCCTTGCCCTCTCAGGGGCCAGAGACAAGGTGCCAAAGAGCTCCTGTAGGGTGCTGGCCACAACTGCCCCGCTGGCCCAATCTTTCAAGGCTCTGCCCTGCTGTGCCCTGGCCCTTGGTTTGGAGGCAAGCCCTCCTGGGAACAGAAGGACACCCAGCCCTGCTCCAGTGCCAAGGCCCAGAGCTGACGTCTCCCCAGAGCTGGGTCCCAAGACTGACCCTTTTCCCAGAGGCTCACTGACCTGATTCAAATCCTGCAAGCCCACTCCTCCCCTCCAGAAACCCTTGAGCTTTGAGACACACGCCCCTCCCAATCTCAGCCACATCTCTCCAGCCCTGGGCCACCGAGACCAGTGGGGTGTCTGTGTCTTTAACAAAAAGCAAGTGTAACAAGTAAAAGTAACCTGGCAAAGAAAACTTCCCTCATTTGTTTTCCAGGGGCCTTGGCTCATCAATCTTCCCGCCTAACCTGCTCTGTGCTCTGTTAGCTTTGCTTCCTGATAGAATGGAATTTGGTTTTCTAATAGCATCTGTCATATGCAAGGTGTCCCCAAACATTAGCGGTAACGAGTTGGAAGTGGCACCGTTGGACGCCTTCGGAAGCCAACGCTAGATGTCAGGCCCTCAATGGGTCCCTTCGAGGATATGGGGCCAGAGCTGGGCACCCCCCCCAACTCTTGGTCCCTGGGAGGCAAATCACCCAAAAGACATGGGAGTGCCCACGATGTGCTGGGTCACGCATGGTCACTGGAAAGGTAGGGCCCTGCCCACATGGCACTAT